>NC_081764.1:16807135-17407135 GCF_963082965.1 Carassius carassius
CCATCTTACATAAGGTCAGGGATCAAGAAAATAAGCTTTTTTACAATAAAAATCACATTATATTATTTGTCATTTAAGAACATGCTTTAGATAAAAAAGAAAAATATAAAATGCGTGAAAAAAGACAAATAAACTTCACATGAGTAATAAGTATATTGTGAAGAACTTCCAATTAAACTGTAATTTTAATCAAATTATGCAATATGAAAATATTTTTAAGGCGTGTATTTATTGTACATAAAAGATTAACAGTGAAATTATTACAAAAATGTTGCCATCGACGTCATTTATCATCACATTGCTTTTAACAAACAATGCAGAATTTGAGGTGTGGTGGACATGACTGTCATCGGAATTGCATTTTAAATGAAAACAAAATTTGATTTATTTGACTGTGGATAGTGCATTTTGTATTTATGTATTTTTCAATTTCATTGTTTTTGATTTTGATTTCTTTTGGGTTTAAATTTTCTAATAATGAGATCATAATAATCATAATCATAATTTGACTAATGAGTAATTTCTCTTACATCTGTTAAACCTTATATATAAAGACCTAAGCACAACTAATTGCACAGAAACTTACCTCACCCTATTACATCTTATTGAGACTCATATGATTATGCCATATGAGCTGAACATTGCATAAAACACAGTAATACACCTCAAAACAGCTGGGCGTCAGATTAAGATCCCTACAACAGGATGTTGCTCCACCTTCAGCACTCAGTTTAGATGCATCTGTCTGAAAAGACTAACCCAACTCCATAACACCACACCTTCCATTTGTGCAGCCCTTTTGTGCTGTCAGGTTAGTCAAACGTGTCTAATTGGTTTCAAGGCAAATAAAAACTATTTTGTTTGTTTGCTTTCTAATCTCTATTTCTAGGGATGAGTTTTACACTCTCTTGGTTTCAATTGTTCAGTTTAAATTATTTTACATTTTGGTAAATGGTACATTTGTGTAATTCAATACAGGTGGGCTTCAAGAAGTTGCCAAAGGTTTTCAGTAAAAAAGGAGGGTATTTTCCATCATAAGGCTAATTTATTTTTACATTTTGAGCTTTCTTCAGTGGATAATGTTAACGTTTGTGTATGAAAAATATGTGCAAAGTTACAAAACACAAATCACACTCCAAAGTGAGTTATTCGGTATATCAGTAAATGCTGTTTTTGAATGCACTCAAATGCTTTGATTATAGTCCTGAGGTTTCTTCCAGGAATGTACGCGTCAAAATATTCTGAATTTAAATAATTCCTTCCCAAAGTAGTCCCAAAAAAAACAAGATGGGGCAGAGCCTGGTTGAGTTGCGTTAGTAGTGTGTTGTTGCTATGTCCAGGAGACAAAAGATGCTTCCCAAATTGTGTACTTATGCACTATTCTATAATTTTTTTTATCCTTTTATTATTTTTTTTTTTTGTATAGTTAGTGTGAGTAGTGCGTTCACACTGAAAATTCCAAAAAGAAAAAGTGCACTTAGCCGGATGATGCTATTCAATAACCAAACAAAATGAAGTATGCTTGACATGGACTTTGTTTATGTAGCAAAGGGGGAAAGGCCGTGAGACTCCGATTACAAAATGACAAAATAGCATTATATAATATACACTACATGGTTGAGTACATAGGGCATAAGTACATAGAGCATGAGTGCACAAATTATAGTGCATCATTTGGGACACAGCTACTGTTTCACTACTGATACAGATGCAACTATTTATGTTCATAACCAACTGTGTTTACAGTATGTAAAGAACTTTTTGTATTTGCTGCATGCAGTTCATGTGTGTTCTCAGAAAAACGTGTAAGAAGTTACTTTTTAAATGCATACAAAGAAGAAACTTCTCATGATGAAGAACTGTCTCGCAAGCATGATAGACATTTTTCAAAAACAAACAGATAATGTTTGTTTGTTGTTGCTGTACAGGTAGTAGCCGAGGCACAAGCTGTACAGTGCCGGAAGCTGGTTTCAGAAATAAAAACTCCATTCATTTTCTCCACTAACTGAAAAACCTTTTAAACACAGACATGTTGTGAGCTCTGAGGTTGTTCATTGATTCTATATGCTTTTGTTGAACTCTGTTCACATTAATTTAACTCATTTTTTTTAAATAATAGTCTTTAAGAGCAGAATGTGTTGTGAAAAACTCCATTACCAATGATGCTGTAGAGGAATTTCACCAATCAGAGAGACTCTCACCAAAAAACAAAATATTTAAAACTGCTCCAGCATGGCATAATAAATTATCTGTGGGGTATTATAAGCTGAAACTTACATTTACATTTATTCATTTAGCAGACGCTTTTATCCAAAGCGACTTACAGATGAGGACAGTGGAAGCAATCAAAAGCAACAAAAAGAGCAATGATATATAAGTGCTATAACAAGTCTCATTTAGGTTAACACAGTACACGTAGCATGGGATGTTAAATAAACAAAAAACAAAAAACAACAACAGATAGAATGAAAAAAGAACAGAGCAAGCTAGTGTTAGATCTTTACACACACACACACACACACACACAAACACACACACACACACACACACACACACAATTGCAGAATAAATGAAAAGAAAATAGAATACAAAAAGATTAGAAAGGTAGTTAGATTTTTTTTAAAGAATAGAATTAGAATAGTGAGTGTTAAAATTAGAGGGAAAAATTAGAGGGAATGAAGATGGAAGAGATGTGTTTTAAGCCGATTCTTGAAGATGGCTAAGGACTCAGTTGCTCGGATTGAGTTGGGGAGGTCATTCCACCAGGAGGGAACATTTAATTTAAAAGTCCGTAAAAGTGACTTTGTGCTTCTTTGGGATGGCACAATAAAGCGACGTTCACTTGCAGAACGCAAGCTTCTAGAGGCCACATAAGTCTGAAGTAATAAATTTAGGTAAATGGGTGCAGAGCCAGTGGTAGTTTTGTAGGCAAACATTAATGCCTTGAATTTTATGCGAGCAGCTATTGGAAGCCAGTGCAAATTGATAAACAGAGGTGTGATGTGTATTCTTTTTGGCTCATTACAAATTAATCTTGCTGCCGCGTTCTGAATTAATTGTAAAGGTTTGATAGAATTGGCTGGAAGACCTGCCAAGAGGGCATTGCAATTGTCCAGCCTGGACAGAACAAGAGCTTGAACAAGGAGTTGTGCAACATGTTCCGAAAGAAAGGGCCCGATCTTATTGATGTTGAATAAAGCAAATCTGCAGGATCGGACAGTTTTTGCAATGTGGTCTGAGAAAGTCAGCTGATCATCAATCATAACTCCAAGGCTTCTAGCTGTTTTTGAAGGAGTAATGGTTGATGTGCCTAACTGGATGGTGAAATTGTGATGAAACAATGGGTTTGCTGGAATCACAAGCAGTTCTGTCTTGGCAAGGTTGAGTTGAAGGTGATGGTCCATCATCCAAGAAGAAATGTCTGTTAGACAAGCTGAGATGCGAATAGCAACCGTCAGATCATCAGGATGGAATGAGAGGTAGAGTTGAGTGTCATCAGCATAGCAGTGGTATGAAAAGCCATGTTTCTGAATGACATAACCTAATGATGCTATGTAGACAGAGAAGAGAAGTGGTCCAAGAACTGAGCCCTGAGGCACCCCAGTAGTTAGATGTTGTGACTTGGACACCTCACCTCTCCAATAAACTTTGAAGGACCTATCTGATAGGTAAGACTCAAACCATTGAAGTGTGGTTCCTGAGATGCCTTTTGCCAGTAGGGTTGATAGGAGGATCTGGTGGTTAACCGTGTCAAAAGCAGCGGACAGATCTAGCAGGATAAGTACTGAAGATTTGGATACTGCTCTTGCCAGTCTTAGAGCTACAACAACTGAGAGCAAGGCCGTCTCAGGTGAATGTCCACTTCTGAAGCCAGATTGGTTGCTGTTAAGGAGGTTGTTGTTTGTGAGAAATGTAGAGACTTGGTTGAACACAGCTCGTTCAAGTGCTTTTGCAATGAAAGGAAGAAGGAAAAAAAAAAACTTCAAAAACTTCACTGAAACTTCACAGACATGTTCTGGGGTCACCAGAGACTTATATTACGTCTTGTAAAAAGACACATAATAGACATCTGTAACCTTCTTTGGAAAGGAAACGGGGGAAAGTCAGTGAGGGAAATTTATTCCATCCACACTTCTTTTTTGGAATCTCAGTGAGTCTCTATGGAAACTGGTGGAAAACACTACATTTGACTTATTGAATAGTTCTCCTAGGTATGTGTTGTAAGATCTTTGGAACATCTGTAAAGGCCAATATTAACAATGTACTTTTCATTTGCTGAATCAGTGAAGGCATCACTGGAAAAACTATTCTAAACATTGATGGGAACCATTTATTATAGATAATCATGTAATAAGAAAACCTTTATGCATTTCATTCTTCTGTGAGACACAAAATATATTTTGAAGAATGTTGGGACATCTCTTAAAATCTATGTTCCACTGAAGGAAGTCATACAGTTTTGGAATCACATGAAGGTAAGTAAATGACAGAATGTTCATTTTTGGGCAAACTATCTCTTTAGGTATCGACTGATGCCATAAACCACATAATTCGCTATGACAACCTCTGAAGACCATCTTCAGCAGTAGGATTGCATTACAGAAGAAACTGCAGATGTCTTCAACAAGGCTTTTCACATTTTCAAATAGCAGAGGTTTCTTTAATGGACCGTTCCTGATGGTTTACCTCAAATTTGGGGAGCCTGGGAAGCCTGCTAAAACAAGTCGAGTGCCAAGAATGACATTCCTCATGGAACAGCGTGGGATACTAACAGATGTTAAAACTCTTAGTCCACCAATCTGACCTCTCACCTAGATAGAATTCCAGAAATGAACAAGACTGTACAACTGAGACAAGAACTGCTTTAAGTTACATAATGGCACAGTGGTATCAAAACAGTTTATAAGCCCAGCAATAAACAGTGATGTTTCTGGTAGTGGAAGGAGGTGACTGCTAACACACCAGGCTATTGGTTGAGCCTGAAGAGTACTGGAGCCCCCTGAGGAGAGAAACATTCCAGCGGGAGCATTTTTTGTGTCTGTAGTCTTTCAGCTGAAAGAAAAAGTCACACTGATCCGTCACATGTAAACCCATCAGCCAGGTATTTCGCAAAGCATTTATGGAATGCCAACTCACACCTACTGAGGGAGGCATGTGAGGCAAAATATTTATCCTGAAAACAGGAACCAAGTGAAGAGCATACACAGTCCCTTTCTCGGTGGACTTATTTAACACTGTCCAACAGCTTTTAATGCATGAGTAATAATTTTGCTCAGGGTTTGTGTGTGAGGACCATCATACTAATGAATACTACAAGGAAGTTTATCCTGAAACATGAATGAGTTGGCAGGCTGGAACCAACACCAAAAAGGCTGCTACTATACAATGAATCAATTGTCAGCATTCTTCAGAAAACCATTTAAAAAATGCAGCTAAATGAATAGAGCTTGGAAGTCAAAGTTCTTAAGGGATTAATGTTGCTAACAAAGCAGGGAGGAAAAGTGAAACTCCACCAGGCACATTTTATACATAAACATTATACAAACAAACTCTGGTTGTTACTCCTAGACATCAATGAGATTAAATATAAAAAATGAGACTTCTGCATGAAGCTCCTGTCTCTAAAGAAGTTCCTAAAAAGACCCAAGTAATCTCCCTAGAGCAGGGTTCCTTAAATATGATACTGTAGTTTAAACCCTGATCAAAATCACCTACCTGTACATTTTAAATCAGCTGGCTGGTGAAATATCAACATCTGTATAGAATTTTCCTCTGGGTGCTAAAAAACAAAGCAGCATTTCAGATCTGCTTCTTATCTGACATGTCAGACATCTCTCTTCTTCCACCTTTGGAATGGAATGCATTAACATGTTTTACTCTACCAGGGGGCAAATTCCTTTTGATGTTGATCTATGTAGCTTTGAATCAATTTGGCTTGCAAAGGGTTGCAAACTGTTGAGACTATTGTCTGGTTAGCTCTAATTTGCCTAAGGTTGTTAAATGTCCTACCCTGCATTAGAATATGCCTTTTTACTCCTTCTATAGACCTAAAGTAGGTGAAAAACAGAATGTGAAAAGAGTACCGAATTTAAAGTATTCAAAACAGTAGGTAAAAGATGACCTACTACTTCCACCGAGATTCTGAAGTGCACATTTGATGCCATTGTAGTGGAGTTGTGAATGGCAGAGAATCAACGCAACTGCTGAAAATGACAATATGGCCGCTGGTTGCGAAGTTTGTTTCCCCTCACATATAGTACCTACTCAGAGTTCTGGATGCACCTCTCAAGACTAGAATAATGGGTAACACTTTAGAATAATGGTCCGTTGTTAACAAGTAACTATGCAGGAATAAATAGGTAGTACTACATTAACACTTAATTTAATATAATTAACTAATAGAAAAGCAAGATTAACTAAGCAGTAAGTAGTAGCAAATTTAGGACAAAGTTAGTTCCTTATTAGATATTTGATAATTACTAAAAAAAATATCCTCATTGAGAACTATTTGTGAACTATAACCAGTTAATAAAGAATAACCAATTAATTACTAATCACAACAGTAATGTCTTAAAGGTGAACAACTGGGTTCTTCATGGAAACTAATTTATGAATTTGATATCCCCCCAAATAATTCGGCTTCATTTTAAAATCGTGACTACTACTCTTACCAAAGGATGGATGTTCTCTGTTTATTTCAAACTTAAACATAAAATAATAAAAGAAAATTCACTTAAAAATATGAATAATTAAGAAGTGACGCTGACAAGCTCATGATTGAATTAGTTCACAAGTATGATCTCTGCTTCATGTCAGTTCAATATGTATCCCACTCCAAAAGACCTATAAAATATCACTAGTGCTTCACACAAATGTAGGACTGTACAGTATGTGTCAGATATAAAATATGTTAAATAACTTATTAAATTACTTAGTAATTACTAAGTGGTTAAGGTATTTTTCACTTTAAAATAATGGTCCAGATCACTAGTAGTTCTTTAGTAGCACTTTAGCTTTAAAGTGAAAAATAGATTAGCCCCTCACTAATTACTTAAGCGTTACCTTGTCAGTCTGCAGGAACTACTAGTGATCTGGACCATTATTTTAAAGTGAAAAACACCTTAACCACTCAGTAATTACTAAGTAATTTAATATGTTATTTTACATATTTTATATCTTACACATAGATTTGTGTGAGGCACTAGTGATATTTTACCAGACACCGTAATCTGGAATATGCGGTTTTGTGCTTAACACAGTATAAATGCAGTCGATGCCTTCATTAAGAATGCAAATTTTTTTTTTAAGAGAACATCATTATTTATTATCCTACGGTTTTGTTTGAAATAAACAGAGAACATCCATCCTTTGGTAAGACTAGTAGTCACAATTTCAACTTGTAGCCGACTTATTTGGTGGATATCATATTCATAAATTAGTTTCCACCAATAATACAATTGTTCACTTTAAAGAGGTTACCGTTGTAATTAGTAATTGGTTATTCTTTATTATAGTTAGGAAACATTTCTCAGTGAGGATATTTATTTTTAGTAATTATCAAATATCTAATAAAGAACTACCTTTGTACTTCACTACTACTTACTGCTTTGTTAGTCTTGCTTCTCTATTAGTTAATATTAAGTGTTAATTTATTACTATCTATTACTTCCTGCATAATTACTTGTTAACAACGGACCATTATTCTAAAGTGTTACCGAATAATGTCTTAATTTGCAAAGCCACAAAACGGTACTGGTTACTTTAATTATTGTATTCTCAGCTTTTGGCAAATCACTGTGCTTTTAAGTATTTATTGGTGTTTGGTCTGTACTATACATTTTTGCACACCTTCCATTTTAACATTTGCACAGTTGATGAGAGGAATGTTCTTTTTGTGGCTTTGAGAGCAGAGTTCTCTCTCTTCGTGAAGACTGCTTGCCAACACTGAAGCAGGTGGCAGAATTGTTTTGCTGTTGTGAATAAGGCTTCCTTGTGCTCTGAAAGAAAGATGTCATTCATGCCAAAGAAGGGACACAGAGAAAGAGCAGTTTGAACAGACTTGCAGTGTGAAACATCTCAGGGGGACACACCGCTCATACCTCCCTCTGAAAGCATCTGTATTTTCAGTTAAGGCACAAACCAGCCGACACATTGTCTTTATAAACTTATATATTAAAGTTTTATTCAAATTACTGAAATTTTTATGGCATACAAAACAACTGCCCATTCTTGAAGTTCACAGCAACATCCAAATATGGGTCAACTGCGTATCTACATTTCACGTTGCTAATACTCATACTTTTATTTTATAATTTAGTTGTAATGCAAATCTTTGGCATGTTCACATTACTAAATACCAAAAAGTAAAATAATATACAAAATATATTAAATTCTCTCATTTCTAAACAGCCCTTTCTGTAAACAGTCAAAGTAATGAACAAAACAAGCATGACTCCACTACAAAGCACTGACCAGCAAATGCTTTGTATCAGAGCCAATAGGAAAATCAAAGTAGCATTTAATGATAGTGAGAAAGGTTAAATTAACATGTATGATACTTATTACCCACATAGATAAGACTTTGTTTTCATGGTAACCATTTATACCATAATCCCATCATAACACAAGTGTAGTCTTGATTGAGAACAGGCAGAAAAGTCTCTGTCTCAGAAATCAAGGCTAGTCACATTGGAGAACCTCGGAGTCACATAATCAAACTAGCATAGCATGCTTACAGTAGAACCAGCTACTGCAGCACTATGGAAATAAATGGATCCAAAAAGGGATGGTAGTCTAAATGCTAGCTGTTCTGAATAAGGCCAAAGGTCAGACTGCAAATAGCCTTTTTCCTCTGAGCAGGGGCATTCCGCCATGGAGGAATGTGGGAAGATTAGCTCCGGCTTGTCTGCGTGGGAGTGGCAAGCATGATGGTTGCTGTTCTGGGTGCAAAATAATAATAATATGGCATCTGAAACATCAGCCCCGTCCCCACTAAGGGTAACATTTGCCCTAAGTGTCACTAAAAGAGGCTTCCCATTCCTCTGCTTAAATCAGGGAGCCAGAAGCGCCCGCTGTCAGTCAGTTATAGTAAGAACGCCAACTGTAATGATAATTTAGTCAAAGGGAGTGCAAGTGAAGGTATTTACCTAACTATTCTGGTAAATTGTCTAATCCCAGGCCTCCAGGTTCAAATGGTGTTGTTTCAAACTACAATCCAAACAATTTTTTCTTGATATTTAAGAATGAAACAGTTGCGATGGTACATGTACTATACATGGAGCACGTAAAGTTAGAGATATATTTGTCTGTGCATTTATCAATGGAATGTGGGATATAGTCTTACATGGGTTGGTATACTTAGTTGGTTTAAAAAAAAAAACACTGCACTAGGTTGTTCCTTAAAGGAAAGCAAATGCAAAAACAAAAGTTTCACAACAGTGGGTTATTTCTTCCTATTTCTCCATTCTGTCACACAGTCAGCAGCAATACTTATAAATACAAAAGAACATCAACATATACATTGTTTATATAAACACTTAAGAAGCTTTTTGGAGCTGTGTAGAGAACTGTCCAT
This sequence comes from Carassius carassius, assembly GCF_963082965.1. NCBI lineage: Eukaryota > Metazoa > Chordata > Actinopteri > Cypriniformes > Cyprinidae > Carassius > Carassius carassius. The sequence goes on from NC_081764.1 coordinate 16,816,710, forward strand.
GTTCCTCACATTCAGACCATAGTTCTCACAGTCTAGGCTGAGAGTAGAGGAACTGTCAAGAGAGCTCAGCTCTCCTTCACCAACGATCAGTTTATGGTTACTCCCAAAATCAGTTCTTCTCTCTGTCTGATACAAAACTGACCGGCTGCAATAGTGAGCTCCTCCCCAAAGCAAACACATCTCTTGATATGGTTGGTCCTCAGATGGAGCCCCACGGAGAGAATCTTTTCTGCATAAGACCAGCAGGCAGCATCAAGCTGAACATTGTTCATCTCATATGAGAATCTCCACCATGTCATTTTCAACAGCGCTGCTGATCTGAGTTTTGTTGAGAGGATTGGAATCTGTAATGAAATACAAGATCTTCAGCTTTGTTGGCTAATGCCTGGAGAGCAAATAATGCAGAAAGTTTTGCAAAACTCAGACTATGTTTTATTCATGTTCACTTCCCAATCGCTGCTTTGACATGGTGCTCAGGTTACTCTTTAACCACTCTGGTTCAAAAGGGCAAGTATGCACCACTTTTACAGACGTTCTAACCATTAAGCATTGTCTTTGTCACCAGATACTACATATTAGATTTGCCATATCATATATCAATCAACAAAATTGGTCAAACTGCTCCAGAAATACCAAATAAACATAGTAAGTCACACAAGTGAAGATGGGTTTATGTACAAGTTTACACACCAGAACTGGGAGCAATGCAAGGTTCTGGAGCAGGTTCTTTTTTAGGATTGGACTCATCTGAAGGTTCTTCACACTGGGTGCTGCTGTCTTGACACTGGGTTTTGGTGAGAGGATGGGGCAACGACGCGGCTGCCGTCTGGTCATCTGAGAGGCTCTTCCCTAAAAAATGCAGACAGAAAAGGAAGTTTAATTACCGTTCTCACATTGGCAAACCACCATGCAAACATTTGCCATCCTGTGAACTCCTTTTACTTTTCTGGAGGATCTATTTTTATTCATTCTGTTTCACAAGATGTAGACTATTTTGGGAATGCTGGCTAGTCGCCGCACTCAGTTGGTACATTCTTTCTTGGCGACATTACATATACGCCAAGTAAAGAAGCTGCCAGTTGTTCAGTTGAAAGAATACGTCATTTTTGGTTCAGATATTTTACACACATGGAGGATCAATGTCCTGCAGATTTTAGCTACAACCCTTATTAATGACACTTGAACCATCTAAGCAAGGTTTTCAGGATTACTAGAAACTTCCAGGCAGGTATATTGGAGCTAAACCCTGCAGGAAGGTGTCTTTTCAGAGGTAGGATTGGAAAGCACTGGCTATGGCTACTATGCCTACCTTTGGTTTTGGTGGTGCTAGCTGTGGCAACTGTGTTGATGGAGGGAACAGATTGAGCGGGTCGTAGGCCTTTTGACTCAGGTCGGCCTTGCTCTCGCCGTGACCGCTGCTGCATGACCTTTATAATGGCATCTTTCTCCAAAAGTTGAGCATAAAGCACCCGAATCCTGATAAAACAAACTACTTTGAGATACAGCACATGGACACAATTGGAAACAAAATTTGAATTACTTTCAACTTGAACATACCGGTTTTCCATCTCCTGATGCCTGTGGTTGGGGGACGGCAGGTCCTCATTGAAGCTGCTATTGGGTGAATGGCGAGGTGAATGGTTGATGATTGTTGTATCCCTGAAAAGAGCATTACAGTTATACAAGGGTATACGAGTGCTATGTCAAATTCCCATTTCCTGTCCTTTTAGACAAGGCTTCTATCACTTCTGTTTCCACTCACCTCTGAGCTGCAGCAGTAGCAGCAGCATCCATGGCAAATTGACGCATCGTGCTCTCCTCAAGATACTTTTGCTCCCAGCGGGTTATGTCAGCCTCCAGGGCCAGAACCTGCTCCTCTCTCTCCCTCAGCTGCTGATGCAGAGATGACACGTTAAGGTCCGAGTAGGACCCAGGACTCGTTTGCTGGGCTTGAGACTGCCACTAAAAGAGAAAGAAAAGGTTTACTTGTCAAGCCCAAAACATTTTCTCACCGGTCGGGCGCACAGATGTCGTCTGTTTTTTACCTGCTGTCTTCTCAGGCTCTTGAGTTCCTGCTCCAGTCTGGTCCGTAGTCGTAACTCCAGTGCCTCCCTCTTCTCACATGCAGCCTGCAACTGTGCAAGGGCGCTCTGCATTCTCTCCACCTTCTCCACATAAGCTCTTTTCCTGCGTAACTCTTCTTCCAGCTGTCTATTTCGTGTCTGAGCGGACATCAGGGCTTTCTCCAAGGCTTCTCGCCACCTCTTCCATTCTTCTCCTGAGACCCGCAGATGCTGCAACTCTTTTTCCAGAAGTTCCCGCTCATGAAGTTGATCTTCATCTATGGAGAGAAAGAGAAAAAACATTGTGAGAACTATGTACCATGGCAACTTACTGCATAGGGTACAAGCAATGCTTTCTGTTCTGTCATCATGCTTAGTTGTTACACAAGCCACAAAATGAATGACCGTGCTGGGGTGTGTCCAGAGCATTCTCTGGGCTGTAGTCTCATTCTAACAAATTCTCAGGGGATAAGCTTCCCACAAGAGTCTGGAACAAAAGAGGCATGCTTGATTTACACATGTCTGTCTGGGTTTGCAGGGGAGTGGCCTAGTTTTGGAGTGTCCTTTGACCTACACCGCAGAATGCTTTAGAATTCCCAGATCACAAAAGCAATTCAATGTATTCCCATTTGGGATGCTGAATTCCTCAAAAGCTCGAAGATGACTTGGCACACTGAAAAGGGACACACTAAAGTCCAGTACACTAATTTCTGGGTCACTTTGAATGCCATAAGAGCTAGAAAACAAATTCTTCCATTCCACTCCTACTCTGATTATACAACCCAAAACAAATGCCTTTGGATGGAATGCAGACTTCCTCTTATCCACTTACGCACACAGGCACGCCTTTGAACGAACTGGATCTCTGGAATGCATCTGAGCCAGGCAGTAAACATGTAAAGCAAATAGCTCCACAAGGTCATAAAACGTTACAAGTCTTCAGAAGAAGTGCTGAATCGTGGCTTGGACATGCTTCTGTGGAACTGTGTGTTGGCTCACAAGGAGATTTTAAACATTTAAATATCCAGAATTTTATTTGCCCAAAACTCTTCTGTTTTGGACTTGGGGGTAAACTAATTTTATTACACAAATATGAAGGATCACTTCTATCCTTAGGGAACAGAAAAAAAAGAAAAAAAAAACCATTCCAAAAGGGTTAAATCAAATGCTGAACAACAACAACAATTCCTATTAGGATTAGAAAAACAAATCCAATTTATCCTACCACACCTCAAATTTTTTAGCATTCTTTAATATGACCAAAAATGGAGAGCCAGTGCATAGGGGCATCACAAGGGGTTGCTTAGGGCCTTAGAAGCTGAAATAATGGTAGGGGCTGTTGGAGAGCATTCCAAGAGGATGCAATTATTGTTTGGTGGTCGAATTCCAAAGGCAACTATCTGAGATGAAGAATACAGCGTGTACCCAACCAGCTATTCGCTGAAACCTAATGGCACAATTTGGTTGCATTATTGTTAGAGGAATGAACAGTTATGCCTACAACATAAACATAAAACTCAGTGGGAACAGCTGGGGCTGCTTGCATGGTTGACCGCACATTGGGAGAAAGATAATTTATAGAGATGCAAAGGGGAATTCTTACTTTGCTCAACCAGTTTAGCGAAAGCATGCCGACTCTTGTCTTCAACTTCCATGACTGCTCTCTGTTTGTTGGCTGTTTCCAGGCGGTCTGATGTGGGAGTCAACAATTAGTATTTATAGCCTCATACCTAAACATGTAGTTCATATTTAAGACAATTACTCCGCTATGTGAACCATCTTACCCCGGAGATCTCTGTTAAAGTCATGAAGTCGCTTGATCTCACTCTCAAGCTTGTTCCTCATGGTTTTCTCAAGGGCTTCTCTCTTTGCGGATCCCTTCATAAGAGTCTCATAAGCCTCCGATATCCTCTGAATCTCCTGTTCGAGCTGAAAGAGAGGAGAAACACATATTAATATCCACTGTTACTCTTTAACCCATAGGAACTCATCAGTTCCTTGTTCCCATTCACTTTAACTGTAGGGAAAAGTACAATTTGGGTGTTATGCTTAGTATCTCCTTTTGCGTTCTGTGGAAGGATGAATGTCACAAAGAGCTGAAACACAAGGGTAAGTATAATTTCCATTTTTGGGTCAACTACACTGCGTTTCTTACACCTAAACTTAATGAGACAAGGATCAGAGCACAAGAATAACAGATAGACAAAATCAATTCGGGAAAGAAAGGGAAAGAGGGAAGAATGCGCTTGGCTGAGCTCTTCATTGTGCTTGCCCACAAGTGAATCACCCTCACAGTGCTCTTCAGGGATTGGGAATCGAATCAATATTCCAGAAAGAACACTTATGAGTCCCAGGTGTCTGCACATTCATCTCCCCACAGGGCAGGATGCCAACAGCAAACGTGAGGAACACAGGAAAAATGTTTGTTGAAGGCAAGAACAGTACTATGCACCTATATGCCATTTGTGATGCAGAAAATGGCTCATGAAAGAAAACATTTTTCCAAAACTAACGAATCAAAGGTGTAAGCTCATTATAGAACACTAAGATGAGAAATATCACTGATTTCTTTAAATCACAGTTCAAATTTTTACTTAAAAGCTACCTATATGAGATTAATGTGTTGTTAAATTCTTAAACAGTACCCTGGGTGCAATGTGGGATTCTATTTAAGAGTGAAAGTAAAAGTTAAAGGGGCCATTCAGTCAGGTAATCCACAGCTGTGGGGTCTGGTTGTTGCTCTTTGGAGCCCAGTCTGTCAGCTGTGGGCAATGCAAAGCCCCTTCTTCATTTGCGGACACTGAGATGAGCGAAGACATCTGCTCCTATTGGCATGCCATTGGAATTTTAACAAAGAGGGCCACAGAACAACCCAGGGAGGCCTCCCTCTTTGGAGTTTTCAAATTTTCAATTTATCACTATGTATGAAGGAGACTTCATCTTCATGATCTGTTCTGGTATGGTATTCTTTTAATAATACAGTTGTTCTGATTGCAATAACTATGTGGAATCTAAACTGAAACGACTGAACAACATATGCAAAGCCCAAAAAATCTTTGCAAAGCAAAACAAAATAAACCTAACCCCCCCACCCCCTTTTCCTGTCATGACACTCTGGTATTTAAGTGATGACATTATCACGTTACAAAAAAAATGCTTGGCATTGCAGGTATGGGTAATTTCAATGTTGTTTCACATGCTAATTAAGTTACTGGGAAATTTAACACAGTCACTAGGAATGTGCTTTTCAAATTAGACAAATCCATGTGATCCTTTCCCTTGCATGCATTCCTACACGGCGAGAGGGCTAAACTCCTTAGAATGTGGTGGCTAGAAGACACCAGTACACAATGATTTCTTTTACCCACACCCTTTGTAGGTCATTTCTGAGATCAAAATCAAAAGGCCACGCCTGCTTCTTTGGCATCCATGGCAAAATGTGGGTTCATACCAAGAATATAACAGCTCTGGGAGGTTTCTAAGAAGGAACAAAGAGTCCTCTCTTACCTTCTGAAGCCTTGCTGCCTTCTCGCTGTAGCTCTCTACTTCTCCTTTCAGTCTCTCATTCTCTTTAATGAGCTGCTCCATTTGGCAGTTGTTCACCGGGATGCTGTATCCTCCAACAATGACATCCTGGCCAGCAGGGGTCAACGAGGGCAGGCCGCTACGGCAAGGCGTTTGTGGCTGGGTTGGAAATAACCTGATAGAGATAAATATAAACCATTAGTATGCCAAAGAACCCTCAATGTACCTATATGTAATATAAATTAGTAAAATACCAGTTGAATGTACCGGTGATGCTGTGAGTGGAAAGCAGGGGGAGGCTCTTTGTAATAGTGCCCATGTTCCTGTGAATGACTAAGCATATATCCAGGGGATCTGACCATGAATGGGTACTCCGGAGGTGGACCGCGTTGGTCTTGCTCATGAATTGACCTCTCGTTCACAACAGGACCAGAGTGGTTATTGGAGAGCTGGGGGTAGCTATGCGATGAGCTCATGGGAATATTGTCATGGGCACAGTTCCTCTCCAGTGAGAGCTGCATGAGGTGTTCGCTGAGCGAGCGAGCATGCTCCCGCTTCACATCCCACATTCTCTCTTCCTGCTCGGTTCCTCCAACCACTCCAGGGGTCTCCAGGCTGCCGTGCAGAAGCCCTACTTGACCTCTCTGGTAGGCCAGGTACTGTGAATGAGCCTTTGCTTCCTCATAAGTAGGCAGCTCCTCTGTTTGGAGCTGATACATTTGGCAGACATCAATCTCTGAATGCTGGTAGTCCCCCTGGTGCTCTTGGCCCTGGGGCTCCTGCCGGGTGGTCAACTGGGGAGAAAGTGATTCCTCTTGTGTTAGGCTTTCCAGGGATGAACGAGTGCTTCCTGCACCTCCACCACTGCTGCCTCCACGCAGAGCCTGCTGCTGGATAGCCAACAGAGTAGGATCAGTAGGGTTCCCATAACGAAGCTGCTCTTGGATCAGTCGGTGCAGCACCGTGCCTGATGAATCCTCTGCCGTTCTCATTTCAGTCTTTGTTTTGCAGGCAGCAATCAATAATAGCTTGTTAGGAGAGATTTTTGGACTAGACTGTGAACCTGATGTAAAAAAATTATTAATAATAATAATTATAATAAAAATTAACTCAATTTCAAATGCAAATCTTTGCTATCGCTCATCTGTTTTGCATATTGCAAAACTCTACAGCAGCAAACACCAGTGAGTGGTGCCTCACTTCACATGCTTCTAGGCTGACTGCCTTTACCCATAGCAACACCACGTTTACCCAAAATACCACTGGTACCATCCTACAACCCCCATCATGCACAGGGCTTCCTCTTAGGTTTATAAATCTTGATTAGAATTAAAAGGGAACGAAAATTGGGTAGAATCCAATAATTTCCCAAAATTGCGAAAATGATTTCCTGCTACAAAGACAAATTCCTATCTAGTGTCTCATCTTTGTTTTACTACCACGACTGTAATACATTTAAATATGCCAAAAGAAGCATTATAAACAAGGGTGTATTATATAAATTGGCTAGTTTCTATTCTTAAATTGTAGTGTAACCTGAATGTAGCACCACAGATGTTATAGATTTCACAAAAACATATACATTCATGTCTTCTACAAGTCAAACACGTTGGATTTACAGAAAATAGCCCACAAAGAAATTCATAAAATCTTAACTTACACGTACAGTCTATTAAATTAACGTTAAAGCATATTGTATACAAGCATCGTCCACTGGCAGAAACTTTGCAGTGTGCCATAAAAAGAGCAGTTTACAACAACCAGCTATTTTAAAACGCTTTAAAAACTCACCAAGTCACAATCGCATAACGAATTAAGGTAGTAGACGTCTTTCTTTACTCGTATTATCTCGTAAACAATATAATCCTTAAGGAAATTCGTTGAGTACGGCTTTTATTTCCATGCGTATGTTTGAGCTGCGTGCGCGTCTGGAGAGCTCCTCCAGCAGACTGAGCTAAGGAGGGGAGGGGCTCTGCTAATAAATGACCGAGCTCCGATTGTTCACGGCCTCTGGAATGCGCGGAATGTGAAGGCTGCGTCCCTCGGGGATCAAAAACAGTTCCGCTTGTCGCTCGCCCCGCCTCCTCTCGGGGAGCGAAGGAAGAACCGCTCGCCTCCTCCAAGCGGAGCGCGCTGCTGAAGGGGTAGACAAGCGGAACTGCATTCACTCTCAGCCCCGTGCGAATTTGTCCTGCTTCTTGAGGGCGTTTTTGTTTGTAACGGTAAAAGGAATGCAGTAAAAGTCGAAGAGATCTGTAACCTTTGTTGTTTTGTTTAACTACACTTTCTTTTGAAGTTCCAGTGCGCTCATTAAGCCTACTTATGATGCATGATTTACATAGGCTGCTAAAAATATCATGGATAATTTGTACTTTTATTAATGTGATACTTTCTATAATTATTTGCAAGTCTTAAAAGTATAGTTCTCTTAAAAAAAAAAGACTTGCAAATCAGGCATAAACAATATAGGAAGTATTTACTCAATTTATTCAGCCTCATGTTGATTTAAGCATGACTTTCTTCTTTGGAACACAACAGATGTTAGGCAGACTGCAGCCTCAGTCACCATTCCCTTGCAATGTATGAAAAAATATGTAAAGAAAGCGAATGGTAACTGAGGCTGTGATTCTCCTTTTGAAGAAGACAGTAATACAGGTCTGGAGAAACATGAGGGTGAGTGTTTCATTTTTGGGTGAACTATTCTTCTAAGACACACCAATGTTTTATTTGAAAATTGTTATGCTAAAGTATATGTGCTAAAAATATATGACAAGCAGGGGAAAGAATCAGAAAATGTATAAGAGAAATATAGATCATGAGCCATTAGAGACCTGATCTGAAGGTCTTTTGTTTGCTTTGGGCTGGTGAATATTTAAGCCGTGGCCCGTGCCAGTTAATTGCTGAGTGTGTGTGTGTGTGTGTGTGTGTGAGCGGGTGATGGGGAGGAGGTGTGTGTATGTGCATTTGAGGCATGCTGCCAACCAGCTGTCCATGGAGAGCAATCCTCTTTCACCCCTTAACCATGCTTCAGTAAAGAGAGATGTATTGTTCTGTCTGAAGCAGACATTACAGGGGAGAGGTCTACCATCTGCTCATAAACCATACACCTCCCTTACACACTTTTCACAAACACTCTATTCACAAACACACACGCCTGACCCCGTCTCCCACAACGCACACCCTCGTTTTATCACGTACCACACAACACATTTATTAATCATAGTTTATTAATCATTAATGCGAGTGGCAAAATACTAACAACTACTAAGTTAGTTTACAATTGTGAATTAGCAAATTTCATTCAAAGTTTTCCTGAATTATGAACATTGTATTTGGGTGCATTCAGTTAGAATACAGATATAGCTTATAGGTAATAAAGTAAGACAAGAGACATTAGTGGGTGTGTGTGTGTGTGTGTTCTTAAGAGATTTAGTTTTGACTATTGTTTTGACTAGAGACTATTATTACAAAATAGTTTATTTTGTACTGTTATTATAAAATGCATAATTTACTATCATCTACATTTTTTCTATTAATAAAATAGATTAAAACGGTGCCCATGAATCCTGCAGATGTTTAATTGTGAAAACAATAACATTTAATCAGTTAAAAAGTTTATTTTTTTCCGTGAAACAAGCAAGATTCAATTAATCAAAATGTATGAGATTGGTATACATTTTTAGTGATACATATTAAAATTTCAAACACATTTGGTTTATAAGTACTATTTAAATCCCATTCTAACTTGTTTAATTTATTTAAATTGTCATTCAATTATTTTGTTTCAAAATTAAGTTTGTATTAAAACTGTGTAACACAAATGAACATTGTATATTATTATTAAATATACAATACAATATATTTTTGAGATATATGTTGAATACACCAGCACCTGCTCTGGAGAAGACACACTGGAAAGTTAGAAAGTCCCTGCATTTTGTGAGCGGCAGCTGTGTGTAAAAATCAAGCCTGCACTTGTTGAGTAGACAGTTGGACTCCATTCATATCACATTCACCGATCTGTTTCTTTCTATGGCAGTATGCAAATACATAAACACACTTTTTATTTATAATGGTAAAAATTGTTCATTTGCATGGCAGTTACAAAAACAGCAGGTTATGCTATTCTTCACATATGCATATCCACCCATTTCATTTAGATATCAACATCCTATTATTATTTATTATTATTTAGTTCCTGTTGGTGCAGCAATAAAATGAAAATGCTTTGCCATTTTTACTTATATTTTTATACTTATATTCATATATTTTTAGTCAGAAACAAAACACCATTGAAAAGCTGCCATTGTGGGTTTTTAATATGAACTACCAATTTCTTCTCTAATTATGTAATTCGGCTTTAAACATTAGCATTTCTTTTCCACCATAAAGGTGAATGAGTAATATCTAGAGAGGCATTTTTCATTAGAAAGAACAAGAGTGAAGGTTAAGGAGAGGGGGGAAGATTGTCTCACAATTGATTCTCTTTGTCTTTCTAGAGAGGGAGGAAATGGCTGCATTCCACACATTAGCATGTGCACTGGGGCACTTTTCTTTAAAAACAACACGTCTACATGCATGAGCTCTTGCGTGTACGCAAGACAATGGTAGCTCAGTATGTCTGTTAATATGAGTGTGTGTTGGTTTTAGACTTTGAACAAGTAGAAGAGATTACATTCAAGATCAGTTTTCAAGATGGCGCCGCCGAGTCCGGTCGCCTTCCAGGTTGCTCTGCTTAGATTATGTTTTTATTTACTTTTTTACCTACTTTTGCTTTCTCTTTTTACACACATTACTTCTGCACTGATCATATACGACAAAGATACACTTTTGGACATTGGACACCGCTTCACTGACCTGTTTCAGGACACTTTATCCTCCAACCCATCGTGGCCATCTGAGATTCTCCGGAACGCCGAGATAAACAATGGCCACCTGAATAACCACCCGAGGCGACGGATCAAGAAACACCGCGGGAAACGTGCTGGAATTCGCAACAGACTAAGGAAAAGAGCACACAGTCCTCCTTTACCGAGCATTCTGCTCGCCAATGTCCAGTCTCTGGAGAATAAGATGGACAATCTTAGAGCCAGGATAAGTTTCCAATGGGATATTAGGGACTGTAACATCCTTTGTTTGTCTGAAACGTGGCTCATGCCCTTGGTCCCGGACGCTGCTGTAACGTCGTCTGAAAACTTCTCTGTTTTACGGATGGACAGGATTGCCGAGGCCGGCAAATCCAAAGGCAGGGGAGAGTGTTTCATGATTAACAAGAAATGGTGTGACCCCAGGAATATCTTCACTCTGTCGCGCTCCTGCTCGCCTCATCTGGAACATTTATCCATTATTTGCCGCCCATTCTATCTGCCTAGGGAGTTTTCATCGATCATCATAACTGCTGTTTACATCCCACCACAAGCAGACACCAGTTTGGCTTTGTCTGAGCTTCACGATGCGCTCAGCGGCAACATCAACAAACATCCTGACGCTGCTATTATCATCGCTGGGGACTTTAATAAAGCCAAACTCAGGCAAGTCATGCCTAATTTTTATCAACATGTATCCTGTCCAACCAGTGGACCGAATACACTGGATCATTGCTACACTCAGTTTAAGAATGCCTACAAAGCTCGCTCACTACCGGCTTTCGGCAAATCGGACCATGCCGCCATTTTCCTCACACCGGAATATAAACAACGGCTCATTCAAGATCCCCCAGTGCAGAGGGTGGTGATGCGATGGTCCACCCAATCAGAAGCAACACTACAAGCTGCTCTTGATGACGTAGACTGGGACATGTTTCGCGCAAGTTCATCTGACGTCAGCAAGTTCACGGATGTAGCATTAAGTGACGTGACATTCAGCCAAGTATGGTGACCCATACTCAGAATATGTGCCATGCATTTAACCCATCCGAAGTGCAGACACACAGAGCAGTGAACACACACACAGACACTGTGAACACACACCCGGAGCAGTGGGCAGCCATTTATGCTGCGGCGCCCGGGGAGCAGTTGGGGGTTCAGTGCCTTGCTCAAGGGCACCTCAGTCGTGGTATTGAAGGTGGAGAGAGAACTGTACATGAACTCCCCCCACCTACAATTCCTGCCGGCCCGAGACTCGAACTCACAATCTTTTGCTTGCAAGTCTGACTCTCTAACCATTAGGCCATAACTTCCCCATAAGCTTTGTAAACACGCTAGCCGAACAAGCTACGGATACAACAACTATAAGGACATTCTCAAATCAGAAACCGTGGGTGGACAGATCAATCCGTGCAGCAGTAAACAAACGCACTGCTGCTTACAACGCCGGTCTTCTGTCGGGAAACATGAGCGAGTACAAAGCATCGTGCTATGCTCTCTGACGCGCAGTAGGAGCCGCCAAACACAGATACAGGGAGCGCATAGAGTTACATTTCCAGCTTAATGACTCCCGACACATGTGGCAAGGGCTAAGGACCATCTGTGCCTTTGGACATAAATCCTCTGCAGAGGTGAGAGCAGATCCGTCGCTGGCTGACGAGCTAAACACTTTCAACGGCCGCTTTGAAAGCAATCTAAGCAGTGCGAGTCTGCCGATCAGCGCGTCAGGAAGCAGCAGTCAGAGCAGCGATCATCATGTGATTACCGTGTCTGAGGACGAGGTTCGGAGGGCACTAAAGCGAGTAAATGTAAGGAAAGCAGCCGGACCTGATGGGATTTCTGGCCGTGTTCTGCGGTCCTGCACTGATCAGCTCGCTGGTTTGTTCACATCCATGTTCAATGAGTCTCTTGCTACATCGTTGGTTCCCACCTCATTCAAAAAATCTGTCATCATCCCTGTGCCTAAGAACAATAAACCCTCTTGTCTGAATGACTATCGTCCAGTTGCCCTCACATCAATAGTCATGTAGGTCTTTGAGGGACTGGTTAAAAACGTCATCTGCTCCTCCATACCGGATACTTTAGACCCTCTTCAGTTTGCCTATCGCCCAAACAGATCCACAGATGATGCCATCTCTCACATCCAGCACTCTTCTCTCACTCACATTGACAGCAATAACAGGAACTACGTAAGGCTGCTATTTATTGACTATAGCTCAGCTTTTAATACTATAGTCCCCTTAAAGCTAGCTTCTAAACTCATAGACCTTGGCCTGAATTCTTCACTCTGCAACTGGATTCTTGATTTCCTCACCGGCAGACCTCAAGTGGTGAAACTAGGCCAGTACACCTCCAGCTCCATCACCCTGAATGTAGGAGCCCCGCAGGGCTGTGTCCTGAGTCCCCTGCTCTACTCTCTCTACACACATGACTGCGTGTCTTCGCACAGCTCCACATCTATAATCAAATTTGCTGATGATACTGTGGTTCTGGGAGTCATTCACAACAATAATGAGACCGCATACTTGGATGAGGTAGAGAAATTAACATCATGGTGCCAGGACAACTGTCTCTCTCTGAATGTGAGCAAAACTAAAGAACTGATTGTGGACTTCAGGAAGAGACAGCAGCAGCCCTATACTCCTCTTATGATCAGCGGGACCCCTGTGGAGAGGGTGAGCAGCTTCAAGTACCTTGGTGTAAACATCTCAGAGGACCTGACTTGGACTACTCACATTCAAACACAGGTTAATAAAGCCAGGCAAAGACTGTACCATCTGCGACAGCTGAGGAAATTCAGAGTCTCACCAGCAATCCTGAAAACTTTCTATTCTGGGGCTATAGAAAGTGTATTGACTCAGTGTATCTCAGTGTGGTATGGGAACAGCTCCAGTCAAGACTGCAAAGCCCTGCAGAGAGTTGTGCGCTTAGCTGAGCGCATTTCAGGGTCTGCTCTCCCCTCTCTGCAAGACATCTACCTCAAACGCTGCAGAAGTAGAGCTGCTAAAATCATTAAAGACTCCACCCACCCCAGTAACCATCTTTTCACTTTGCTGCCATCTGGTATGCACTTCCGTAGCCTGATGGAAAAAACCGAGAGACTTAGGAGGAGTTTCTTCCCCCAGGCCTTCAGGCTCCTAAACTCAAAACCAGCCTCTTAACATCCTCATGCCTCCAATTAATGTACACTCTATCAGTAAGATATTCATCATTCACTGCCTCACATTGACACACTGACAGTGTCACCCTGTTTGCACATTTGCTTCTTGTACATTCCTGTATATCTTAATATTTAAGACTACAGTATAATGCACATATGCACATTGTACATTCCTGTATATCTTAATATTTAAAACTACAGTTTACTTTCATGCACATTATTTTGCGTTCTATATTTAATTCTACAATATACATCTTTTTTATATTTTATTCTTATATTTTTATTGTTTACTTTTATTTCATTCTTATATAGCTATATTTATGTATATTTTCATCTTTGTTGTTTTCTTTAATAATTGCACTGTCCATGGAGCGGACCTAACTCACATTTCACTGCTGGTTATATATGCTCTATATAATTGTGTATGTGACGAATAAAAATCTTGAATCTTGATTTCTCCCAAGGGTTTTTCTCCATTAGTGTCACCAATAGTGTTTTGGTTCCTTGCCACTGCCGCCTTTAGCTTCATTAGTTGGGGACACTTGACTGATTGCACAGATACCATTGGACGAGAGCTGAACTGGTTGATGACATCACTAAATCATCAATGAACTGCTTTTAGCTGGAAAAATGACTCTTTGTTGTTGTGTTCTTACATCATTGGCAAACTATTTTCCTGTTTGACACTGTACAGCTGCTTTGACACAACCAGTATTGTATAAAGCGCTATACAAATAAAGGTGACTTGACTTGATTAGTTATTATTTGTTAACAGTGTATATTATTTGTACCAAGTTAACTTGGTATTAACAAGAACATTAAAATGAAAAACTGCTGATTATGACTAAAAAACAAAATATTTGTGAATCTTTTATATCATTAAGATATTTGTATCAATTAATTTTTATAATTCTATGTACGTTTAGATGTTGTAAATATGTCAGTAATGTACATTTCAGTGTCTCTGCAAATGTAAGTAAGTGTGTTTTGTAGAACCACTTACGTAAAAAACATACAAATTCTCATGAGATCACGTTGGTAAGCAACACTTAATTTACATGTTAACTCATGAACTAGGAATAAAACTCACCATGAAGTTTCCTCCAGTAAAGACTTCTCCAATCAAACAATCAATCAATAAATGCTGCTTTTTTAAAACCATCTATTCATCAATGAATCCTGCAAAAAATGTTTTCAATATTGTTGATAATAAGAAATGTTTCTTGAGCACCGAATCATCATGTGCCAGACTTAAAAAAAAAATTATATTTCAATCCAAGCACCCCCAAAGACCAGATTTTCTGACAAAACAACAGTAAAGACATTTTTGCTAACTATATCTTTCACCCAACACACATTATCAGGGTCCTTCTGGTGTCAGAGTGCAGCTGCTGAGAAAGTGATCTCTATCTTTCTAATCACTTTAGACATATTTCAACTAACCCTTTTGGCCTTTCATTTGACTAACCAAATCCATCCTGGCCTGAGGGCCGAGTGGTCCACTAATGACCCATCGACCCCTTTTGAAAAATTCTTTCCTCACACAAAGGACAGCTGCTCACATCTTAAAATTACTGTCGAAAAATGTGTAGTTGTCCGTGACCACTGCAATATCATCTATGACAGGTGAGGCCAGGCATACTGAGGGCTCTTGTCTCGGCCCTTTGGGCATCATCTAAATCTTCCCCTGTCCGTTGGAGTGACAGAGCTCTCTGTCAAAGCGAGGTATTGTTGATGTAGAAATCGGGGAATGGATTTTTTTGGTGTTTAATGACTAAATGTTTCATAATTTGTAATTTGAAAAGAATCATTTTTTTAGGTGTCCAGTTGTGCATGCAGTGTAATAGTGGGGGTCAAGACCCAGAATGTCGGTTCTTTGACCATTCGTTTGAGCTTTAAATGTCTCATTGACAGTGGCCTTCAAAGGTAGGTTGGAATTTTCTTCTCTACTTCAGGGAAAACAATGAAAGCTTTAGCCAGCATATCAAGAGTCCACACAAAAAACAAAAGGCTGCTCATGTGCCTAGAGCACTGGACTACAACACAAACCTGACATTTACACTGAAAACACTCACAAACTAGAACCACTGTTCATTTTCATTAAACTTGTCAGGATTTCCTTAATGTGTCCCATTATAAAACAGAGGGATTACAATAATTAAAGGAAGTTCACACATGGTTTCAAAATTTTCTATCAAGTTCCCCCCTCCAAATTTCTTTTTCTTAGTTCATTTTAAATGGGCCTGCAAAATTATATTGTAGTATTATTTATATAATATTATGTTATTTATTAATATTTTAAACTTTCTTTCAGCTTTAGATTTTTAGTTTTCATTATAATTTTAAAGTTTTAGTATTTTATGTGATTTTATATTGTTTCTTTTCATATTTCTATTTAGCATTCATTGACTTTTATTTCAGTTTAAATTAGTACTTCAAATTATTTTTTATTTCAGACAAATGTAAAGTCAACACTTCTGATTTTTGTTTGTTTTTCATCTAATATATTTTATTTCAGCTTTATTTTAATGATCGAAATAAATTAAAATGAGATTATGAAATCTGTCTTATAGGGAACACTTTGAATAAGGTTGACATATAGGTATTATGAACTAACAATTAACAACTCTTTACATTATTTATTAATCTAGGACAATTTTGTTAATAAAGGTAATCTTGTTAATTACTTATTTTATGATTAGGTCATTAGGCAAATTTTCATTTATACAACTGAAATGATAAAATGCATGTGGGAACATTAAACAAGATTAATAAATGCTGCAGAATTAGTGTTTATTGTTATTCTAAGTTGGCTGTTGCATTAAACAATATTAACATATAGAACCTTATTGCCAAGTGTTTCCCTTAATAAATGTAAAATAATTAGCAAAATATTACACCACAAGACAATTTCTAGAGCTTGACACATTGTACTGTCAGAGATACAGTGGAACAATCTAGAAACTGGGTTGGAAAAAGCTGTGTCAAAGCCTGCCCTTGTGCCTAGCAGAGGGTCAGACATTCCATGATATCACTGTTGCAGAAAACTATTCCAATTTTCTATGGACTCAATTCCTCTGTTTGCGGCACTAAATAGATAAACAGTGCTTGTTTATACCATGAACACAATCTCTTTAGAATGCACAAGATTCCATCTCTCCGTTATTGCTGACAATATTTAACCCTCATCATGCACTATTTAGTAAACACAAGGCCATTTAATTTTCTTTACAATGTACTGAAGAAGTATATGAATTAATCATGCTGTTATTATAATAATGTAAATTTGCAGATTATTGTCTAAACATTTTAAACATGAAAATATTTCAAAAGTGCAACTCTATGACTATATTTGTAAAATCCAATATATGTCTGAACGGTGGTGCATAAAGTACCTGAAAGTCATACTCAAGGAAATGCACAGATATCTTACCAGAAAATGACTTTGAAGTTGAAGTCACCATTTAGAAAATTACTTGAGTAAAATTCTTAAAGTATATGATATTTA
This sequence comes from Carassius carassius, assembly GCF_963082965.1. NCBI lineage: Eukaryota > Metazoa > Chordata > Actinopteri > Cypriniformes > Cyprinidae > Carassius > Carassius carassius. The sequence goes on from NC_081764.1 coordinate 16,833,831, forward strand.
TTGTATTTAAGTACGAAAAGTACCCTGAGCCTTCAAAATGGTCTCTCAGGAGGCTTTCACACTGGCAGTTAAGTGCGGAACGGGGCAAGGTTCGCATGAAAAATCGCTAATGTGAACGCTGTCATCGGACCATGGTGCGCACTGGGGTACCGAACCCGAGACTACATAGAAGGTGGTCTGAGTTCGGTTGCTCCCCAACTGTGGTGCGGTTTGCGTGAATGTGCAAGCAACACGGACTCGGGTGCGCACTTGTTAAGGAAGTAAAGTATCCCGCGCATACGTAACACTGTCGATATCATTGTTTCCTCAACACACGAGAGAGCAGAGGTTGATTCCACACTCCTAAAAGTCTAAATTAAATGAATTAAAATTAAATAATTAAAATAATTAAAAATAATTATTTTACTGTGCATAATAGCACCAAAATAACAAAAAAATTACAACTATGCTCAGTCGCGTTGTATTCTCCATGCTTTTTCCGTGTGCGTTTGCCATGACGTAAGGTGACTGCAAACGCACCTGGGTTCGATATAACTATTGAGTGTGAAAGCAGACCAACGCCGCGGGCGGCTCCGGGAACAATCTCGCTCGGGCTCGGACCGCAGCAAACGAGCCCAGTGTAAAAGCCCTCTCAGTTTGGTTCACTAGGCATGACTCATGAAGAACACAACCAACCAAGAGAACCGCACCCTTAAATCGATTCAAGAATTTGAGTGAACTTCACAAGGAATGGACTGAGGCTGGGGTCAAGTTATCAAGAGCCACCACACACAGACGTGTCAAGGAATTTGCTGCACAGTCAACGTCAAAGGCATCTTACACTGTAAAAAGTGATTTTTTTAAAACTTGTAAATAAAGATAGCATCAGTTAAGTTAATTTATAAACAAATACTATTTTGTCTTTTTACTTCAAAATATAACATTTAATTCAATAAGCTACTTGAGGTTTCATTTTTATTTATTTTCCTTAAATACATAAGTAAATTCAAATGGAGTTGCCTAGGTAGAAATTAAAGTTAAACCTCAAGTATATTTTACTTGGAACCGTTCGTTATGTTTACAAGGAGTTATAATCCCATATTTCCCATCATGCAATGGGGCATGAATAATTAAAAATGTACACTGTTTTATGGTTGTTTTTGTTGTTAGTTGTTTAGTTTAGTTGTTATTTGTTGTTTGTTTTAGTAACATACTGTATTGCGACACATGGAGTTTATTTTCTTCTCAAAATGACCCATTCATAATCAAACACTATTCACTGATTGTTACCATCATTGTGTATGGTGTACCAAGTATTGAGCTCTTTGTGTTCATTTGGATATTCATTTTATTGAGTGGGCATATTATCTTTAAAGTATAACAGCCTGTATACATGCCTAGTTGTATGTTTGCAAGTGAGCCACATGCTGTAATATCATGGTAGTTTACCAGTGTTGCCTTGTTAAAGTAAATTGTATGAACTCATAGATTTTGTTTAATGCAATGCTTAAGTTTTACTACTTAAAATATATGAGTACAAAATTTGCAAAAGAAAATAAATGCTTTTTTGTGTTTTACAGTGATAAGCATTACATAATGAAACATTTACAAACAAAGAGTCAACAAAATTAACTGGGAATTTCCAAGTAGACAACTTAAAAATGTCTAATTAAACCTACTAATACTTATGATTAGGCTTTTACTTGGCAAATATTTGAAAAGAATTTCCAAGCTTTTTTCAAGTACTGTAAATACTACTCCACATTTTTTACAGTGTACCTGGGCTAAGGAGAAGAAGAACTGGACTGTTGCCCAGTGTTCCAAAGTCCTCTTTTCAGATGAGAGCATGTTTTGTATTTCATTTGGAAACCAAGGTCCTAGAGTCTGGAGGAAGGGTGGAGAAGCTCATAGCCCAAGTTGTTTGAAGTCCAGTGTTAAGTTTCCACAGTCTGTGATGATTTGGGGTGCAATGTCATCTGCTGGTGTTGGTTCATTGTGTTTTTTTTTGAAAACCAAAGTCACTGCACCCGTTTACCAATACATTTTGGAGCACTTCATGCTTCCTTCTGCTGACCAGCTTTTTGAAGATGCTGATTTCATTTTCAAGCAGGACTTGGCACCTGCCCACACTGCCAAAAGCACCAAAAGTTGGCTAAATGAACATACTTTCCAGAAGGCCAACAATTAAATATTATTATTTTTATTTTTTTATGGTCTTATGAAGTATTCTAATATGTTGAGATAATGAATTGGTGGGTTTTTGTTAAATGTGAGCCAAAATCATCACAATTAAAAGAACCAAAGACTTAAACTACTTCAGTCTTTGTGCAATGAATTTATTTAATACACGAGTTTCACAATTTGAGTTGAATTAGGGGGCTTTAACACTGGGCTCGTTCGCTGCGGTCGGAGCCCGAGTGAGATTGTTCCCGGAGCCGCCCGCAACGTTGGTCTGCTTTCACACTCAACGAACCCAGGTGCGTTTGCAGTCACCTTATGTCATGGAAACGCACACGGAAAACACATGGAGAACACAATGCGACATAGTTGTAATTTTTTTGGTGCTATTATGCACAGTATAATAATTAATTTTAATTATTTTAATTATTTAATTTAAATTAATTTAATTTTGACTTTTAGGAGTGTGTGGAATCAACCTCGGCTCTCTCGTATGTTGAGGAAACAATTATATCGACAGTGTTACGCATGTGCGGGATACTTTACTTCCTGAACAAGTTGATGGCACATTCACGTGAACTGCGCCACAGCTCTGGAGCAACCGAACTCAGACCACCTTCTCTATGTAGTCTCGGGTTCGGTACCCCAGTGCACACCAGGGTCCAATGACAGCGTTCACATTAGCGATTTTTCATGCGAACTGTGCCCCGTTCCGCACTAAACTGCCAGTATGAAAGCCCCCTTACTGAAATAAATGAACTTATCCACAACATTCAAATTTATTGAGATGCACCTGTAAGTATTGAAAGTAAAAATGCAAGTAAATGCAAAATTCAAAAGGAGAATATATATATATATATATGCACTGCATTTCATTGCTGTCATTAAAGGACCTGCTGAGATCATTTCAGTAATCGTCTTGTTAACTCAGGTGAGAATGTTGACGAGCACAAGGCTGGCGATCATTATGTCAGGCTGATTGGGTTAGAATGGCAGACTTGACATGTTAAAAGGAGGGTGATGCTTGAAATCATTGTTCTTCTATGGTTAACCATGGTGACCTGCAAAAAGAAATGCGTGCAGCCATCATTGCGTTGCATAAAAATGGCTTCACAGGCAAGGATATTGTGGCTACTAAGATTGCACCTAAATCAACAATTTATAGGATCATCAAGAACTTCAAGGAAAGAGGTTCAATTCTTGTAAAGAAGACTTCAGGGCGTCCAAGAAAGTCCTGCAAGCGCCAGGATCGTCTCCTAAAGAGGATTCAGCTGCGGGATCGGAGTGCCACCAGTGCAGAGCTTGCTCAGGAATGGCAGCAGGCAGGTGTGAGCGCATCTGCACCCACAGTAAGGCCAAGACTTTTGGAAGATGGCCTGGTGTCAAGAAGGGCAGCAAAGAAGCCACTTCTCTCCAAAAAAAACATCAGGGACAGATTGATCTTCTGCAAAAAGTATAGTGAATGGACTGCTGAGGACTGGGGCAAAGTCATATTCTCCGATGAAGCCCCTTTCCAATTGTTTGGGGCATCTGGAAAAAGGCTTGTCCGGAGAAGAAAAGGTGAGCGCTACCATCAGTCCTGTGTCATGCCAACAGTAAAGCATCCTGACACCATTCATGTGTGGGGTTGCTTCTCATCCAAGGGAGTGGGCTCACTCACAATTCTGCCCAAAAACACAGCCATGAATAAAGAATGGTACCAAAACACCCCCCAACAGCAACTTCTTCCAACAATCCAACAACAGTTTGGTGAAGAACAATGCATTTTCCAGCATGATGGAGCACCGTGCCATAAGGCAAAAGTGATAACTAAGTGGCTCGGGGACCAGAATGTTGAAATTTTGGGTCCATGGCCTGGAAACTCCCCAGATCTTAATCCCATTGAGAACTTGTGGTCAATCCTCAAGAGGCGGGTGGACAAACAAAATCCCACTAATTCTGACAAACTCCAAGAAGTGATTATGAAAGAATGGGTTGCTATCATTCAGGATTTGGCCCAGAAGTTGATTGAGAGCATGCCCAGTCGAATTGCTGAGGTCCTGAAAAAGAAGGGCCAACACTGCAAATACTGACTCTTTGCATAAATGTCATGTAATTGTCGATAAAAGCCTTTGAAACATATGAAGTGCTTGTAATTATATTTTAGTACATCACAGAAACAACTGAAACAAAGATCTAAAAGCAGTTTAGCAGCAAACATTTCGAAAACTAATATTTATGTAATTCTCAAAACTTTTGGCCACGACTGTATATCGCACACCCCAGACTCGACTAAAATTTTCCGCGGTTGTGCGCGGTGCACACTTGTTTACACATGAGAAAAGGTGTTTTTATGACTGATAACTTGAAAATGCCAGTTCACTGGTTAGTCAAACCTGTTTTCCTGCAGCATGTGTTCTTCTATTTTGTTGTAAGTAACAAATATGGTTCGGAGAAATGTATCGGAATAAAAGTTTACATTTTAATTAGGAAATGTAGTGGAGTAAAAGTAAAAGTTGGCTGAAATATAAAAACTCAAGTAAAGTACAAATACTCCCAAAAAATACTTAAGTACTGTAACAAAGTATTTATACTTCGTTACATTACACCACGGGGTCTGATGAAATAAGATTTCTGGTTGCTTTTGCTGTTGTTTTGTGTAAACAAGCCTGAGGATCTCAGTAGCCACAGACTCCAAGTAACAGATGTACCTGTCAAACGAACACCATATGGCGCGTCCAAGAAGAGAGCAATAGATTCACTCTCCAAACCCCCTCTGCTTCATTTCAAACACAAACACATACTGGGAAACACTCTTTTTAAATCTCTTTTTTATTTTTTATTTATGCACAAACCAGGAAAAACTGCATTTATTGAACCAGGCCACAGAAGCCATCACACAAGAACATTATTTCCTTCATCTTCCCTTGAGACGGACTTAATGTTTTTTGTTGTTGTTGTTTTATGTTTGCCACCCTCAGCGATGTATGTGTACAAGTAATAGTAATTTTAAACAAGAAAAATTAAATTCAAAATCTGTACCCTAATATCAAATGGGGTAATATTATTATAATTAATGTTATTATTCTGCTGTAAAACTGATGCTGCAGACCAAACTGTAAGTCAGACAATTTTTCTGTTCATGTTCATTTCCAGCTTGATTCTTTCTTCCACCATTTTGAATTATTTGCAAAAAATATTTTTGGGAACTAGTCCTAGGTTTTTCACCCAATCAGAACCAAACCAGTGCAGAAAAGTTTTCTGGAGGCTTATTAGCAAAAGTTATCAAAACCAAGTTTTAATGATGGTCGGAACATGATGAAAAACGTTCAAGTGGGTGGGGCCACTTTTACTAAAAATGCTTTAACTTTTGAATGGGATTATTTATATTGGAACACAAACATGAATGAGCTCAATATTTGTTCAAAGGAAAAAATATGGGGAATTTGACCAATTGGTGGTACTATAACAGGAAAAAAAACATTAGTTTTTTTAACATTAGGCAGTAACTATGCACATGTTAGTGTGATTGACTTGGAATTTGGGATGCAATGTCATTGTCCAAGGTACCAATATCTATGAGGGCATTGGTGTATCTTGAAAAACATTGCTGCCATCAGTCAATCAACTTTGAGCACCTAATAGACAAGGTTAACTGAGGCAGATCGGAACAAAACCTTTCTTGAGTAACGCACAAATTAATTTGAGGTTATGGCTACGGTACACTTGTTTATGCATTCCAGTACACTTGTTTATGCCCTTCACTTGCTAACTTCCCTCTGTCTCATTTACATGGATGTACATCATCGATTACGATGCATGAGTGCCCACTTCTGTCATAACCCTTGCAATGCAGTGGGCTGAAGTGAAACATCCTACGCCCATTGATTACTTAAAATCCACTATGGAGTTGGTTTATTGTTTAAATGTTTCCCCTAACGAATTAGTTTGGTGCACCATTCTATATGTATATAGATATGCTTGGGCTGTTATAAATGTAAAAAATCTGCAATGACATCAAGTGGTCTACAGAGCGGCCTGAAGTGTGCTATGAAGCAGACTACCTCCCTCGGTCAAAATTGAGGGGTCTTGGGTATGTCCATGTAAACTTCCCTCATCCACTTAACGAAGTGGAACTCACTTCAAAATGGCGGCGGGGATTCCCCCGAGGGTAAGTACTTAGGGAAATTTGCAAATGCGTGCCTAAAAGTGAACTGGAACGCAGCCTATATCTCCTCAGTGCTTTATTGTATTCAGACCAAACCTGGAGTTTGTTATGACAACCATCTCCTGAGGTTACCTACTCAATTTCAGCACAGTGTCACCTAGTGGTCAGGAGATATGAAAAAAAAGACAAAATGTTAAAATGTCTATAATTGCTCAAAGTTCTTAAAATGCCTGCGGTAACTGCTTCTTGCAGCTATATTTGTAATTTAGTTTTGTTTGTTTGATTTTTTGCAGAAATCTCATAGAAGAATTGTTTTTGAGTTCCCTAATAAACCTTTCATTGAACAGTTTACCATTTTAATATTCTGGAGAACCTTTTTACACTATAAAGAACCTTTTGTAAAATGGAAAGTTTCTTTGGAAGTTTTAAGGGTTTTATGGAACCACTGATGGTTTGTTTTTAAGAAATCCCTTTTGCAAATATTATTAAAGCTTTGTCCCTCTGTTTGTCTTTTATTTTTTAATTTAAATATTTAGTCACATTTTATGTGGTCTCTGAAACATCAGGCATATAGGACTACAGCAACATTTTTATGAAAGATTTTGAAGAAGTTTCCAAACATCAACATGGTAATTCAATGTTACTTATTTATTTCTACATGTTAAAATTGCATACAGACACATCAAAACATAAAAGGTTAATATCAACAAAAGAGAGACAGAGTTTAAACACATGTAGCATTTTTCAAGCATTTCTTTTGATGGCAAGGAATTAATCATGCCCGGTCAAGAAAACATCTGAGCCACTTCTGTTCCAAACTCCCCCCACCTTAATCTGTTTACCAAGAGTCCCACATGTAGCTGAATGGTTTCCCCCTTGACAACACCTGCTCCCCCCAGAGTAGCTTTATGAATAAGAGGTATTCTCTCACTTTCTTTCTGAGTTCCACATGGCTATTATGACGAGAGCAGGTGTAAAATAGTCTGGGTTGGATAACGTTTCAGCTTCACATCAGGAAAGTCTTTCAGCCATCATAAGGGGTACTTGTTTAAGAAGCCTTCCACAGTGTGAACCTGCACCATATAATACATATATGTGTCTGTGTGTCACAGTGTTACAAAAGCGGCTATACCTGTGGTGGTGGTGGTGGTGGGGGGGTTATTCATCAAATAATTCTGAAAGAATTAGCGGTAACACTTTAGAATAGGGAACACATAGCACTATTAATTAAGAGTTTTCCCTAAACTCCTAATTTCCTACTTATTAATAGTAAGGTAGTTGTTAAGTTTAGGTATGAGGTTGGATCAAGGGATTTAAAATATTTTCATGCAGGATAAGGTGACTATGATTTAAAAGTATGAATAAACAGCCGGTATTTAGTAATATGCATGCTAATAAACAGCTAGTTAATACTGAGAATTGGTCCTTAAAAAGTCTAGCTGAATTTGCCATTTCCACAAAAAAAAAAAAAATGTGATGCAGCACAAATGTTTTAAACATTGACAATCATAAGAATGCTTCTTGAGCAGCACATCAGCATATTATAATTATTTCTGAAGGATCATGTGACACTGCTTCTGAAAACCCAGCTTAATAAATTTCATTTTAAAATATATTAGTACAGACATTTTTAATATTCCTGTTTTTTTTTTAACAAAAACAATTAAAAAAATCTAACTAATCTTAGACTTTTTAATGGTATGCTTTACATTACAGTTTACCTACTAGTGAGGACAGAAACCTTCATTTTCAGAGTTCACAATCTTCAGATTCATATATGACAGTCTTATAAACTCAATGCCCTAAAGCATTTAGCATTTTCTTCAATGTATGATAACGATCGAAAAGGATCGGGTCACATGTACACCAGGACACATGGGTACAAGAGCAGATGGTCTGGAAACCTCCCCCACCAGCTCAGATAAAGTTCTCTCTCTAGGCCATTCTGACTAGAGATTCATGGGTTGTCTCATCAACCATTGAAATGAGATGGATGCTTCTATGCCTGAAGCCTAGTGACGAGACTTGCACGCATACTGATACACACATAGGCCAGGTGGTATAGAGCAGGATTGAAGGGATAGGGCCGGATAGGGCTGTGTATCTCACTGCCCAGCTGCTGACTGGAATCTCACAGTATTGTTGCAACATGATTGTTGTGGCGCCTTCTGCTTCTGTCTTTTGTCTCCTCATGGAGACTGAGGAAGTTCTTCTCATAATTTGGCTCCAGAGGCTATTTTTTCCCTTAATAATACTGAATGCTTATTAAAACTGAAAGATTCATTTATCTGTAGTGTTTGTATGAACCATATAAGCATGTTTTCCATAACTGATACCACTTATTATATCAGTATGTGTATTTTTGGAGCAAACAATGCTAGTGATAGTTCTATAGAGTTTGTAAAGGTCAGGACCAGACAAATGATCAAATGTCTTCATGAAATCCCCAAACACCCCTCCAACCAATCAGAAATATGTTAATAAATGAACAATTTAGATGAATAATTGCTCAAATGTGATCTGATATTATCATATGAACAAGTTTACCACTTTTATTTGTTTAATAATTAATAGTAATACTTAATAATACTTAATAGGTTAAATCTTAATTGACCAGACCACTGACATAGCCTTCAGTAATGCATGTAACCATACTGACAGATACCAATAATAAATATGAAGACTTCATATTGAGTGTTTAAGTATTAAATGTATATTCTAATTTCCATTCTAATCTATCTCAGGCAGCCCCTACAGCCAAAAACGTTACAGTTCTGTCAATCAAATGACAGAACACTGTCAAACACAAAAACTATAAGATCAATCAGTTCAATAATATACAACATGCAATAACACTAGATTTACACTACCATTCAAAAGTTTGGGTCTATATTTGCATGTTTTTTAAAGAAGTCCCTTATGTTCACACATTCCGCATTTATTGATCACAATACAGTAAAAAGGAAAGAAAAAAAAACGGTAATACTGTAAATTATTCAAATTAAAAACATTTATAAATATACTTTAACATTTAATTTATTCCTGAGAGCTGAATTTCAGTAATCTTCAGTGTCACATGATACATCATAAATCATTCAGATATGCTGATTTGGTGCTCAAGAAATATTTATTCTTATTATTAATGTTAAAAATGGTGGTGCTGCTAAATATTTTTGTGAAAACTGCGATACATTGTTTTCAGGACTCTCTGATGAATAGAAAGTTTAAAAGAACAGCATTTAATTGGACATTTTTTTTTAAATAGTGTAAGAGTCTTTGGTGCTTTTTTAAATCAATTGAATGTATCCTTGTTAAATAAAATTATGAATTTTTTTTTTTAAATAATAAAGTGAAAGTGACACAGCCAAGTATGTTGACCCATACTCAGAATTCATGCTCTGCATTTAACCCATCCAAAGTGCACACACACAGCAGTGGGCAGTCATTTTTGCTGCAGTGCCTGGGGAGCAGTTGGGGGTTCAGTGCCTTGCTCAAGGGCACCTCAGTCATGGTATTGCCAGTTCGAGACTTGAACCCACAACCTTAGGGTTAGGAGTCAAACTCTCTAACCACTAGGCCACGACTTTCCCAAATTGTGGTTAATCGCAGTGTATGTGGTTGTGAGTTTAAGGAATCCCTTAAAACTCAAAGTACAAAAACAAACATGCAAGCAGAATACCTTTGAGTAGCTGCATCAACAAAAAAATTAATAAAAATAAATAAAACTTGAATATATTCTTCCATGCAGACGTCTCATTATGTATGAAGATTTAAAAAAAAAAACAAATGTGTTTGACTCTATCTTTCTATTAACAGGGTGGTCCAAAAGTCTAAGAACCCTATTGTAATTGTTTCTGTTTAAGTTTTTTTTACTACCAATAACATTTAAAAACATGATCCTAATACAAAACAATGTTTTTGGTATCGCCTGTCAATAACCCCCATTGCTTGTGTGTTATATAAGTATTATATAAACAGGCTGTTGAATTAGGGTAGGAGGGCAAGGGGAATGGACTTTAGATACCCCTGGCTGCGTCCGTCTGCCTGTTTCTGGCACTCTGCTCCCATTGTCAGACACTTCCTGATGGGGGGTGCTTGGACAGAGAGAGCTCAGTCAACTGCAAAGGAATGTGGGCAGAAATTATGGATGTTTCCTGGGATTTCAAAATGCAATTCCTGCTATTTTTCAGCCAGGCGTCTGGAGCGAGTGCTTCCGGCTATACATGCATTTAACACACAACAGCCTGACCCCTGAAACCGTGTTGCTGGAAGTAAAGCAGACGCCTTTTAAAAAAGGACATGGGGGGGGGGGGGGGTTCATGGTAACAATGTACGTGACTGAAACCTCACATGGAGAGAGGAAAAGGGGGGGAGGCCTCAGTTTTTTTAAAGAAAAACTCATCGACAAAGCATCAGATATATTTAGTGCAGCAAACTTTTACACTGGAATTATGTGTGATTCATGAAGAACATTTATATGCTAATCCCAGAAAAATGAAGCGTCACTGTGAGTTGTGTAACTGTTTTGAATACTTCGACTGCATATTCCTAGTCATCCAACTTCATTCCTTAATGACACTGGAGTGAATATGACAATACATATGTGACATTAACACCCTTCCAAAAGTAACATGAGACACATGGACCCCTTAAATAGCCCTCCTTCACTTCCTTCCATTATAACCACATCACAAAAGTTGAAGAACGAAAGCCGACTCACCTTTTAACATTAAAGAGTGTAATTACCATTTGACTGGGCGAGAGGAAATGGGGCTCCATACCCAGAGGCTGTGTTAAACTAGACCAGCTAAAACCACATAAAGCCCAAAAGTGGAATAAGATGAGGAGCGCAATGGCTCCATATACAGCAGCTGTGGAAGGACTTCCATAGACCTTCACTTCCACTCAGTTACCTGAGACCACAGCTCACTCCTACTGCCATTCAGAACAATGTGATACCAAAGACACAAAGAGAGCAGGAGGAAATGTGCGGGAAAGAAAGAACAGAAAGCTGGAGAGAAACATAAGTTGGAATCAGAAAGTCATGTTCATTCCAGCATGCTGAAAGGCTTTCATCCAGACTACAATACACATCCATACGCAACAGGGGACAAAAAGTCTGAGACCACATTAAAGATCTGGGATTATTTCCATTTGAACCCGAAAATATTTTAAGATATTAAAATGTTTTCATTTTATATTACAGTCAAACATCCATATAATTCAAAATGTTTACAATATATTATAGATATATGCTACCATGTGAATTTTTATTTTTTTTAACTGTTTAATATTTCAATACATTTAAACATATAAGTAATTCTTGTGATTGAAAAGCTCATTTGTTAAAAATCATTCTAATATCCTAGTTTAATTTGGTGCTAAAGAAACATTTCATATTATTATCATCAGTGCTGAAAACAGCTTAATAATTTTGTGGTGACAGCAAAGCTCAATTTGCAGATATCATTCTAATGTGCTTTCTTATTATTATTAGTGTTGAAACCAGCCTAATATTTTTGTGTATACCATGATACTTTTTTTTTTTTTTTATTTGAATGAATAGCATTTTTTTTATTGTAACAACAGTAGAAATTGTAACTATGTAAAAGTCTTTACTTTTACTACCCAGTAATTTATGTATATTTTCGCATTCAGTTCCAAAGTACTCTTTGCAAATGTACAGGTGATGGACTTATTGTTGCCAACATCTCTGTTTCTCCCACTGTCTGGACTACCTCCATCTAAACCTGAATTTCCACATTCTTGTCTTTGCAAATATCTGTTGTTCTTCAACTTTGGCTGATCTAGTTTGTAAATTGAGACAGAGCAGACATTGCCCTGTATTGTATTCTCAGTAAATGTGTGTATGTGAGATAAATATAAAAAAATAAAGGAAACAGATAAAATATGAGAGAGAAAGTGAGAAAATCTCTCTCTTATCTTTCCTCAGACTATTTTTACTCTACAGTCACTATTTCTGCATTTCCAAGCATTCCAGTGATGCATCAGAGAGGCTAAACAGGGAAGTCTGAGGACTGTTTGTTTACCATCCTTTACTGGGCTCTGCTCCAGTGCAGAGCAGCATGCGCTAAATTTGTCAGGTGAGCATCTTTACATGATCAACATTCCTTTCCACACGTGACATATACTCACTCACTCGAACAAATCTAAGGTGAATTACATAAGTGTGGGAAATGACGGGAGATAAAAGAATGCACCGAGGTGATATATATAAATAAAGTTATGTAAATAAATAAAAATAAAAATGCCCACAAAACTGAATAGCAGAGGCCATGACTAGATTGGGCAATCAAATTCACATAAAAATAAAATAATATTGTTAGAAGATTTTCATTTGGTAAGCCTACTTCAGTTTTTCAGCCCATAGGTCAAAAAAACGTTATTATTGCTATATTATATTATTGTAACGGTAAAAACTGAACCGGCGGGAACCGGCGGACAATCAAATATAAACTTTAATGACAAAATAAAGATAAAACAGCGCATCAGCCCCTCACAGATGACTGACGCGCACAAAGAAAAACCAAACACAACTAAAACCCAGGCCTGGTCCTCTCTCGTCCTTCACTTTCGTCGCTCCAGTTTTATATCCTTCCATCTCCTCCGTGGGACTCGAGACCGGTGGGTCGAGCAGGTGTCGCTCATTTCCTATCACTCCACCGGCCTCGCTCTGTTCCCATGTCTCTCGGCCACGCCCCACTAGTCACAATTATATTATATTATATTATATTATATTATATTATATTATATTATATTATATTATATTATATTATATTATATTATATTATATTATATTATAGCTTTATTATTGGCATGTTAAGCATATACACTACTGAAATAGACAAATAATATAATAATACTGGAAATGATCTTAAAACAAAGTGTGGGAAATGTAGAAAAAAAATATTATTTAAATATATAAATGTCGATAAATAAAATAACAATACTGTTTGCCCATAAAAAACTTCAATATCGGAGAACATGGACAGAATGGGCATCAAATTCACACAAAAATAAAAAGCTATTCCTAGATGATTGATTACTGCAGTGCTTTGGTACTTTGGTTTGTCAGTCTCTTATAAGCCACCTCTTTTTCTGAAGAGTCTTAAACCAGCATAGTCATAGGTTACAGCCTGAGAAAACATATGAGCCAACTGAACAAACATCTTACTACTGACCACGGAAATGCACTGACGGACCCACCTCAGCACTCTGCCAGTGCAACTAAGGATGACATTCCATAGGGACAGTGCAGATGGGCAGTCAGTGATCAGAATGAGGACATCCTCAACAAATGCTCACACACACACACACACATATGTATGTACACTGGGGACCAAAATGCCTGCAAGGTAAGTCTCATGGTAGGGCAGGACCTGTTACATCCTCCCATTGTATGTATGCATGAAAGTGTGTGTGTTGATGGATGGAGTAGGCGATGTCTTTCTGACCTCACACTTGCTCATCAGACACAAGAAAGACTGATTCTCCATCACTGTTGTAGACTAATTAACTCCTATTCTTCAGTTTAGTTTATTATTTACTTATTTAAAAAAAAATATTCAGCAAGAATGCATCAAATGTATCAAAAGTAACAACAACAAAAAAAATCTACTGCAAATGAATTCAAAGTATCATGATTTCACAAAATATTGAGCAGCACAATTGTTTTCAAATGTGAAAATATTACGCATTAAATGGTAGGTACTTGAGCACCAAATAAGCATTTTAGACTGATTTCTGAAAAAGATCATGTGACAATAAAGAATAATAAATAATAAAAATAAAACACCCAATTTGTCATGTTAAAATATTACTTTATTACTTTAATGCATTGTCTTAATTGTAAACACACTGGTTTATAGAGCATACAGTTTTACCATTTACTGCACTTTGATATTCTGGTCTCATTATTTTCCTATAGCGGCTAATGAAACGGACGTCTCAAAAAACAGCTTACTTCCATACTGAAAAATAAGGTGAATATTGTTAATAATAACTTGTTTATGTGTAGTACTGTTATCTGTACATTACTGTACATTGCAGAGTTTTTCATTATACTCAGCTATGCTCTTTGACAATACAAATGTTTAGTCTTTTATTTTCATTTCAATTATACATTAAAATTGAAGGAAAAAAAGAGAAAGACAGAGAGAACAAAACATGTCAGGAATGAGGCAACTTTGGAGAAGGGCCACAAATATGATGAAAACCACATCTCTTTCTCCTCAAAGGAATGTGCTTCACCCCACTGCTGTTTTACAATGAGCTCTCTGAATTTCAAAACAGTGACTGGTATGTGGAGGTACCAAGATGGCATGAAAAACACTGCATACATTCAAATGACCCATCTGTTGCATTATAAAAGATCAAAGAAGGCTGAACATAAGAGAATCTGATTGGCCATTAACTCAGTAGGAGTTCACAGGCTTTGCTCCATGTTTCTGAGCACACATTAACATTTTCTCTCCTATTGTATGGCCTTCTGCTGTCGTGCTGGATTCCACAGATGCCTCCGTTTCTCTTTGTGGATCCACAGAGGCAGTGTGCTATCATTTCCTGCTTGAAGGTGGATGAGATAAGAGTGCGAGTGTGTGACCTCCTGAATGGACCCGCTCTCCTTCTGTCACCCCTGACCTCTTTACCATCATAACATTGTAATTAATAAGGAGCATCGACTGAGATCTGAGAGGCAGATCTGCTCTGCGATTCACAGTAATCGGTAACATTCTTGGTTTGTTTACCCATCATCATGGATCTTTTTTTATTTATTTATTTATTTATTTTTTCAGGGGAAAATCTGTGCAATTCTGGGAACTGTAATTAAATATGGTTAAATGTGATGCGTTTATTTATTTATTTTGCATTGCATGTTCTCTCTGGGGACCATCAACTATAATTCATCTTAAGCAACCGTATCGCAGATTATTCTATCTGCAATTTAAGATTTGGTTGAGAGTTGGTTCACAACATGAAAAAAACTGGTTGGCTGTTGGAAAACATGCATGTATGGAAAATATTGTTTAACTTCCTTTCTTCTTCATCTGGTGATTTTAATGCATTTGTCCAAACAGACAAATCGCATGCAAAAACTGGATAGAATTTTCATGCCAAACATTTGTGCTGGAGTGAACAGGCTTTGAAGTCGCATTGCAAAACATCCGACTTGTATCTGATTTAGGATCACATGGAAGTGGCCCAAATCAGAATCAAAACGATAAGATTCCCTGTGGTTTGTGCTTTTTATACTGACAGTTCTGAACCCTCAGACTGCCTTGTGGAGTCAAGTCTACACCGCAGGCCCAAACAAGAACAACTCTAGATCAGTCCTTTTCTCACACACTGAAGCAAACCCACAAATTTACCCCTTGCCTTTTATTTTTTTGAGGGGACTTCAAAAACAAAACATTCTTAAGTTTGCGTCAATCCTCCACATAAGAATGTAAACAGGCAATCCCTCCTGTAAGAATATCTGCAGTACACCAAGATTGTATGGAGAAATCAGACCCCTGTATGTACAACGTGCATTGGTTATGACCCTGCAAAGTTGGCACATCCTCTCCCTGCACATTTCACATTCTTCAAACAAAATCACACTTCCTCTCCACCCCTGCAGTTCTAGAAAAACAGAAAATGAGAATCCAGCACAATCAACAGCCAAAAGCAATGTAAGCTTATTTTGGCAGGTCCAGATAAGAAGCACTAAGCTGCTGCAGCATAATAATATAAACCATTAAGAGGTAGAAAGGTCTATCTTGACAAAGAACTGATGTTGATTCCTCTACAGGAAAAGTTGTCCAAAAAGGTGAAATACACTGATATGCAGAAGACTGACATTGTTTTGAGACCATGAGCTGTTGTGGTGCAAGAATTTAGGAGTGATGAATGTTTCACATTTATGCAACACATCAACACATATATTAAAACAATAGTTCACCCTAAAATAAAACTTCTGCCATTATTTACCAGTCATCATTACATTCCAAACCAATATAATTTTCTTTATTTCCTGAAGCACCAAATTAGATATTTTAAAGAATGTTGTGGTTACTCTTTTCCATGCAATTACAATGAATGGAATTTTAAATCTACAAAAAGACACACAAGCACCCTAGAATTAGTTAAAACAATTGTGTTTTAAACTAAAGAGTATAAACTTATTTACATTACTTTTGGAGCATTTGTTTTGGAACCTGCTATGTTTTCTCCCTTAGATTGGTTCACTTATTACTTGCATATTCGGTAACACTTTAGAATACTGTTTCTTATTTACTACATAACTAATAAGGAATTATTGAAGAACTAACAGGTGATTATTCATTAACACTTAACTCACTACTGTTAACTACTAAGAAAGATGTGTTAATTAATCAGTATGTAATATAATTTTATAATTGTGTTAAGTAACAATTAGCTAATCAGTAAATAATATACTCTGTGATACCTCCTGAAGAACTACTATTAATTATCTACTAGTTAAGGTTCAAGAAACATAACTATGAAATAACTACTACTGAACAGTTATACTCAAAATTACTTGAGTAAAAGGACAAGTACAAAGTACTACTACAGTAGCAACTTTGTTACAGCCCAATTATTAGCCTATAATGGAAATGAAATATGGATTTTGTTTGCTTCTAAATGTTTAACTTTTGATTACTATTTTGAAATGTGGGCAGTATACATGTTAAAAATGGAATAAAATATGCTGTATTAAGAAATGTTCTCATCTGAAATAAACAGATGAGAGTATTTTACAAAGTTTATGATTACTTTTATAGGTTTTTTTTTAGTCAAAATGATGTAGTTTATTATTATTATTTACTAATAGGTTCACTTTAGAATTCTGTAAGTCCTGCAAAATTATCTGATAATTCTTTATTAATTACTAATGGGTTCCCTATGTTTTCACTTTAGAATACTGTTTCAGATTCTAAGTAATTCTTGAGGAATTATCTAATAATTCTTTATTAATTACTAATGGGTTCCCAACATTTTCACTTTAGAATAGGCCTAATGTTTCAGGTTCAAAATAAGTCCTGCAGAATTATTTGATAACTATTTATTAATTACTAATGGGTTCCCTAAGTTTTCACTTTAGAATACTGTTTCAGATTCTAAGTAATTCTTCAGGAATTATCTGATAATTCTTTATTAATTGCTAATGGGTTCCCAATATTTTCAATTTAGAATAGGCCTAATGTTTCAGGTTCAAAATAAGTCCTGCAGAATTATTTTATAATTCTTTATTAATTGCAAATTGGATACCTGTATTTTCACTTTTCCTCAGGCTATGCCTTACATACAGAAATTGAATTAATGATAATGTGGTATATGCTGAGGAGGCACACATACAGTACTGTATATAAAATATAAAAACTAAGGTAAGTTATCGCAACGCACTGGAGTCATGGTGGGGTTCCTATTGGAAGCTGATTTCTTACAAAACACACTCACAAAACAATTTACTACATAGGAAAACCTCTATAAAATGTATTGCATTTATTAATATTGCATTTTCATACTACTACTACTATTGCTAATAACATTTATATGAAAGGGTCACAATTCAATGTAATTTGTTTAAAACTGTTCATTAGTAGTTACTTCATAGTTATTTTTCTTGAACCCTAACTAGTAGATAATTAATAGTAGTTCTTCAGGAGGTATGACAGAATACATTAGTTATTGATTAGCTAACTGTTACTTAATATAATCATAAAATTATATTACATACTGATTAATTAACACATCTTCCTTAGTAGTTAACAGTAGTGAGTTAAGTGTTAATGAATAATCACCTGTTAGTTCTTCAATAATTCCTTATTAGTTATGTAGTAAGTAAGAAACAGTATTCTAAAGTGTTACCGCATATTCATATAAAGGAATCAACGCTCGGATCCGCACCAAAATAATTGGCCTGAGATTACCTGAACAAGGTGATCTTGGCTCCAATTGAAAATGTGAACCATTTTACTCACATGTGACTTGCATAAACAACATTATGCTCTGAAATGCTGCCTTGTGAAAGCGAACTGAAGCAAGGATAACCACTGTAACAATATAAGTCCCCGTTTTGGAATAAAGCAAAACACCTTGAAAACATTTACCGAAATATGACTAAAACTCAGTTAAATAAAATAATAAGCACACGCTTTTCAGTTAGACGTCTTCCTGGAATGGCAGCAGTTATGAGAAGGTCTGAATATGAATGACTGTCTTCACCTCAGGCCCTATAAGAGCTGCCATTGATTCACAAATGAAGGTGTTTTCATCATCTTCTTCTGCTTTTGTCATTCCAAAAAACGAAGCAAAGGTCTCTCTCTCTCTCTCACACACACACACACACACACACACACACACACACACACACACACACACACACACACACACACACACACACACACACACACACACACACTCTCTCTCTCTCACACACACACACACACACACACACACAATCAAGTATAATGCTATAAATACAACAGAATTACACCCAAAATGCATTCTCACACACCCTGGGGTGTGTCCACTCTATTACATGAAACCTCAGCGGTGCACAGCTGAGAGATGGGCAGAACAGGGTTTGAACGCTCTCCTTACAGGGCAACCCAATCTAATTATGACCAGTTTCCAACTGGCTGCTCTCATTAGAGCTCAAAGAGGCTGTGGCACAATACAGTTTTACATAACAGAAGTTACAGCCAGCCACAAAGACAGGCTTATGGTGAGCCTCCTTCATACAGTCCCACCAAAATAAAATAAAACAAACAAAAGCCTCTTATTCCCAAAAAGCATTTTCAAAGACAGTGATAAGGTGAGAATTACCCTTGCGGTAAAAAAAAACGGATTGTTTAAAATACATGTGCATGTAAGCTACAGAACTGTATGTGGAGCGAACCCATGCACTACTGCACGTGACCCCAAAACAAACATTTTTACATAGCATAAATAAACACCTAGTTTTGCAAAAATAATATTTAGATATTTTATGTGGTGTTCGGTAGGATGACTTTTTTCCTTTCATGGAAAACAATCGAAATGACAAACTGCTACTCTTTTCCATAATGAAAATTAAAGAAAGCACAATGATCACTGCCTGTCAAAGAAGTTTAAGTTATTACAAATGCATATTAAATCAGAACTTTAATACATGGCCCCTTATATCTTAAACAAAAATGAAAAGACTTTTAGATAAATCAATCCACAAAATAAAGCAAAGTTGCATGATGCCCTGGTCACACACATACCAATCTCACTGCCATTCAGTATGTGAAGGCACCAACCCTTAATAACCCAGTTTCTTCCTACCTCACACACTGCATACACAAGATACACAAGCCATGACCTGTTTCCACTGAAACAAGATCAGATAGTGGACCAATCACATACATTTTTCCATCTGGCTGTTGTATAAGAAAGTGCTGGGCACGCTTCAAACGACACAGTGCAACACCATATCACCACGAATGGGACCAAAATAGGAACAGGCTTTTTTCCTTGGGAATTTCAAAATGACTGCTATATAGGCATGTTTTAAACGTGGCTAAAAACGGTTTGTGCCTTGTCCACTGAAATGTGTAGTAGAATAGATTTACTATCTATGTTACATGCTGAATCTAGATAAGGGAGAGCAGTCAATGCTAAATAACTTCCCCATGGACGAACTGATAAGGAATATATTGTTATATTCAGGGCAAAGGAGACTAGTCTAGGATGAATTGAACATGCCACATGAATGCTTGAATGGAGGTGCTCATAAGCAAGCTATTTGTGCAGAGGATCCTCTGCATTTTCCTCAAACTGAATCATGCAGATAAACCCACCCCACATCTGCCTGTGAGACATTCTGAGAACCCTGAGGGTGTCTGGAACGGTCTGATGTGAGAGAGATGAACAATGAGCTCCTCCATGCACAATCATGTACACAAACACACAGACTGTGGGCTGGAAGTGAGGCACGCTGTCCCCCGGAGGCTTCGCCAGGCTCTGGAATGTGAGATAAAGGCGTAAGCTCTGTACGGTCAGCAACAGCAATCGTGGGAAAGTGTCTCTTACTCCTCTTATCTCATCAAGGAATGCAAGCTATCTGAGAGCGGCTAAATGAAAAGGGTTTCAGAAGCAACAGATGCTTCCTTAACAGATTCTAGCAAGTTTTGTACTTGGGAAGGTTATTTCCAAGAACAAAAGCAAACAAGGAATAGTGAAACGGTTTTATTCTATTCATGCACATGTACTATCAAAGAGGCAAATTAAACGAAACAATTACATGTTATTATTTCTTTGTAATGGATTAACCCTTCAGTGTGAAATATTAAATGACAAAGTATTAAAATAACAAAATATATGATAAAATTTAGACCATTTCAATTTTGTAAAATGTCAATGTTCTTTTTCATCTTTAAAACACCATATAATTATTCACATAATTTATGTCTTTGTTATTATTATTTTGTAAAATATAATAATGCATAGAATCTTTGCATTCATACTATTATTTTGGTAAAACAATAAGGTTCATTAGTTAACATTAGTTAAACTAAGCATGAACAATACCATTTTTTTAATCTTAGTTAATGTTAATTTCAACATTCATTACTGCATTATTTAAATCTAAAGTTGTGCTTGTTAACATAATTTAATAGATTCTGAATTAACATGAACTAACAATGAACAACTGTATTTACATTAACTAACATTGACAAAGATTAATAAATACTGTAATAAATGTATTGTTCATTGTTTATTCATGTTAGTTATACATTAAAGGGGTCATGTAATGTTACTAAAAAGAACATACATTTAAGTGTATTTGGTGTAATGCAATATGTTTTTGCGGTTTAAGGCACGACAAGACAAAAAACAAATAAAACCCATTACAAATGAGGCATTTGTTGCATTCAGTGGGGACATAATTACTGATTATAATGACTTATACTGTCTTTTTATGCGTTGTGTTGAGTATTGCGCAGCATAAACATAAAACCATATCTGCATTTGGGATTGGAGAAACTAAGTGATACTCTACACTGTTTAAAACTCACGTTTGAATCATCAGTGGCAAATTCTTTAAATATGAAAACGTACTTACAGGCTGTGATTCAGAATCTAGGCTGTCCTTACAAAGTTGGAATTGCCCCACGTTATAGAAACACAGATGGCAGTGTAGGCTACTCTCCCAGGAAACAGTCCTCCATAAAATAAAACAAGTAAACAAGTGACCAATTACAGCCGCAGCTTTAGCGTCTATTTATAATGTAGTGGGCGGGCACTTCGAAATTCTAGAGAGCATTTGATTGGACAGAAGATTTGATGAGAAGATGAAGTGCGATGTGATGTCATGAAAATCCATGATCAATTTTAGCGGAAGTGAGAGACTGTAAGTTTTGAATGTTTATATCTCCTAAATGTGAATTTTGTCATTGTTTTTGAACACACCAGCTTATTCTTAACCTTAAGGCTAACATATTAATACTAAAATCAAAAAAAAAAATGTACATTTAGATTTCATGGGGACTTTAACCACTGATTTCTAGTCGTGTCCTCTTTTGGAAGGCCAAACAAAGTAGTTTCGCTTTCGCAAAGAAACACACAGCGTCTTCACAACATGGCGGTAGCTGCGGCAACAACATTACTACATCAAGAATCAAGGTGATGCTTTATTTCTTTGTGTGAACATTTGGGCGGTGTTATGCAAATCATCCCACATAGTGACGCAGACATGTGGGGGTGTGTTTAAAAGGCATTTTAGGAGGGTGTGGACGACTCTTAACTTTATTAAAAAATATCTCTTTGGTTTTGAGACTTTAGTCTTTGCAACTTTAGAGATCTTATCTATTCACAATCAGCTTGTAACACTCCAAAAAGAAAGGAAAACTTGAAATCACATCATATGAGCCCTTTAACTAACATAAACTAATGGAAACTTATTGCAAATTGTTTATTTTCTTATTTTATTTATTGATTTAGGTCCATTTTAATGCTTTATGCATTAATGTACCCATTAATGCAATTATTATGGTTAAGGGTTATTAGTCAATGTGGATGTAACATCACACTCGAATGGTTAAAAATGGCTGCCCACTGACGACACAACGATGTTCGATAGAAAAAATATACAAGCTCAAGCACACACCACAATGGACTGTAACGCCATCATTAATTTAGGGTGAGCATATACATCTTCTGGCTGGGATTTTTAAATTACCCAAAATATCTTGGATTTGGCTTTGTTTTCCTATTTACATGTTCTCTACAGTCCTCACACACTATATGTACCTGTGTTTGCATTGCTTTGTAAATCTAGCCTTCTCACATGCCATAACTGGTCAATTATGTACAATGCCTGCATGCTATTGGTCAAAATAATTTTCAGTCATTACCTTCATCAAGTATGGAAAACAATAGGAAAGCCGAAAACCCGGACTGTTTAGGCAATGTAGAAATCCCAGCCAGGAGATGTCCAGGAAAAGATTGTCACACTATTTCATGTGCTGTACAAAACAGCTCAAAAAACATGGTGATACTGAACTCAGTATCAAGTTGCTGTGATCCTTTTCATGTCTGCAGTTACAATGCAACTCCAATTCCTGTGCAGACAGAAATGGTATTTCACTCTTTCTTAGGAAGCTATTTTTTACATTAAATGTATAAGGTTTGTGATGTACAGTAGATGTAGTGTGATCTAGTTAGGGTCACATTAGAAGCTCAGATATGCAAGCAAGCTACATTCAGGAATGAGTTAAAGACATCACAGCTCACTTCAAGTGAAGATGTTGCAAGCACCTGGTCAGCAATGTTTGTCTGTTGTCCATTCTTTGGCATTATGCTGTGTGCATTTTAAAGGACAGCCATGACTTCACCTCTGCAGTTTCACAAGTCCATGGTTACACCTCATATTTGCGCATGTTTGTCTGTTAGAAGCTATGTAGTGGAACATTTTCTTGCGGAGGGTCAAGTCATGTTCGTGATACTTCTGCTTCTGAGGCCACATGACTTCAACTGATCTCATGACTTAGTGGGGCATGCAATTGTTTGAAACATTCATGGCATCTCTATTTCATTGCTCAACAGAGCACTGTTTCATGCACACTGTTCTTCAGAACCATAAATAATGATGATTGGTGAAATATGCTGCAGTAAAGGGATAGTTACGCCAAAAAATGATTCACTCTCATGTCGTTCCAAACCTGTATGCAGTTTTCATTCTGTGAAAACTGAACTCTAAACTCATCGAGTTTAAAGTTGTTTTAAAACCCACTGACTTTCATTGTATAGGCAAGAACATTCACCAAAATATCTTCTTTTGTGTGACGTAGAAGAAATAGTTACACAGGTTTGTAATGAAATGAGTATGAGCAAATAAGTCACATTTTTGGGCGAACTATGCCTTTAACACAATAACCTCCTGTGCTAACAAAGCTACAGTTCAAATTAAATGTTATTTGTTAAAAACAAAACTATTTCACGCTTTAAAACATCATTTGAGAAGAGAATGTGTTATGTGCACTACTAGAGTGCATTGTGGATGCTTGTTTACCTCAAGCCAGTTTCTGTGTGTGTTTGCTGTGAGACAGTGTCAATTTGGAAGTGCTCAATGGAAAATGTTAGTGTTCATGTTATTTAAAGAAGTGGATTGAACCACAAGTCACCTGGTGCCATGAATTATAACTGAAACATCCACTTCACATTGGATCAAAGCCACCATTATGGTATCATGGTAAAGAGAGAAAGAGATTAACAGGCCTGCTGGGCTAAAAGTGTCACTATTAAAGTATTAAAAAAGTTACTTGCTAGGTCACAATTCTTCACTTATGGGCCTCCTACTGTATATATATATATATAATGTATCTCTTACTGGTTTTTCTTTTTTTTTTGACAAGTGACATTTTTGGTTGAGGTCCATTGTAAAACTGAGGTTTTTTAGATATTATTTTTTTGTTATATTACGGTAATTACACAAAAATGTACCAAGCAACATTAATTGCTTGTAATTATATATAATATACTGTTATTAATATACAAGAATACAAGCAATTTTTATAACACTGTACTGTAAAAAAATTAAAGTTTTACCATTTTATCTGTTTGTAAAAATATTCACTAGAAATCTACAGAAGAAAATCCGAGAAAGTAAATACATTAAGGATCATGATTGCGCCCTCTGTTGGGTTGAAAAGATAATATATCATCTACTCACCCTCCTGTCGTCCCAAACCTGTATGAACTGCACACAGTTGAGGGTCCAAAGAACATTGAACTCCATTGACTTGATTTTCAAAAAAATCATATTTTTGTGCTTGTGTGTTCCACAGAAAATTTATATTTAGAAGATTTAGAAGAACATGCGGCTAAATGAGGTGTATGAGTGAAGTATGAGTTTCTGGGGTTGGTGAACTATGCCTTGAGGTTTGAATCAAGACTTTACAGGAGCTTTATGACAGCTTTCCATCTTACAAAAGACAATTCAACAAATAGAACAACACTCTGAAAGTTCTGGCCTTTTAAAGCAACTGTTTTAACTGTTCAAAACAAAATTATCAGGTGCGTTCCTAGCCACAGTTCAACCATTAAAGCAAGCCAAGTGTTGATTGATCTCTCAGTTTGCCCTTGACTTTGTCCAGGGTCCCAAGATTCATAAGTTCCTAGCAAATCAAAAATGTTTTTTCCTCTGCAAGCAAAAGAGTAAACGTCCACATTGCCAAATTCCTCCCTGCTGTTTGTTGAGCTCTGCGGGCCTGGTATCCAGGGTTACGGAATTCCGATCATAAAACCGCTGGACCAGAGCCCGGAAAAACATTTTTCCAGCACTTCCTAATCTGAGGAAGGGAAGAAGGAGCGAGAGAGAAAATAAAGAGACACATTCCAAAACAAATTAGATTTAGGATATTCCTATTCCCCCATTTCTCAAAGCAAGGGAGCACAAGTCTCGCACTCAGTATCACTCCGTTGGTGATATATGAGTCTGTGCTCAATAACAGCATTTGGCTATTTCCATGTGCTGGATCCCACATGGATGACATTAACATATCATGAGCTTTCTCCTGTTGAATGTTTGTGCTGCTGTAAACCGTCAGGCCTGGCACAATCTCTGCATTCTTGGGGTGAAACTCTACTAAATCATTACAGCGGGCTGTGATAGGCCACTAAACATAGGTGGAGACTTGAGAGAAAGCTTGTGTGTTTGACGTCAACTTTACATCTCGGCTGTGCAACACTGTCAAAGGATACGACCCCAGAGAATGTATCTAATCCCATCACATGTCCAAACAGCTTTTCACCCGAACCACAAAGTATCGAAGAAATAAAGCCATTCACATGAACTCACCCACTCCCATAAAAAACGCAGCTATGAAAACAAGCTCTTTTAATTCAAACTTAAAACACACATTCTTCACGATCATGTCAGTAGGTTTACAAAAAAGATGTTTTATGTTTGTTAAGGTTACACTGTACATAAATATTGACTGCATAAGAAAGAAAATGAGAAAAAGGCACAGCAAAACAATACAGAGTGTCTAAAGTGCTCAAAAAGATGATGACAGTAGATGCAAGAGACCATATGAAAGATCAAAGTTCAAGGTACAGGGAATAGGGAGTGTATATGCGATCATTTCTTCTCTAGAGCAATAAACATGGAGGTATTCAGCACTTTTGGAACAAAAAGTTGCTTGGCACTGCTTTGGTGTCATTTTTGCTGCACTGATGTAACAAGAGTCTTGTCCGATCATCTTGCAGCATCCATGAATCCCAAAACACATTCTTCTTCTCAAACAGAAATGTCCTTACAGACAGGTAATCACCTGTATACATCTCTGCAAGTTCAGATCAAGGCACTCAGTGGCCGTTTTGGGGTGTGCCGCCCTTGCCCAAGTATTTGGAGACTGTGCTGGCGTTTTCCAGCTTCATGCTCTGAATGTGGGCGTCCAGTCTCTGAAGCAGCTCTTGAGAGCGCAGTGTTTCCTCCTCCAGAAAGCGTGAAGTCACTGAGCCATTTGGAGATCCAGTGGAGTCCTGGAGGAAGTGGGAGGAACTGACTGTTAAGGCTGTTGTGCAATGGTACCGTGTGCATGACTGACATGCTTTCTTATTAAAGCAATGCCAAAAACAATACACACACACACATACAAATATGAATTATTAATTTATAAATATTATTATGCTTTGGGGAGTCGACCACATGATGCTTTACACCCTGAAATAATCCTGCCAAGTCATAAAGCCATTAAATTATGTCACATTTTAATTGACTTTCTGAACTCAACACATTCATGAGGGTCTGCAGGCTTTTTTTTTTTTTTTTGCATGTTGGTTGCACCATGACAACTGATTGATTGATTCCGATTTTTTTTTTAAGCATAAGTCTCAAATAATTTTCCTTAAAAAAAAAAATAAAATAATGCCAAACAACTCAAGGTTTCCTGTTCAGGAATGTAATTCTTAATATGCCTTTTTTTATTCATTATGATCTATATAGTTGTATGTATGAGTAGCATTTTTATATATATTTTTGAATACGTTCATAGATGGGGACATCATGTCCCAGTGACCCATATCTCTATTACTGACCAAAGGCAGAAAGTTGTCTACCGAGCTGGAAGCTTGAGCTTCCTCTCCATTAACCGCTGCACTGAGAAGAGCTGCCATCCTGTGGGCTTTACGGCTTGAAGATGAAGATGAGGCAGACGACGCAGAAGAGTGGGCCGGGGACACAGCCATCCTGCTCTCCTGTGACTGGCCATCGGGGCGATTAGGGGATGTTGGCAACAGGTTCTCAAGCTGTTTGAGGAGTGTCTGTATTTGGCCCTCGTAGTGCGAGGATCTTTCCTGCATCCGAGTCTCCATGGCCTGCAGCTCCTCCTGGTGTCTGCGCTGTACATCCTCATCAGATCTGTGACAGCACACAACACAACTATATAATGCACTTACACAAACTACCATTCCAAAGAGTTTTGGTACAATAAGAGAAATATTTTTATTCAGCAAGGATGAAATAAATTGATCAAAAGCAACAATAAAGACAATTATGTTACAAAAGATTTATATAAAAAAAAAAAAAAGCTGAAATGAGAATCCTGGTAAAATAAAGTATCACGGCTTCCACAAAATTATTAAGCAGCACAACCATTTTAAACACTGAAAATAAAAAAAGAAATGTTTCTTGATCAGCATGTTATAATGATCATTTGACACTAAAGACTGGAGTAATGGTTGCTGAAAATATAGCTTTGTCATTACAGGAATAAATTACCTTTTAAAATATATTAAAATCAAAATAGTTGTTTTAAATTGTAATATTATTTCACTATATTACGGTTTTGCTACTTTGGTGCATCAAAAACATCAAATATTCTTACTGACCCCAAACATTTGAATGCTAGTGAACGTATTCAACGTCAGTTGTTGGCAAGGATACCTGAATTATGTACAAAGAGTTCACACTGTCATTGTCACACTTCTCTTTACTTGATGAGTGATCAAGAAATAGTGCAAAATCATAAAAATGTATTTTCCAAATCCAAAAATGTTCATTTTTTTTTCTTTTTGAGTTTGCTGACTGTGTGTGTTAAGACGAGTGAATATTTTTTATGTGGAAATATCAGGTACCTGTTCTGAGCGTTCTTGTTCTGATTTTGTAGTAACGCTCTCTCGTACTTGTCCTGCCAGGTCTGGTTGTTGGCCTCCATGCGAGCTCGTAGCTCAATCATTTCCAGCCTCAGATGCCTGTTCTCTTCCTCCAAACTGTTCAGAGATGACACATAGCTGTCTCTAAGACTCGCCAGCTCTCCGTCACGCCTCTGACAGACAAACAAAGTGAAAAAAGTGTTCAACAAAGATACCAAAAAGGCATAAAAAACAGAAACAAGAAATACAAATGAAATCAATCTGGCTTGCATCATAAATTCATCCCGCAGTTTGTAAAAGGTAAAAAAATCCACGGTACAAACATTGTCCATTCAAAGTTAGAAAGCATCTAATCACTCATGAACTGTTTAAATAAAAATCATATTTCTATTAAATGACATACAAATCTTGTAATTTCTGAAATCATGGAGTTTTAATGAATTACGGCTTATTAATTTAATGTATTGACACTTTCGGATTCTGTTAATGAAATAAGCAATTTGAAAACGAGCAGAGTTTTCATTATAATAGCAGAAATCATGGGGCCTTCGAGTCAAAAAGATTGATACTGTTCAAATGATGTTAATGCAGATGCTGTTAATATAGCCCTGAACACTGTTTACATGAACACAGTAAAAGGAAAATTAAAGTTTTCAGAGCGAAGGAGGGAAACCTTAGGTGATCTTGACTCGACTCTCTCCAGAAGATCATTTAGATGCTGATTCTCAAGCTTTAGAGTTTCAAGCTGGACCTGTGTCACCTACAAAAACCAACATAACAGCAAAATCAGATATAAGAAATGATATAACAAACCAGTACTTCTCAACAAGCACAGGTTTCTTCTTCTTGGGTGATAAATGGCAGGTTTTTGTTTTTGATGCCTAATCTGGACAGGTTGCAAGTGTGTTTTGGTGAACCTTGAGTTCTGACGCCCGCCGCTCTGCTCGCTCCACTTCTGCCCGTAACTGTCGTTCGATACTGGAGGCCGAACCAGTGAGTGTGGCAATGGTGATGTCACGCTGATGAAGTTCGCTGGTTAACTGAGACACCTCCTTCCTCATTCCCTCCAACTCCCCACATCGAGTCTGTTCAGCCCTCTCAAGCTCTGCACGTAACTACAGACACAAAGAGTTACATTTAACTAAATATGGTCATCAGTAATTTGTAGATATTAATAAATTGAATAATTCCTCTTATAAATAAAGCTGCTCAGCTGCACACTGATAATACCTCAAACTAAAAAATTTACTGTTTATTGCGCATACATGTTTGATTTCAGCTGTACAGCAAGTGTGTTCCTCCTCCATCTGTTTCCACTCATTTTCTCGTCTGCTCATCTCAGCTTTATGCTTTCTCATGCTCTCCAACCTGACAAAACAAATAAAGTTCAAGGTTTTTATTCCAGAATAAGCTATTATTCTATTGTTAGTTGTTGCTGCTGTCATAAAGAGTCTTTTGGAAAACGTCTCACTTGTCTCGAAGTCTGATGACCTCAGCTTTCAGGTGATTCTCACAAGTCTGGGAACTGTTCAACTTGGCTGTGACTTTCTCCAGCTCTTGTCTAAGCAAGGCCAAGTTTGGAGACGAACCGTGTGATCCTAAACATTCCTCTAGAGACCTATACAAAGAGATAAGTGATTTGACACTGAGAATGATTGATACTTGATTGTTACTTTATGGACTGTTGTTAAATGATAAATCCTACCATAATATTTCTGTGTATGTAAGCAGATGATAATATACCTAATGACTTGCTCTTTTGCTTGCAGAGTTTGGTTAAGTCGGGTCACTTCCCGCCGTAACTGCTGCTGCTGGATTCCTGTGCTACGTACAAACTGATCCTGAGCGTCCAGTGTAGCCTTCAGCTCCTCTCGCTCTTCACTCAAAACCTGCAGAGAACAGCGTTGCCATTATTCAAACAATCACATATGACATAAAATAACATTTTGTGCTTTGCTCAGCTATTAATGCTTCAGCTATTAAACCAGGGGCCAATTGCATAAACACAGCCACTATGTTAAGACTGTGGCAACTAGCTGTTAGCCAAGAGATAATCAGTCTTAGTTTTCTGATTGAGATTGGGCCAATCTACATTTTTGTAACTGAATTTAAACAGTTATGACCAGTCTAGAAATTCCAAGGCTAACTTTTTAAGTCTAGTCTAAGCAGTTTATGCAACTGGACCCAATATCTAATGCTGCCTTAAAGTCATGTTGGAACAATCATATTATTGAACTGAGCTTTATGAGTTTTCAAAATATAAAAATGAAAAGCAAAATCATCAAAAAAAAAAAAAAGCAATCCATGCAATTTGTGCACTATATTGCTTATATAACTGAAGTCTGAATTTATATTTTATGTGAGAAACAAGCCAAAATGTAAGATTACCCAGTAATAACCTTTCCCTTCAAAGATTCCGGTGCCCATTTTTAATGTTCTCTGTCTATGTGTTAAGATCAATGTTTATATGTGAATAAAAGCCTAGATTAAATGTGTTCATCATATAAAGTGAACATGCATTTTCAGAAGACTTGAATTAAACAGCTTGATTCATATGGATCACTATTAAAATGTCTGTGTGTGCTTTTTGATGCTTTAATTTTGAGGTTTTTATCTCAATGAATGGACAAAAAGATGAGAGAATATTACAAATATTTTCCTTTTTGTCCTGAAATTAAACAAAAGATTGATTTTGTAAAAACATGAAAGTGAATAAATAATGACATCATTTTCATTTTTGTGTAAACTAATCCTTTTAAGAAGGAACTCCCCAGGAAGATATGAAGGCAACATATACCTCCTCTTCCTTTTGTTTCTCTCTCCACACCACACACTAATGTCCATCTCTACCTCTACTATTCTTGTGGATCTGGATCTACCTGTCCCCGTACGTAAGCTGCAGTGGGGCAGCTGACCTGATGTTCCTGGATCGAGTCTCCCAGCTCATCCTGAAGCAGCCGAAGTCTCCCCAGTTCCAGTTCTTGAGTATGTAGGCTGTCCTGAGCCCTCTGCAGCTGAGAGCGCAGCCGCTGCAGTTCTGCCTGCTCCTGTGTCCGACCTACACCCTGAGTCTGACACACAAAATTTCACACATACTAATATGACAACTTTACTAATCCTTGAAAGATGAGAGGTTTCTCAAAAAGTTGTTTCATCACCCAGTGTATCATGAGCCTTCTCCCTTCATGTTGTGGTACATGTATCTTTTGGCTTTAATCTTTTTTTATAAAGTAAATTTAAGATTAACTTTTATTTTGTTAGTAATATTTTAATACAAACACTTACTGGACTGAAGCACCTTAGGTTAACTAGATTATCCATACAAATATTTTTTAAAGAAAAATCCCGGTAACACATGAATATCAAATAATACATCAGGCTATTATTTGTACATCTCTCGGTCACTACTGTATTGCATTAGAACTAAAACTACAGAGCTTTATTCACAAAACTAAGCATTTAAATATCACCTTACTAAAACATATTATTAAAAGATATAGTGTGATAACTGATATTTACATGGATATTATCCAAGTAGTCTGTTTTACTGTTATAAACATTTTAGAGATTTACATTACAAGCGATCAGAATTTCAATTTAGATGTCGGCCATATAAATATCAGTACTTACACTAAATTACATATATTTAGCTCAGTTTGTGCCTCTGAATAAAACTGAGAAAAGAACATATAGGGCCCTGGGGCTACAGAAAACCCAAGGGCTCCTTTCACAGTAGCCTACCTGCCTTCTTTCTCAAATCTACAACACACAGCGATACAAGGAGTATGCATACTAAATATTCCAAGCTACAACATATTAAAAGCATAAATTCAATAACACTTGATATATTATGCCAAAGCAAAACAGGTTTTCTTTGGGCTGAAATTCAGCCCTTCTGGCCCATGTTTCCCCATAAATGTTTTGCTGGGGTTTGGGACATGGTACAAACAATAATTACCATTTTTGACTATACTGCAAATGCATTTAAGTTAACAATATTATTATTCCATTATATTGCAGGCTTTTAATTACTGAATTGATATGTTACTTTATAGTCTATTATAACTATTAAATATTTTTTTGTAGTTGTCCTATGAAAAGCTTCACTGTAATTCAAAAATCCAAAGTGAACCATAGCAGCCTGTTACTAAGATCATAAATCAGGCAAAACCCATGTTGCCTATTACCATGGTTTCACGGTTTCTATAACAACAACAACATTTATAACAACAATAATGATAATAAACAGAAAAAAATACATATTGTTTGCAACGAAAAACATCTTTAAAACATAAAACTAAAACAAACTCTATAAAAGTGACATTTTGCCCTTATAGTACCCAATATTTAATATTAGTAGTTTATAATAAAAAGTGACATTAATGATAATGGTTACACTTTATTTTAAGGTGTCCTAATTACAGTCTAATTATACAGATGAGTACGGAGTAATAATAATTAACTACTTTTATAAACTATATGGTTAGGATTAGGATTTGGGTTTGACTTAGGGATACTTGTATGTTATTTTACATAACTAATTGTCATTAAAATAGAGGTGGTGCACTGTGGATTGATTGAAATGATTGTATTTCATCAATTATTTACATCAAGACTTCAGTTTACACGGAGCTATTTAATCTTGTTTCAGATAGCATCGCCTTTATGTTCCTATATAATGGTGTACGTGTTGTGAGTTGAATTCAAATATATCAAGCGATTGGTTATCAATTTAGTCGAGGAGTGAGATCCAGGAAAGCGTCAGGCTATAGTTCGTCAGTGCTGTCCGGTCCGGTCCAGTCCATCTGCTCTCGTTTGCTGCACAGTTTTATTACATGGCTTTCGTTGTTTGTTGTTAAAGCTGAGGTGATTAAAAATACCTGCAACCGAGTTTAAACGAGTACAAAGACATTTTATCGCTCACAACTTTTTACTGCAGATAGGAAAGGATGAGTAATATGTTGGGAGGTTGGAGTTTTGGCAATCGACCCACCGGTAAAGTTTGTTTGCTCCCATTGGCCAATCATTCTATCGCCTTTCCACTGTCTCTGACATTTGGATACGATTGTATCATTTCTCCTCCTAGCAGCATTTGCACACAACTTCCAAATTGGTTAGGAAGCAACCATCACCCTCGGCTTATCACCACGGTAAAATGAATGATTTTACTGAATATAAAGAATGTATGAATATACCCACACAAAACCAATGACCTCCTAAATAAAAACACAGTAGGTTTTATGGCGCTAATCAACGTACATAATGATTTAAAAATTATAAAATAATTATTATTCTTAAGCGTCATTTTACAGAATTAAGTGGGAAAATATAGGTAATTCTAACATCACGCTTTAGAAGTTAAAATATTTGAACGCATCTGAAGCTCAAATTAGACCCGAAGTTTTGGCATACGCATATGATCGGAACTCCACGCAGCTCCCGCACTACTCTCCAGTGGATATGAATGACTTCTGCTCTGTCACTTGTGGGAGATAGTGGAAAGGTGGCTTTAGGCTTGCTTTTCCTTACCTTCACAACCAATCACGGGCCCCCCATTGCTTGGGCCCTGGGGCTTCAGCCCTGCCTAGCCCTTATATTAATCTGGCTCTGAATATGAGCTCCTTATGGTCTTAAATCATTCTACATGAACCATACAAGCCCGATCATAAAACTTTTTGATATGATTTTGAAAAACAAAGTCTTAATAATATATACACACACACACTTTCTGACTATTATTTTGTATGCTAGGCTTGTAAATGTTCTAATTAGAGCCACCTGGATGAGAGCAAACTGTTCAGCCAGGTTCTTCCTCTGTTCCTCCAGTGAAGTCACTTGTTTCTGATACTGCAGTCTCTGCTGTTCCCACTCTGCTGAATGCTGACGGAACTCCTGCATTCACATAAATAGATCTTCAATGAACTTCATTCAATTATTGAACTAAAATGATCAAACAATACTATATAAACGAAAATAAAGTCCATTTTATATTCAGCCAGTCTCTGTACCTCCAGCTTGCTTTTGAGGTGGGACAGCTCAGTCCTGTCCTCCTCTCTGCTCAGAGCTCCTTCTCGTGCCTCCTTCAGATGCTTACGCTGGAGCTTTTCATAGCTGTGTTTCAGTTTAGACAACTGTTGAAAGGAGGTAGCTGTTAACTATCTTACTGATAAAAAGATGTTGTAGTGAAAGGAACTAAATCATGTCATACAGTGTGTTGGAGTGTAACAATAATATATACAGCACTGTTTACTAAAATAAAAGCTGATCGTACTTCATCTTTTACATACTGCAGCTGTTCTTCATACTTCACAACCAGATCTTGTTTTCCAGCTTGCATCTCATCTAGCTGTTTCCCCAGCACTCGGATCTGGAGAACATAAGATCGGTTTATCAGAGCCAGCATGAACTGCAGCTCAAACACTACACCTAGTGGAGAGTTATCTACTTACTACATGAACAATGACTTTATTATATAATGGAAAATGCAGTCCACAAGCATGTATATGAGGATCCAAAAGTCTGAGACCACTAGCCAAAATGTTTTTATTTTTTCTGAAATCAACATTTTTCATAACAATCTTATTGTTAGTTTAATAATTTTACTGCAAAATCAAATTCAAATTATTATTAATATTATATAATATATTAAATTATTATATATTATATAATAATATTAATATTTTTAACATCATGTAGTATTTTGTCTTATTTTTTATTTATTTTATGCCATAATATTTTTCAAAACCTTTATTTTTTACATTTTATATTAAAACATGATCTCAGACTTTTGGACTATTGAAGCAATTCAATTTCAATAGTATTAAATGTACATTACATTTATTCATTTAGCAGACGCTTTTATCCAAAGCGACTTACAGATGACGACAGTGGAAGCAATCAAAAACAACAAAAAGAGCAATGATATATAAGTGCTATAACAAGTCTCAGTTAGGTTAACGCAGTACACGTAGCATGGGCTTTTAAATTATATAAAAAATGAAAAAGAAAACAGATAGAATCAAAAAAAGAATAGAGCAAGCTAGTGTTAGAGATCTTTACCCATACACACACACAATTGCATAATAAATGAAAAGAAAATAGAATACCAAAAGATTAGCAAGGTAGTTAGATTTTAAAGAATAGAATTAGAATAGTGAGTGTTAAAGTTAGAGGGTCAAATAAAGATGGAAGAGATGTGTTTTAAGCCGATTCTTGAAGATGGCTAAGGACTCAGCTGCTCGGATTGAGTTGGGGAGTTCATTCCACCAGAAGGGAACATTTAACTTAAAAGTATTAGTGATATTACTGAATTTAATTTAATTTCATATAATTTATGCAACATTAGATGCTAAGTATCTGCATTTGAATTTAATGCACTTAATCTAACAAAACCAACATAAAGAAAATAATACCTTTAATAATGATATTAAACATTAAAATTAAAAATCAAAACGGTATAATAAAACACTGCTTTCCCCCATATTACAGTAATGATATCATTATCAACAGTATATATAATCATAAAGTTTCTTGACTTTAGATTTTTCTAAATCTTTATTTTAAAGTTAGATGGTGAAGAACATATTATCAACATGATATTAGAGTTCTGGAATAATTACGATTACATTTTAGACCCATTAAATATTTAAATAATACTAAAATTATTATAATATAACGTGATGTCATTTGGCCATTTAATAATATTATGTTGATTTAATCAAGCATTTGCATTTGCATTTTAATCTAATATATTCAGTCAGTTATTCTGATATACATCATGAGCAGTTGCCCTAACAAAATGAAAACAAAGAAAACAATATCTTTAAAATGTAAAAAATGTAACAATATAATCATTATATCAGAATACTGTCTTTCCCTATATTATACACTGTATTATTGTAATAGTGTCAATTTATTGATATGTAATCAGAGAAACTTATACAAGAAATACTGATGCAGCAATCAAAACAATCAACGTGGCTTTACCAACAACAGTCCTCACCTATCTAATATGTCACACAGTTAATGCTTATAATAATGCTCAAACAGAAGCATTCAGTCTAGTCTAGTCTTGTCATGCAGGAAGACCCACGTCTTCATGCAGTTCACCTGCTGTAGCCCCTTGTCCACTACCAACTTCAACATTTGGAAACCACCGTCCTGGAGCTCCAGCAGGGACATTATCACCTCTCTCACCCCAAGCGTCTGCCAGGGGTGAAGGCAGAGCATATGACGTATGTGATTTTGCTGAGCCATTATATTTAAGAGAGATCTTACCATGGAAAGTATAACTCACACAAAACCATCAAAATCATTTTAGTCCTTCAGAAGATTATGTTGCCTCATATTACATTTAATTGTACTGAACATGCTTTGTCTCATATACTACAGTATTAATAACGGATCAGACTAGGGCTGTAGCTATCGAATATTTTAGTAATCGAGTATTCTACCAAAAATTCCATCGATTAATCGGATAAAATGTGTTTTTGCTTAATTAAAGTGCAATATTAATTATGCAAGAGAAAATAAGACTCCTGGGTCTCTTAAAATGAACAACTAAGTTTAATTTTTTAGAAAAAAACATTTTTATTTTTTAAATGCATAGAATGCAATGCATACATCAAAAATAAACATTTAATTATTACCCATTGTTTCTCTGTCTGTACTTGTACTGTAAAGTTGACAGATGAATTAAGTGCATTTAAGTGTCATTCAGTTGGGGTTTTAAATAAAGCATTTTTTCAGAGATGCACATTAAACATTAAACACATAAAACATTAATTTAATTTATCTTTTAATTATTGAAAATTAACTTAACTTTTTGGTAAACAAAGGGGATTTACTATAAAAAATAAAACATGGAAGAAATGTTGTGTGATTAAACCTTAAAAAAAATGTTTTGATTTTTCTTTAACCGGACTTTTATTTTGACGGGTTGACGTACATTTACAGTTCTGTGTATGTGATGTGACGCTAGTTTTACTCAAATCAAATGGTCAAATCCTCATGAAGTGACTGTCAGAGCAGTTCTGGAGATGTTGTTCATGTGTTCACGTCTTATTTAGTGAGACAGCAGACGCTAAAATCACCGGAGCGTCACACGCGCTTCAGTGTGTGTTGATAAAGGAAGTCGTGCTTCTGCTCCATTCATTAACACGGACACACAAAACATGCAGAATTCATATTTAAACAGATTGTTCCAGCTTAATATTTACAGATATTAGCCCATATCGTGATTTGATTTAAGTGCAATGACCTATTTTTGATTAATTCATTCAAAATTTGGCAAATTCCATGCCATTCCGCGTTAAACTGTAAATTCCGTTTTTATGACTGGATTCCGCGATTCCCTCCGCGTTTTCTGCATCGCAGAAATCATAGGGCCCTAGTTGTGGTATGCCAGCTCTATCTTGCAATGGACACACGCCACGGCATTCTCTTTACGTTTGCCCGCGCCCTCAAATCAAAACACTGCTGACTCCTTGCAGTATGAGATTTCAGACTCAGCGCTTGTGTCTCCTTCCGCTTTGTGGGTGACGTAAACACGTTGTGCCACATTAAATAAAAATCATTGCGAAAGAACCTGACGTGAGATTTAAAATAAATTAAAAGAGGCTTCGAGGCAGAGGAATTTGCCTCGATCATTTTTTGTAATCGAGTTACTCGAGGAATCGTTTCAGCCCTAGATCAGACCATGGAAAGTTGCTTTATAACTTTCAAGACTTTGTTTCAATGTACCAAATTTGCTTCTTATAACAGTTTGGCACTACAATACAATACCTCCGAGCTCCTCTTGTCGAGCAGAGCTTTGGCTGACTGGAGTTCCTCCTGCGTATTCTGCAGACGCAGCTTCATGGCTCGAACCTCAGCCTCCCATTCACGCCGCTTGTGCCCCACCATGATGTCGATCTGCCGCATCAGCTCCTGTAATTCCGGCTCACAGGATGACAGGACAGAGCTGTGTAGATGAATACAACATGCAACCTGAGTACTGCAAATAGTGGATGCTGTATGCCTGCACACAGTGGGTATAGAAAGGAATCACCCCATTTATAATAATCACATTTTGTTCCATTGCAGCCTGCAACGAAGACATACACAATTTTTTTTTATTTTTATATCAAGCTGTATTTACTCAGTGCAACTTATAACCTCCAAGTGAAAGATATAACACCAACATATTTGGGATAAAGTTTGTGGATAGGCACAAGTCAGATGAGTCTAAAATTGACAATATGGGGGGATTCTTTTCTATAACTTCTGTACATACAAATGTATAACGCGAGTCACTTTTTTAATATGTGGATTGAGCAGAATTTGAATTCTCCCATGTACCTGACATCATGATCACGGAGCGTGCTCAGAAATTCCTCCATTATTTCTTAGTGATCTTCCTTGTACATCCTTATTACAAAAGATCAAAATCTTGGCTGCATGCCTGAGAAAAGGAAAGAAAATTAGCAGAGATGAGAGCAGAGTCTGCATTAAAGTTAGTTAAAGGAAACTTTATACAAATAAGTTACCGTCGGTGTGCTCTGAGAGAATTAAGTTGATATTTCAAGTTGTCAGGTAACGTTATAACAATATTTCATTGGTCAAATATTGTAATATACGAAACAGAATGGGTGTTCCAATAATAACTGCATACTACGTGGTGAGCTATTATTAGAAGCTGAATATAATGTGATATAATTACGTTGATAAGTGATATTTTTCGGTGTTTTTGCACACTTGGTCTTATTGTCTTATTGGTTTGTTACTAGTAAATCACTTCTTGGCTAACATTAGCATGTTAGCGTGGAAAAAATGGTTCGTGCATTGTTTTAACGTTACTTTTACTGTGTTTACACAGAACTACGATGTTTGAATTCGAGATAAACTTTGTGTTAAAGTTTAAAATTTGCTGAAAGTACAAATCTCACTTACAATTTCTGGGACACTTGACATCTTGTTTGTCAGTTGGGGTTGTAGGGGTGACAGAAACAGTTGAAAGAACAACCAAGAACAAAACAAGACTAGAGAACAGCCACTCTGCCTGCGCTTCCGCAGAGTGTCACGTGCTTCACAGTAAGGATTCTCATTGGACACGTTTGTACATTCTGCAATATTCCTGGTTAAGTTTGCTTGTAATTTGAATGATCTATTGCTAGAATTCCTTTAATATCCAATTTCCTTCCTAATTTGATGATACATTTTTTAAGTTTTTTTTTCTTTATTCCTTATATTTCCTACAGTTTAATAGAAAAGAAATGTCACATTTATCTTTAATCATAAGACATAATGTATTATTAATTCTTGTGTGTCCTAACCGTATGTATAACTGATTTCTTCTGTTCTGTTTTTACTAGGAATTGTTTTAACTTTAATTATTTTCTTTTTTAAATTCTGTAATATTCTCTTCCTTTATTATCTGAGTCCCCAATCTTTTTCCAGTGGTTATCAATGAGGTTTTAATTCATGTTTTTCCTTAATTTTTTTCCAAAAGAAATCTTGATTTTGTCATTCTGAATAAACTTTTTTAACGTTTTTTATTTTTATTTTTTGGCTCCCCTATTTAAACATCCTGGCTTCCGCCACTGCAGTATGTCCATTTCCTGAATCTTTAGATCCATCATTCAGTTTAAATTTCTAAATATTTCTAAATATAAAAATATTTTTATTTTATATATTCTCATACCAACCTACAGATATTGTCATTTCCATTCTCTAACCATTCCCTTTTCTTTTCAATATTGCTTGTAATTTGGGATAGAGTGGTGCATTTAAATGCTCTATATAACTTATAGAATATAACACTTTATTTAGTTGTCACACAAGCAAACACAATAACGATTTTTACGACACTTTCATTAGCCATTTTGATTGCACAACCCAATTTACAAAACCTATTAATGCGGTATATATACATTTGGTTTTAAAGATAAATTTACACAACAGTTGTACATTACTGGTATTTCTGCCTACGCCGGTGACAAGAGTGGCAGCTGTACAAACACTCTACATTATCGCAAAGGACTGTGGGTAATTTATTCGCCCATCCATGCATCCATAACATACGAGGTGTTGGTGATGACATATGATGGATTTGCTGAGTAACGTAAACTTTAGTAGAAAATGCGAGAGCTTCAAAACACGATTAGGTTACAACAAATAGATAATACACTTAAACTTGAATAATACATGATTGTTTACAAATACACGTGTTTTTGGTAAGTTAGTTAGCTAACTAGTTATGGATACAAAGTATGCTGAGTTTACCGTAAGTTATGTATGCGCATAATTGTCATTATATAACTGTTATTAGAAATGTATTTTACATTTGTTGTGTACACATACATTCTGAACTGAATTCAGTGAGAAGTGCTCAGCAATATAAACGTATCTTTGCAACATTGAATGAGGGTCATAAGACGCGTTCATTGTTGTTCTGATGTGGTTTAGCAGAGCAAATTTAAAATGCAATAAAATTAAAACAGTCCACGACGGTGTGTAGTTAGGGTTTTATAGTCTCAGGTCAGAATATTTATTGCACGTGGCTCGTTGGTCTAGGGGTATGATTCTCGCTTCGGGTGCGAGAGGTCCCGGGTTCAAATCCCGGACGAGCCCAATTATTTTTCTAAATGTTAATTTTTTTTATGGTCCGTTTACTCCTAGTAATATGTAGAACATCTACGCTAGCGGATTTACCTGTGAAAACGAAGAAATGTTTACGCTAAATACAAAGTAACGCTACCGTTGCGTATGTAACGTTACGTAGTAACAACTGCACTGACTGACGCGTGTAACTTACATTCCTATGCAGAGAACAACCATCTGTTAATAACACGAACTTCGACACAATATTATAATTAAAAGACATTAATTTCTATGATGAAATAGTTTGACAGTATTGCACTAAGGTTCAAGTTACATGAATATTAGACATTCGCAAGTGGCTCGTTGGTCTAGGGGTATGATTCTCGCTTTGGGTGCGAGAGGTCCCGGGTTCAAATCCCGGACGAGCCCTTACATTTTTAAATCCTTTTATTTAGATTTTTTTAGTGAGATAATATGTTAATAGTTCTTGATTATTTTTGTGTTTTATGTACTAGCCAAATCCAACAATTATCTAAGAACACTGACTGCTCAAGAAGACTGGTAGAGTCATATTGGATGTAATTGTAATATAATTTTTTTATTTATTTTTTTACGTATTTAGGATGAGAAAAAGGTAAGCTTTTTACAAAAAATTACTAACATAGAAAACTGTTAGAACAAGTGTTTTCCATTATTCCAGATTAACCTATAATTAACCTATAATACTATAATACTTATAAATAACCTATTCATATTATGACGTACTCCTCTCTGTTAAGACACTGTGTACCATCAGTATTTTCAGATCAGTATTTTTCCCCTTTTCCTCCCTGCCTCTGACATTTCTCTGTCCTGAGATCCAAACTCTCTTCCCCTATCCAGCCAGCACTGTGTTGACCTGAACCCTCAGAAGGATAAAGGTTTAATCATCATTGTGATTATGACATGGAGATACACTGATTTCTCAGTAACTAGTGAGATTTGCTTTGTGTGGCAATGGGGGAGGAGAAGGACATGTATCACCTCCCCCACGACTCCACAGCCACTTTAAAACACGCAGCGGCGGTTACTCAGACTGACAGTTTGCTCACACACCCACTAATTCTCCATCAGATGAGTTCATCTCCTGACAAATATCTGTAAGTGGATTAGGAGTCATTCTACTGTAAGTATATTTCTTGATTTCTTTCCTTTAAAACTGAGGTTGATTTACATTTATTTTTGTTTGTGTTTCATGAAAATTATTAAAAATGATTTTGATATTCAGTTGCACAGCAAACAATCTTAGTTTTGTTAATAAGTATTTTGTTGTTGTCCAGCAAGGTATCCAAACCTCATTAAATCAAGAAAGATTTACTTCAAAAACAAAACAGTATAAGATGTTGTCTTATTTTACAAATCTTGAAAACTATTCTAATACCATTTCAGTTTTTCTTCTTAACGTTACCAGATTTTCAAAAGTTCCTTGCTTAAAGTCTAAACAATTTAGACAGGAATAAGCTTGAAAAAAAATGAGATGTATTTTCTGAAACACCATATTCTTATGCTCTATTGCTTCTTGTAAATTGGTTTTTAGATGTTTTTAGTGGATAAAAATAATAATTAATTGAGTGATTTTTGCAGTGTGTTGGTTAACATGATATAGAAAGGACACACTGTTCAAATGGTTTGACACTGAGTCAAGTTACAGTTTGACTAAGGATGTTTTTCATATAATCTTTCACCTGACCATCGCTAACAAGACAGCAAAATTAACTAAACATAATATTATGCAAGAGTAGTCTTTGTACTGGAATACTATATAAATTGTTGTATTGGTGAAGTGAAATTGTAGATGTTCTCATGGCTGCAGAAACCAAAGATCTTGTCATTCTTTCATGCAGTATTGTTTTGTCTGCATTAGTACTCAGAAAGGGGTCAGAGGTCAACACTCAGAGGTCGTATTCAAGACTAACAGGTGGTCTGCAGCATTAGAGTAGAATACTGTTAGGATGAATGGTCAGTGGGGGTCTATCGGGCAATGGCTTTGCCATCTGTTTCAAGATTTTTTTGTCACTTTACTTTGCTTAAAGAAATAGTTCACAGATCTGAAAATTCTGTCATCATTTACTCATATTGTTCCAAACCTGTATGCATTTTGTTCTAATGAAGACATGGATTCCAATGTTATGTTTATGTTATGTTTATTTATATATATATATATATATATAGAGAGAGAGAGAGAGAGAGAGAGAGAGAGAGAAAGTTGTGGCCCAAGTTCAAACAGTTCCAAGAAAGTAATACAGGTTTGGAATGACATGGATGCATATAATTAAGGACAAAATCTTTTTTACTACATGTATGGACTACGTTTGTTTTTACAGAGTACACTGAACAATTTCCAGAAGACTGAACGCCACCATCATCAGATCAAACATCAGTTCCAGTGTTCAGCCATGGTGCTGTTTGAGGATCAGGAATGTGGGGTCTGTTACCTGCGTTACTCCCGCATCGACCGCGTTCCCAGAACTCTCCACTGCAACCACACATTCTGCACCCCCTGTCTGGAGACAATGGGGCTGCATTCCAGCGGCCTGCGCACCATTCGCTGTCCTCTCTGTCGCCAGGTGACTTGTTTGGACCGTGGCCTCAGCTTGCAGGAGGCTCTTTTTGTCAATAGCCAAGTGTGGGACAACATTTGTGATGAGCAAGAGGAAGAAGAGGATGAGAGACAGCAGGAAAAAGAGGAAGAGGGGAAAAACGCTAATATGCAGGTGCTGCCCTCATCACAAGCTGAATGGTGAGTGGGTCACTGAAATGACAAATTGATGTGTAATTGTATTCAAAAATAAATTTCATACAATGACTTCTTTGATGAGTGTTTTAATTAATTAATTAAATATTTTAAATGTCAGGGGGATACAACTGTCCTGATGATATAATTAAGAAAAAAGCCTTATTACCAGCATGGAATTCTCAAAAAGAAAATATTATTATTAAGTAGTCTGGCATAATCTATGATTCTTATAGACAAAAAAGCTGTTTAGCAGTCTTATTAAAATATTATTATTATTATTATTTGAAACATTTTTGTTACAAAATGAAAAAAAAAATAAATAAATAAAATAAAATCATAATATAATATAATATATGATGGAATAGACCCTAACAGACCCGAATGACTGTGTGTCAAAGTCAATACACCTCTCGTCATGTCAAGGCTAGTTCTGGGTGTAAAATGTCATGTGGTGCGACTCCCTCCAAAAATTTTTTTTTTTTACAAATATTTGTATTCCTTGAAAAATGTAAAGAATAAGATGTATTCATGGAAAATATGTTATTCCTTTTAAACTTGGTTACACCACATGACATTTCTAGAGTTATTACACGTAAACTTTCGCTGAAAATGGAACTTGGTGAATTCATTTTTAAACTAGAATTATTAAATGTTTTTCATTGTCGTCATATTCTTATTTTTCATTGACCCGAGTACCTCAGTGACTGGTGACTAATGTGTAACATGCCACCAGATGCTAAAATTAATTTACAGAGTCAAGTAAGCCTTTTGAATCAGCAACCTCCATATCATCTGATTCAGTTTATGAGTAGCCAGAATACTAGCAGAAAGTGTACACCCATTGTCACGTGAGATTTTGTTAGTAGTGCATTGGGTCTCACATCCCTTTAATTTTTTAAATACTTTTTAAAGAGACACCTCAGAGTGTCTGAAATAGTAGCTATAACATAGGGATGAATGCATCTGTGTTCCAATTCATATACCTAACTTCCTCTTGTCTCCGGTTTTAGTCCAGTTCGAAAACAATACAGACCCAAACTCCGACTCCCGTCTTTCCTGAAGAGAATGAGTTATTCCAGGCACCCTGAAGAGAGGATTGTTCCCACCTGCAATGTGTAAGTCTTCATCCTACTGTAATGATCGACAACTAAGTTGAAACAAAATGTAAATACACATAGGTAAGTAAATGATGTCACAATTGTAAATTTTGTGCGATTTGAATAAAGAGAATTAGTCAGGGATTGTAATACCGTCATATTAACACAAATACACTGGATGATGTTTTTTAACATTATAGTGACAGTTGTGTTCATCAAAAGTAAGAATAAAGGAAACAATAGAATACTTGCAGT
The DNA here is from genome assembly GCF_963082965.1 of Carassius carassius. Lineage (NCBI taxonomy): Eukaryota > Metazoa > Chordata > Actinopteri > Cypriniformes > Cyprinidae > Carassius > Carassius carassius. The sequence continues at coordinate 16,878,490 of NC_081764.1, forward strand.
TTTACTAAATTTTACCTTTGTCTCTCAACACAGAGAAATGATGTCATGGAGAAGGATTTCATCAGAAGAGATTTTATGAAAAGTGCGACAGACACCATAAGCAAAGGATTAGCAATACAAACAATAGACTTTCACCATCTGTTTTGCTTCTGTCACGTGCTAATTACGCCTGGCATACTGAAAAAGCGGGAGCAACAGTCAGTCCTGGACAAGGTTGTTTAAACAAATCCAAACCCCTCCATGTGCTTCAGTGACTGCATTTTCCTCTTGAATAGCCATAAGTCCGAATCCTGCTACTCCATCTGAGGGGAACTTCTCATTAGATATTCCACCCTTAATCCATCCCAGCTGCTGAGGCCGGATTTGTTTCAGCTGTCCCGAGAGACAGAGGGTCCCAGATGCGAAACAAGACTTTCAGAGCAGATGGCATCTTGGAAAGATTTGATTCACCCCCACTTCTCAAATGGACGCTTTTAAGTTATTTTAAGCTTTGTTATTTATATAACTTATAAATTATTGTAAATAAAAAATTCTGATAGCTGGAGTCTTTTTATGAAGCACATCCTGACATCATGTTTTACAAGACTATCTAGAGCAGAGGGAGTTCACACTTTTTTGATATAAGGACCCCAAATATGACATTCCCATTTCCAAAGAAAAACAAATAATACACGTTTTTTTAGATCTATTGTCATTGTACTTTAAAAAGAATAAAATAAATGCAATACCATGACTTTTACTAGTCTTTTACTAGTCAAAGGAAAAATTATATCAAATTAAATGTTGAAATGTTAAAAAAAATATAGCATTACAAATTTATGCCAAATTAAAAACATAAGTATATTCCATACTGCTGGCATATTCATAGTTGTGAGTCTGCAGCTGACCAAAAACACAAAGAATGGAATCACTCAGCCGTGTCAATGGATTATACATGCTTTTCATTAAACATATGTCATCTTTTATGGATCATTTCTGAAAAGAGTTTTGGTTTACCAAAGTTTTTTATATTACATTGGCAAATACAGAGTCTTTATCTACACACCTGCATGTGCTGTTTTCTGAAGAAAACTTTTATAATGTTGTCATTATAAAAGGTACAGAAATAAATATTTGCTAAAGCAATACATAACTGCAATAATTGATTAAAAAATAAACTGGGAAACAAAATTCTAAACATTTAAAGAGAATTCTTGACGTGAATTCTTGGAATGTGAAACAATATGATATGTTTCCTCAGAAGGCTTCATGAGCAGATAAGTCAACCAAAACAAGGATGTAAAGCGATTATATAGCTATGTTATCATGTTTGACAACAGATTCTTCTACAGAAATCACCATGCGCTATAAAAAGATTATCCATGAGTCAAATCACCAGTCTTTGTCTGTGCTGCTGCTTTACAGGCCTCATATATATATCTATATACCTATATAATCTAGGTCAAACAGATAACTGCTGATTTATGATTTTCACTGATGGTTGATCAGACACCAAACAAAACATTTACTCACAGTTTCAGTAAAGAGTGTGAACTAGTTTCACCTACACCTATGCAAACCTGTTTGGAGAGAAATAGTGGATTAAGCTTTGACCTGTTGTGACCAGTCTGGCAAAGCTTTCACGTGTAAAATTATACTGCTTAATTTGACAGTTATAACTTAAAGCTGTTTCCTCAGGTTTACAATCTCTTAAGACTAAACACTAACATCCTGTATAGATATAATAGCTTTCATTACAAAGTCAAGAGATTGCACTGTATGAAAACAACTAAGACAACTAAACACACACACACACACACACACACACACACACACACACACACACACACACACACACACACACACACACACACACACACACACACACACACACACACACACACACACATATATATATATGACCCTGGACCACAAAACCTTAAGTTGCTGGGGTATATTTGTAGCAATAGCCAAAAATACATTGTATGGGTCAAAATGAAACTTTAATGGCAATTTTATGCACTGTCAGATTCCAGATTTTCATATAGTTGTATTTTGGCCAAATATTGTCCTATCCTAACAAACTATACATCAATGGATGTATGTGTATATAAGTTTAAAATCCCTTATGCTCCACTAAGGCTTCATTTATTTGATCAAATATACAGTGAAACAGTAATTTTGTAAAACACTATTACATTTAAAAAATATCTAATTTCTATTTGATATATTTTAAAATATAATTTATTCTTTTCATAGCAAAGCTGAATTTTCAGCAGCCATTTACTTCAGTTTTCAGTGTCACATGATCCTTCAGAAATCATTCTAATGGGATAATTTGTTTCTCTTTTTTTAAATTATCTGGATTAATTCAATTCATTTAACATTATAATAATCCATATTTCTATCTAAAATTGTATAATTCTATGTAAGATTACATTTAAATTGTGCGATTTTTCATCAAATAAATGCTGATCATAAGAGACTAAAATATATTTTACAAAATATTATTCTTATTCAAAAATGTGTCCAGTTATGCATGAGAAAAGAATAAGAAAAATGAGAATGGTCAATATTCTTTTTTTTTTGGTAATAAGACACTTTTATTGATTTTACTGATTTGGACCGACATGCTAGATTTCTATACAGTGTGAATGGTAAAGCTAGCTCTGAATCAATCAGGCTGGCTCCACTGAGCTAAAACATATACACAGGGAATGTTTGCACCCTTAAAAGCATAACTCATTTACGCACAGACATTCACCCAAGGTTGATGTAGCGCTGTGTCAATCACAATGACTACCAGTAGTACAGGTACACTGATGATATGGTTCCATACGCGGGGCGTATCTGCACCCCATTAAATTCAAATCAGAACCTCTTTTCAGAAGATAAGAGTGAAGAAAAAAAATGTAAACAAAACCAATAAATACCCCCATCCAGCTTAAGTTAAGTGATATCTTTCTGAACCTCTCTGTGATGTGAGAAAGCACTGGCACAGGCAAATCTGCTTTTCCCTTTTCCAAACTATGCAAAAGCAGAAAGCAAATTAAGGGTTTTACTGTGCTGGACATGAGTCAATCAATTACAGTGTAGTTCACCTTCCATTCCAACCTTAACAAGCGTAACAAGTCAGCCCCAGGCCCATATCCAAAGAAATTTGTACAGGCCACCCAATAATCGCAGCTTTGTGCTTTGTTACTACAAAGTCTCAGCTTTCTTAATTTTTATGTTTTTATGCTCTCTAATTCGCCTCAGTTCAAGCGGCATATGAATCTGTGATATTTTCCTCTTTAATATTTGCAGCACAAAATGATGAATATTTGAATGCATGCATGAAAAAAATCGAATAAATTAATACAAATGAATGTGTCTCATGAAATCGATCAATCAGAGTTTTAAAAAACATCAGTAGGTCTACATTTTATTGCTGTTAAATTTGAAGAATGACGGATGTCATTGACTTTTTTCTTTTGAAGGTGGAGGGGGCAAAGAAATATTGTTATATATAACAATTTTATTATCGTAATTGTGACTTTATTCTTAAAATAATATGACGTTAATCTTATTTATTTATTTATTTTTTTTAACATGACACTAAAATGCTGCCGTAGGCTATTTGTAGCTACTTAATGCAAACACCATTTTTAAACAGTGGCCCAAAATACTAAATAAATTAAAAACAAGCAAAAAAGTTAAAAATAGTGAGGGGATATTTTAATTGTTTGTTAATAAACTGGTTTATAAACTAGTTTTCTGAGTCAGTACCACAGATCAATTTGACGAACCTGACTTGCCATCTCTTTACTAGACGTGCCTTTAGAGAGAAATTCATCTATATGGATTACATAATGAAAGGTTTTGCTTTTGATTTGAATTATTTCATTTTAAATTAATAATTGAATTTAATTAAATCAATATATAGATATATTTATCATGTCGGTAATGCAAGTATTCGTTGAGTTTCAGTTCATCATCACTCATGCTCAAGACAGAGATGACAGAAAGCGCATCAGAAAGCGTTTTACTTATTTTACAAAAGCACAAGGGTTTGTTGATATTGTGAGTGCACACAAATAAAAATGTAACTGCAAATGAGGTATACCTGCCAATGAGGTTTACTCTTATCTTTATGTGGAAAAATGACAGCATATTTTTAAGCTTCCACCGTTTTAAAGCTACCACTCTGCGCACAAACGATTGAATATGCATTCAACAGCGCACATTTATTTAGGTTAAAGGCACAATATGTAAGTTTTTGCCTCTAAAGAGGGCGTGTATTCAAAACAAACAAAGAAACAAAGGTGCAGTTTGATGACGCCATAACTGAGTGTGGAATCATGGGAGTTGTCGTCTTCATCCCCACAGCCAATGCAATCCGGGCAGAAATCATGTTCATGGATAGCTAATAATTTATTAACATTGTAGTATGAAGCAGAGTGAGGCTAAAAGCCGTCGAATCGAAACGAGGCCGCTGAACAAGTGCGACAAATGACTCGAAAGCAGTAGAGCGTTTATTATGCAACAGTCGACTGCTTCAGCCCCTTCAGGTCATGCGTATGTGGTGTAAAGCAGCGCTGTTTTATCATAATAGATACATTTGAAAGTTCTGTTATAATACTACTCTGTGCAGTTGTCACCTGTCCAATAAAATGCATATCATATTAAAGCGTCTTTGGTGTTTCCATGTTTTCTATAAAACAAAACCGGAAATTGAAGGACTATGACATCTTTGGCAGGCGACACAATAGGTGCATTCGACTTGAAGCACGGCTACAGATGTTGATCAACAAGAGAAGCTGCTTGCAATTGGGGGCGGAGTTGAAAATGGAGCAGTCAAGCCGGACACTTTCTGCTCCCATTAGTGACACTCCCACGGTTTTTGCATACTTTATCACAGATGAAGAGAATTAAATGAAATATTTGTCAAATACAAAGACATTTCAGAAACATTTCCATGAGCAACAGAAACACTTTTTATATACTGCTTAATACAGCACCATCTTTTCAAGAATAAAGGTCAACATAATCATATTCAATTTAAATACTAATAAAGTGGGGGTATATATACTTTTATCAGTGTTGTATGATAAACGTGAATCGATACAACAGTGCGACCACAATAAAAAAAAAGCTTTTATCCGTTCTAAAAACACAGATTTGTGGCCATTATTGGAACTGAAAATGTTTGAATAACCCGAAACACACGTGATCGTTGTCAGGCGGTGAATCTGGCCAATAGTGAAACATCTGTGTCGTCATCAGCGCTCCTGGAGTCGCTCTAGAGAAACTGTGGCGGCTGAGTCAGCCGGCTGTTCTTGAAACGCTCTCGCGGTACTTTGATGCCACATGTGATAGTCATGTGGCATCGGCGCCGTCTCAAGTCGGACAAAATTTCTAACCGGCATGCACTGCTTCAAGTCAGATTACGATCAGTTTGCGCGGCAGTGCATGAAATCAAATGCACCTAAAGACACTTTGAACACAGTTAATGTCACTAGTTAAAATTGCTTATTTCTCTGGATTTAAAAATTCTTTGAAACATTTGGGATATTTAATAAAAAAAATCTTATATACTGTGCCTTTAAATGTTTAAATTAAAGTGTTTTATGTCTATAGATTTTATCTTAGGCAAGTCGTCGTGTTGATTTGAGAAGGCTAAATTGATCATAAACAAACATATGCTCAACTCACTGCCACTGGCTGCTTGGTTGTTCCCTTTAAAAAACAAAAAACTGAATTAAACAAACATAAAATTTTCCAAAATTTTTTCTAAATGAACTTAAGTGAAATATTACCACTTTGCCACTAAAAACCAAACTGAACTTTTTTAATGGCTGCAACGGCAGCTGTGTAATGGGGAAGAAAGAGAGAGAGAAAAGACACTGGGTCCAGTTGTACTCGGGCAGGGAAATTGCAGGGAAATTCATTTCCTCATTTCATTAAAAGTTCCCCTCAGCTCGGTGGGCCCCCAGTCTGCCCAGGCCCATATACCTGCATTCACAGACGCTATGCCACTGATTCCAATTAAATGCTGCTGGATTTAGTAGGAAAAAAAGTGATATTTCACTTTGATTCTGCATGGCGCTAACGTCATGTGCTCCTACTTGCTTCCTCAACATCACATATAGCTAGTTTGCACTTGCTTCTGGCTTTATTTGAAGCAACTTTACAAATAATTCATCTGTACAGTGACCCTTGAGCGATTTTCACAGAGATGTACGCTACAGTGTACTCTAAAGTGGTTTCAAGGACAGACATACAGCAATTTTGAAACATTTACATCTTCCTTTCTTGAAAAAGTGCATTAAAGATTCACATGAAATACATTTCAAATAAACTGATATACAACACAATGTGTGTCCCCCTGGTCAGTGCACTACCATTTACTGGCCCAAAGAGCAGCTGTAGACATGAGTGGGTTCCTACACAAGGCAAACACTATAATGCTGCATAATGCTAATTCTTAAAAGCAAACTATAGTTATTTTTGGAGGAATGTCATATCTTTGCATTTCTGATATTAAAGCCTGTTTGAAAATGACAGCTGATGTGTTCACAAGAGAATTGGACTGTTCGATGAATCAGTGTGGAAACTGCCAGTGTTCAAATTAATTATTCCAATAAAATATGAATGACCAAGTTTATATGCATGATTTCCTCCTCTTGTCACCTTGCGACTATATGCAATATGCTAAATGCCCTAATTAAGTTAAAGAACTTACACAGAACAATATTCCACAGAAGAAACAAAACCTTTCATGTTATCAGGTTGTTTGCAAAAAAAAAAGAAAAATAAAAAAAGGAGGCTAAAATAAGTTGATTTCAAAAGAGCATTAAAAACATACACATTCACATAATATTGTGCACAGTAGCCAGCTGGATTGAAATGCTTTTGAAAAAGGCTAACATGCATGTTTGCCATTTTTCGTGGGTTGTTTGTTTTTTGAATTGCCCTCTTGCTTTTGAAATCCTGCTTTTTATGGCAAAATTATAGAATTTATTATCTGGTTTAGTGCTCATCCTTGTATACAAAAATACAAAACAAAGAAAAAAATCTACCTCTCTACATTTTCAAAAAGTATATATGCTGGACATAGTCTACATTTTTGTTCATTTTTGCCCTTTACTTTTAGAATTTTTAGGATTTTTGGCAATTTTGTTACTAAAGTATACTATTTTACCCTTGAAATTGATGTAACACTGATTCCAACAAGTTACTAAAAGTCAGATGGGAAGGCCAAATATCCGATCTGAAAACACAACTGGAAGCTAACCAAGAGGAAGCAACACAACAAGCATGTGGTGTAGATGATTCTGTAAATCAGATGTGAACTATTAACAGGAACATCCGCCCTCAGCAGTTGGAGGCTCCTGTGGTTTGTCCAGTTTTATGTCAATCACTAGAGAATGCTGTTAAGGAAACAAACTTTAGTACATCAAGAATTTACATCAAACAATAAATACAAAAACGTAAAAGGTGAAAAAAATCCAACTAAGCAAAGATGGAATGATTATTTATTTATTTTGAGGGGGACTGGCTATAGGTAAGACTTGTAATCATAAATGCTTTCTTATAAATTAAGATTTATATTTAATATTAAATTTAATGATTATTTATAATATGAATATAAAGCAGGAACCTAACTTTGTTTGTATAACTCAAAAAGTAAGCCTTTGTACTGACCTCTCCTGGCATTAGGAGTAATTGCAGCCATAAATGCTAAAGTATTGAATATTTATTGCATCTTTATATCTACAAAAGGCTTTATACACAGCACAACAAAAAAAACGTTGTTTTGCATATATTAGCAAATAAGATCTAAATATTTTGATAGAACTTATAATATATATATATATATATATATATATATATATATATATATATATATATATATATATATATATATATATATATATATATAATTCATTTTATGTATTGTATTCTGACGTCTGCCAGCAAAAGGGAACGTGCACCATCTAGTGGTCTTCATCCGAAATAACGCTCGTAGCTTTCTTTGCGAAGTGTCTTTCTTGCCAACATAAAAGAACCTCCTTCAAATGAATATGAACTGGTGTCCCTGAGAGGTGTGTGGGTTTAGTGGGGCTTTTATGCTTGTTCAGTCATACCAGCTGCTCCTGTCTCCGCCGGCTCTCAGAAATGTAATGTGCTCATGTTTTCATTCATGAACAAATGTCGAAGTAGTGAGAGGTGCCATATGTGCGTGTGTAGTTTGGTTAATGGCGTCCGCGTAAAATTATTTGTTTAATGTATTTCACTAAATCAGTCACATTAAGCCTCATTAATATACTTATAATATAAACCAAATCAGATCTTCGTAAACACGTGAAGACAGATCATAACCTTGGCAGAGCTGAGCTTTCGGTCTTTCCCACAAATTAGAGAGACATTTGTTGTGATAATCTGCTTTCGTCATATGATAAAGTTTTATTTATTTTAATTTTTTTGACACCACACTCCATGTTTTCAAATGCGTTAGAGGGCTCGCTATTTAAACTGGACTCTACAACTGAACTGTATCATACAGTGGGCTTCCCCAGAGCTCAAAAATGTATAAATATTAATTGGGGCAAACAGTGAAAGTGAAAAGTGATGTGACATACAGCCAAGTATGGTGACCCATACACACACCGTGAACACACACCCAGAGCAGTGGGCAGTCATTTATGCTGCAGTGCCCAGGGACCAGTTGGGGGTTCGGTGCCTTGCCCAAGGGTACCTCCGTTGTGGTATTTAGGGTGGAGAGAGCACTGTACATTTACTCCCCTCCACCTACAATTCATGCTGGCCCAAGACTCAAACTTAAATTTTTGGATCAAACTCTCTAACCATTAGGCCACGACTTTGCCCACAGACATTGCTCTGTAATCTCCCGAGAGCAAGTAACGTTATACATATTCATGACTTTCCCCATAGTAGGTTTCCTTACTTAACAAATTATTTTAGTAGCCCATCACTGCAGAACACAAGATACAGGGAACGTGGTTGATCCACATCTAGGGGGTGGAGATTGGTAGGTCTAGGGGTGGAGATGGGTGGGTTTAGGAATCAGGGGGTGGTGATGGGCAGCTCTGGTGATGGGTAGGTTTAGGTATATGTAAGTTGGGAGGAGTTGGATCTGGATTCAACCACGCCCCCTAGATCTTAGCACATCACCCCAATACGTTTCAGCCAATAAGATCAAAACATCACATCACTTAATCAGTATTCATTAATATGATCTTGGATCTTCTGGATTCAACCACGCCCCCCCCCCCCCCATCTTAGCACACACCCCAATACGTTTCAGCCAATAAGATCAAAACGTCACATCACTTAATCAATATTCATTAATATACTTGCATTATATAGTTCACCCAAAATAAAAATGGTGTCATCAATGTCGTTCCACCCTAATGTCGTTCCAATCCCTTTTTGATTTTTGTTTGGATACTGCTTTTAAAAGTTGTCTCACCAGCCTCATGGTATGAATGGATTGTATTTTAAGCAGTAACATTCTCTTTAAATCAAATTTAGAACACCTTGTGTCATTCAAACATACTGGATTGGAAATATATCCTATTCTGCTGCAAATATTCACACAGATAATAAAGAGAGAAATGTTTCTTGTTATCATAGCAATAGACTTGCACTGCCACTATTACTGAATGTAGCAGAAAATGTAATGAGAGGAAAATAAATTTGCCTCAGAGTGGAACAAGCCCAATATTTGAATTTCATTCTGACATGAACGAGTAATTGAGAAGTATATTACCCACCAAAACCTCACCTTTTGAAATTAGATTTTACTCTATCAAAAAAATAGTACAGAAATATAGTACAGCTCTATGCTGATCAACAACTGTTCTACAATGACCACTGCATAAGTACTTTAGAACTTCTAATGTACATTCAACTTTTAAAAGGAAGGTGAAAACACAAAATATTTTTCTGTCAATGTCAGAGGCTACGCATCCCATCCGACTACAGGATTTTGGTGTAATCAGTCTGAAGCTAGGCAAACTAGGCAGATGTCAACATGGACAGGTTGCATTACTGTACATGCACTTATGCAAAACGATGCAAAGTAAAAGGCCTAGTAAACATGACCTACTTTGTAGCAAAGATAAAAATGGTTACTGATGACCACCATGTGTTATGTGTGAAGTATATAAGATTAGTATTTAATATAAATATATATATTATTTATATATATATATATATTAGTGCTGTCAAATGATTAATCGTGATTAATCTCATGCAAAATAAAAGTTTTTGATTACAAAATATATATGTGTACTGTGTATATTAATTATGTATAAAGAAATACACACATACAGTATAGGATTTATTTTGAAAATATTTACATGTATATACATTTATATTCTTATATTTTATATTTTATATAAACATATTTTATATATAAACATAACATATTTTTCCTAAATGTATACATGCAAGTGTTTGTATTTACATAATAAATATACACAGTATACTCACATATTATGTTAATAAAAACTTTTATTTTGGATGTGATTAATTGTGTAGTTTTATACAGTGCAAGGGTGGAGAGACCGTTTATGATTTATTGGTATTATAAAACAATGATTGGGTGGATTTTTACCACTATAGGCTGGTTGTTTTCACACACTGCAGCCACACAGCTGTGTCCAAACCCCCCTTTAAAAGTGATTTTTGCATTCTATGGCACCTTCAATGTCCAACAACAAATATTTTAGCAAAAAAAAGTTATTTGACTCAAAATTATCACTCGCTCACTCGCGAAAGCCTCACCCACTCCTAACAACAAAATGGATATATTTGCATGACTTTCTAACATTTACAGATGAAGAATATAACATAAACACACAACATCTCAAACGCATTAAATAGCAAAAATATATTTGCTGTTTGCCATGGTGGATCGACTTGATCCATGATCGACATTAAGGGATGCTTAAGAGTGAGAGTGCACATAAATGATCTTGACTCATTGAACCTGGCTAAAATTAGTGAGATTGAGTGAAAAAATATGTTGTTTATGGAACCACATTAGCCCCAATTGATTTGTTAGGTTATTTCAAGTCATATTTTGGACTTTAATCCCTGCTTTTCTTTAATCTGTGTCTTTAATGAAACGGGCCCCTGATCCTAAAAATCTATGCAAGCAAAAACTCATTTTTGGCCACCTCATTCTAGAAAAGTTAGTTTGTGGTTTATTAAAAAAAATAAAATAAATAAATATTCTAAAAAGAATATTCTTATAATGTTAGAAATTGGTTGCAGAAGGGGAACCTTATTATATTAACGTTAGGGGAATATTTGGTTTGCTGTGTAATTGGGTTCACATGCAACATTTCGATGGTGTCAGAATATGTGCTGCATGGTACATTATTGTCTGAATGTTGAATTATATACTGAATGTTAAAATTTGTAATGTTTGATTCTAGGATATTTTTGTTCACTTCAATAAAATAATAAGTGAATATCTGGGTCCTGAAGCAAAACCAGTTGAGAGCCTACTTATGATGAACATCTCTATGAGTACAGTGTTAAAAAAGCAATAGAACAGTACAGACGAACGCAATTTTTCATCGTATTTTGCATCTTTACTAGAAAGAGAAGCAGCTGTTCTTATAATATGATGAGCCTCACTTCAACTTCTACCTCTACCTATGGGGCCTTGATCAGTTACGATGCTTAAAACTCCTAGGTACAAATTTTTAATGAAACGAACGTCAGGAGTGTGTAGCGTCGTGTTTTCAAATGCATCTCTTTATAATTCTGTTCGGTAAGAAAGGGTCTGTGAAAATGTATTTTTCTTCTACATTTGGTATTGACTATTTTTGTGGCTAACAATATTACTGAAAATGATACATAAAATCCTGTAAAAGTTAAAGTAACATGTTTATGGATTGGTCTCAGTTAAGTAGTACTTATTGCTGGGGCTGTGGGAGTACATAAGACAAAAACAGAAGAGAAACCATGTGCTCGAGGCCATAAGTAAAAACTGAAAGTCAGTCAGTTCTTGATTATTTACATATTATTAAATGTGAAGTAGAGTGCAGCAGAGTAACCTGATTACACAGCACACTACATTTAGACATTCGATCGGAATTGCTGAATTGTTTTGGTTTTGAGATCACTGAAAGGATACTGCCTTCTTTGCTTGTCTCCTGCATGCTCTCCATTCCTGGAAGGGCAGCTGCAACACGTCGAAACAGCTGCAGGAGAGAAGAGAAAATGCTGTTAGAGACTTCAGCTGTTAGTAACCTGAAAACTAGTAACCCCCCCCCCCCCCCGAAAATATATATTCCAGACTTTTCAAGGGCCCTCTTAGTGTTGCTAGACGTACTATAATTATCGTATTTGTACGATAATTTTTACCTCTGTGCGATGTACGATCAATAATGAAAAAAATCCTGTAATGTACGATCATTTCAGATTTTTATGAAGATTTAATTGAAGGTAGTTGCAGTCATAGGGCTTCTTTACTCATACATGAAATTGGCTCATTACAGACACTCTAAATGCGTTCGTGTACACCTCAGGGTGTGTTAAGAATGCAGGAGGTTGCCCTGCTTTAAAGCCAATGAGCACTAGTTGCGGTCCATGACAGCAAGAACCCTTTCAACATCTGGCAACACGCAGTCTTCCAATGACAGCGGCTCAGATCTGAAGTTAACTGCACCACGCCACAGCAGCTAAATAACGCCTACACTGGACGCAACAGAGCAAGTGTTAAAAATAATTTTAATATGTTTAATATGCGGCGCGAAGCAGACAGTCACTGAAAATAATGGGATAGTATTTTGTTGCACTGCTTCCGTCCAACCAAATAAATAAATAAATAAATAACTCTTTTGACTCATGTACGATAATTTTCTTCCAAATACGATAATTTTGAACTTCTGGTACGATACTTGGACATTTCCAACCTGGCAACACTGGGCCCTCTCTTCCTTTGGGACCCTGGTAATCAGTACTGGTTTTACTCCCAGTCCGACGCCCCTGCTCTGAGGCACAAGTAATTTATTATATATATTCAGTGGCTTCTCCTACTTTTCTTAGTGATATTAGTGCCAGTTTATCAGTAAGTGACAATTTTGTCCTCTTTGACGTGTTGGATGGAAACCGTGCATATATGCTAATGTTTTATGCGATATTCCAATTTTGCACATAAGTTAAATTAGCAAATTTGAAATGCAGCTTTATTGCCAGATGGACTGATCTGAGTATTTCAGAAACTGCTGATCTACTGGGATTTTCACACACAACCATTTCTAGATTTCTGTGGGCAAAATAGTGTTCCTGTAGCTCAATTGGTAGAGCACTGCATTATTAAGGGCAAGGTTGGGGGTTTGATTCCCCGGGAACACATGATATGTAAAAAATTGATAGCCTGAATGCACTGTAAGTCGCTTTGGATAAAAGTGTCTGCTAAATGCATAAATTTAAATTTAATTTAATTTAATTTAAATTTAAAAATGCCTTATTGATGCCAGAAGTCAGGGGAGAATGGCCAGACTGGTTGAAGCTGATAGAAAGACAACCTTAATTCAAAAACCAGAAGAGCATTTCTAAATACAAAACACGCTGAACTTTTAAGCACGTGGGCAACAGCAGCAGAAGACCATATGGGCTGCTAGTCCTGTTAGTTAAGACCAGGAAACTAAGGCTACAATTTGAACTGCCTCACCAAAATTGGACAATAGAAGATTGGAAAAAGGTTGGCTGGTCAGATGAGTCTTAATTTCTGCTGCAACAATCGGATGGTAGGGTTAGAATTTGGAGTAAATAACATGAAAGCATGCATTCATCCTGCCTTGTATCAATGTTTCAGAGTGGTGGTGGTGTAATGGTGTGGAGGATGTTTTCTTGGCACACTTTGGGCCCCTTAGTGCTAGTTGAACATCGTTTTAACGCCACATCCTACCTGAAGATTGTTGCTGACAATATCCATCCATTTATGACCACAGTGTAATGTCTATCTTGCAAAGGCTACTTCCAGCCATCTTGTAATGGTTACTTCCAGCAGGATAATGCATCATAACACAAAGCTCAAATCCTCTCAAACTGTTTTTCGAACATGACAATGAGTTCACTATACCCAGTGCTTTAAGTGGGCCGGTACGCACCAGTACTCAGTACCGCAACTTCCAAATATAGCTCTTGAGCGTACCGCCACCTTTCCGTGCGCCCAGAACGTGCTTTTAACGTACCGGTACGCTCATTTGGACATCTGTTTTAATAGAGGTTTTAATCTTTTTCCTGTGCTGCCGCTTTTCAGAGCGCCCTTCACAATGCATTAATGCAAGCTTCCTAATTCGTCCCAATGAGAGCAGAGACTACATTACCCATACATCCTTGAGTTTTACAAGTGAAATGCCGCAGTTAAGAACAACTCAACGTGGCCGGAGAGCATGTGAAATGCGCACATTCGGATCGGTAATAATTCAAATACCGTGAACAACACTAAAATCTCCCTGCCTTCAGACTCTGAGTGCTAAAACAACAGGGACAGAATCAGATGACTCGCTGGCTGACACCCCACCAAGCCTGAATGATATCGCAGCAGGCCAGACGCAAGCTAATGAAGTAATGCAGTAGCTCTTTCAGGTAGGGTGACCAGAAGTCCTGAAAAATTCAGGACAGTCCCGAAATCTAAACTGTTGTCCCGAATCCCGAATCTGGCCCTAATTGTCCCGAAAATTATACTAAAGAAAAATCTTGAGTAGTTATTGTCTGATACACATGGATCAAAATCTCTGAGAAATGTTTCCAGCACACTGCTAAATCTATGCCATGAAGAATTAAGGCAGTTCCGAAGTCAAAATGGCGTTCAAGCTGGTACTAGCAAGGTATATTTAAATAAAGTGGCCGGTGAGTGTATATACACTTGCATATTAAGCTTTCCAGGTTGAAGTGGGCTTTGCTTAACAATGTGTAGTTTCACCCAACACTCTGTGAAGGCATCATTATGCTGTTTAGAATGTAGTACACAGTCTTAAAGGGGTGGTAAATTAGCTATTCTTGAAGGTTTGTGTATTACATTTTTCTTGGCTATTTCCTTTACCTGGTATGCTTTGCATGAAGTAAAAAATACTGCATTTAGTCTAGCCACTGCCCTGTGTCATACTGTGCAGCCTTCTGGCAGCAAACATGAGCTGAACCATTTTTAAAACTGTAAAAAAGCTATTTTGGAGCAAAGAGGACTTTCTCTGGTGCACTGAAGCAGACCTGACCTGTTATATATAGTAATAGAAATTAAGATCCCATGCAAGTACTTCTTTTCAGAATCATAAATGTCACAGACTAAAAACCTGCTGACCTTTAAAGTGGACTATGTGAGGAGATGATAAAGGGACAGCAAAAAGCACTTAGTCTGGCTCTGCTTTCTGAAACTTGCAATGCATTGCTAGCACTCCGTTCCTAGAAGGGCAATTAATGGCCCACCACACACCTCCATTACAGCCATCCTCTATAAAGGGCTGTTTCCAGAAGCTATGTGAGGCTAAACTGCAATGATATATAGCCCTACTCACGCACAATCATATTAAACAGGGCAGTTAGCTTATGTAGCCAACACTACCCATCTCATTTCATGCCATCAGTCACAATGGATGAGCCACAGCGAAATGGGACACACTGGAACATTAAGCAGAGAGGGTCAGAAAGAAAGACTCATTTTGTTAACTACCTTCAGAGCCATAATTTAGCTGGGACAAAAACAAAAGAAAACAAAACCATTTCTATTAAGAAAAAGAGACAGGCCCTGTTCCAAAGAGAGCATTTAATGTTTACTTGCGGCCTTGGCTTTCATGCGTCCATACGGTGTCACATTTGTCATTTTACAAATCAGAAGGGTGTGTACTGTGTACAAATACTCGCTTCACACCTGTTAGCATAACACAACTGTGTAAGTGTTAGCTAAAATATTTATCTACAACAAAAACATTCATCTTTCAGTCTCTTTTTAGTTCTCTGTTCTTTGAAGCAATGTTTTTGTTTACTTAGGGATTCTAATACTAAATGGGGGACAATCCACAGAATTCCTTTGTTTTTGTATATAGCTATGTATAAATATTACCTAACCCTAACAGAAATATTTCTGTATTTAAAAAAATATATATAAATAAAGAAATAATGGAAAGCTTTATTGACTTTACTTTTGTGCTATATTTACAAAATATGATGTCCCCACAATAATGTTTTGGGAGGTTTGTTTTATTTAGCTCATTTGTGGGTACAAGTTTGTTCTCAAAATACGGTTAAGTAGCTACACACATACACACACGTCATTGCATGTAAAAGAGCCACTTCATTTGTTTTAAAAATAAAACTGAGATGAAAATGAATCACTTTATTATTCTGTACTAAAGTAGGCCTACGGAACTTTTCAAAATTGAAAATTAACAATGTTCTTGCTCTGCATTTATAATGAAACTTCATATTATTACAAATTATGGCAAGGAATCACTGATATACAACAAATGACTCTATTTTTATTATTATCAAAACTTGTTTAGTATTGTATTATTTACACAAGAGTTCAATTTCATCCTGGAAAGGATCTGACTCCCTGCAATTCTTCAATCAATATTTGAGTCATTATACTCTGTGAGGTAATCAGTTTAACTAATGGTGCTGTTATTGAAGAAATAACAATGAAAATTTAGGTATTGATCATAACCTTAGATGAATGTGGTTCCCTGCTCCAGACAAGACAGAATCAAATGTCTGCAAGCAAACACATGCTCCAGTCAGTTGAAAATGACCTCAATTTGTAATGGAGACTGGAACAAGTCAGCTCCACGTCTGGTGACAATAATATGTTGTGTCAGAGAGATTTAGCGTATTTTAATGTTGTTCTATCAGTGCTGAGCTCCTGTGAAACAGTGATACATGGCTTTGAGAAGAATAAAGGCTTAGTGTCCAGTACAGCTGATGGAACAATGAACAATAACACAGCTCATTATTACTTTTGAAGAATGACATGTACTACATAGGATAAGCCTCAAGTTTCAAACTGTAACTGTAAAATGGAGAGATCTGACTCTAAATTCTGATTTGAAGACTGCACATTTCATATTAATGCATAAAATTAATACAGTTCAATATTATGATAATTAATTATATTACTTGGTGAAAGAATTCAATATAAAGTATTTTTAATTATAAACAATAAATGTCACAATTATTGACCACTTATATTATCAAAGTACACAGGTTTTTATACTGTGGTCCGGAGACCCCAAAGGTGCTACTAGAGGGTGCTTTGGGGTGCATGAAAAAGAAAAGTTTTTACCATTTAGTATTTTAAATATTTACTGAAATATGTTTTCAACTACATTTTTCTTTAGATTAATTTTTTGTGAAAACCGTTTTACTCCAAAAAAAAAAAAACATTTTATCATTTACCTGACATTTAATACAATAATTGTATAATTTAAAATATTTACTGAATTTGGTAATTTGAGTATTTTTTATATATAATACTAAGTCAAACATATTACTGTCAAACATCCCTTATATGCACAAAAATTCTAAAAAAAATTTAAATTAAAAAGCTAAAACAAAATTACTTTTCCAATATGACCTTCAAGAAATGTTGACTATTTTATAACGTCACATCTCTATCTATAAAGTCTTCCTAAAAGAGGCACAATTCGTAAACAGTGAAGTGAAGTGAGGGCCATACAGTATGTGCATTTAACCTATCCAAGTGCACACACACAGCAGTGAGCAATAAACACACACCTGGAGCAGTGGGCAGCTATTATTGCTGTGGTTCTGTTGCCTTGCTTCAAGGGTCTCACCTCAGTCGTGGCTGCATTGAGGGTTGAAGAGAGCACTGGTCATTCACTCCCCCCACTAACAATCCCTGTTGGTACCAACACTCAAAACCGCAAACTTTGGGTTACAAGTCCAAATCTCTAACCATTAGGCCACGACTGCTATTGTATTTGACTAATTACACAACCCTTAACTCAAAGTAAGCAAAGCTTTGTCATTCTAACAGAAGCGAGACATGACGACTGAACGACTGGCACAGTCTGTCAGTCAGACAGAGCTGACATTAACATACACAAACACACACACTTTAGCCCACACAACACACACTGTGTGCTGTACATACGGCTTTCAGAGAGAGAGAGAAAAAACACAGCAGTGCTGCATCTGATCTCTTACACCTTGGTGCTTAGTAATCCTGAATCATGCTTTCAACTGCACCTCAGAAGAGAAATCAGAACAAACGCAGAGCTATTGTCACACTCACATGCTGACAGTGTTGAGATAAAACTCACCTGTTTGACGTTGTAGCCTGTCTTGGCACTGGTCTCAATAAACATCACACTCAGCTCCTTGGCCCGCTGCTCACCTTCCTCAATTGTGATTTGCCTGTGAAAAGGTTGAAGATTTGTATTCATGAGTTTATTTATAAATATTACTGAAATACGATGACACCTGCTTAAAAACCATGAATTTACAATCTGGTTTAGTGCTGGTCTGGACACTGGACCAGCACAGGCATGCTAATCACCAGCCAAAAATATTGCTGGTTGATACTCAGCTCAACTCAACACAACACAATACCTCTTGCTGACTTGTTCACCAACTGCGTTTATAAGTTGCTCTGAGTAAAACTGTAAAATCATATCTGTAAATGTAAAGTCAAAAAAATCTCCTTTGATGGCCATTAATAAATAGCCAGCCATTCTGATAAAAGTATTTATTTATTTGCAAGTACCATATAAATTATATATTTTTTTCCATCCAGTAGATGTATGATGGGGCAAGAAATGTTTTACTTGTTTGGGCTTGTTTTGCTTAATTTGCATTATTTTGTATATTTTATAGACCTTATTTATATACTAATGTCAAAAATGTTTTGAACATATGGCATTTACAGCTCAGCTGATTGGCTCAAAAACAATTGCGTTCAGAACTGAGCGCCCTTGAGCAAAGATTACAGATTTTACATCAGATTTTGTGCACCAGCTGAGCATCAGACATTAAGCTGAATGGGAATAGGCTGAAGGATACTTTCTCCAGACCTCCTTGGTTGAGACACCTTCACACCAGCATCAAAAACACAACACCTGCTAGAGATCAGCTACTGTATACTGGTCTTGGCAGGAGGGAATCCATGAAGAATAATGGCAAAGAGATGTCACATTACCAGGACAACACATAAAGCAAATAATCATTCTGCCAGTAATGGCAACCACTATCACGAAACTGCCCAGGAGCCCTAGAAGATTCATGAAAATAGCAATAATGGAAATGTAGTATTTGATAAAGTGGTTAATAGGTCACAGATTATGGGTAAAGTATTATTATATAGCAAAGGCTGAGACTGAGACAGCGGTATCAGTCATTGCTTCCCTCCCCTCATCTCTACCAACTCTAATTAATTGATGTAGAAACTGATTAATTGTACAAAGGGAAGGCTCATTAATTAAGCTTCATTTGTATGACACACTTGTGACATTAATCCATGTCTGTGACTATGGAGCATGTTTATGTGTGTATGTGAGGGGGCTGAGAGAAATGAGTAGGCTGAAGACGAGACTCGCTGTATCTCAGAGCAGTGAGATGTGAATAGGACATGCTGTATTTAAACCACTGAGCTCTGTCTGCTGGGACAGCTGTGATGTAACCAGTTTTTGTTCTCTTTTGTTCTCTCCACAGACAGGAGCTCAGAGGCATTTGTGAGTTTACTTAACTCATGAATTGCTTTCTTGGCTCGCTGCTTCTCAAATTATACAGCTCATTCTCTGTAAATGGTGCCAACTGTGCCCACAAGACTTGCTATTGATATAATTACTGTAATGCTGAACTTAATTACATTATTTAATTGAAATTCACTCTAAATAGAATTATATCTAAGTACGGGTAAATTCTAAAACTAAAATGTTTTAAATCATTTTCATCTCATCATTTGCATAACCCCACTGATCAACATTACATTTTAATTGGTAAAGAAAAAAGAAATCCTACCTAAATTTAGTTTTCATGTAAATTAAAATATAATTTATTGATGTACGCAGGTTTTTAAAAAAGTAAAATCAAAATTTATTTAGACACATTATCAAAGTTTATTTGCTATAGCTTAGAAAATGGAAACAATATTACAAAAACAAAAAGAGTTAAACTGTGTCAGAACAAATCTGGATGATGTCAGATAACACGAGTGTCTGAATAATTTTTGGTCCCAAGTGTTTATCAGTCTTACTGGTAGTCGACTGTATGAAGAATTTTTGAGAATAATGTCAGTTTACCTTATTTTGCTATCCTCACTTGCATAAATGAACTATAGTGTCCTGCACCCACTAGTATATATATATATATATATATATATATATATATATATATATATATATATATATATATATATATATATATATATATATATATACAGTACAGACCAAAAGTTTGGACACACCTTCTCATTCAAAGAGTCTTTGAAAATTGTAGAGTCACACTGAAGGCATCAAGGGCTATTTGACCAAGAAGGAGAGTGATGGGGTGCTGCGCCAGATGACCTGGCCTCCACAGTCACCGGACCTGAACCCAATCGAGATGGTTTAGGGGTGAGCTGGACCGCAGACAGAAGGCAAAAGGGCCAACAAATGCTAAGCTTCTCTCGGGAAACTCCTTCAAGACTGTTGGAAGACCATTTCAGGTGACTACCTCTTGAAGCTCATCAAGAGAATGCCAAGAGTGTGCAAAGCAGAAATCAAAGCAAAAGGTGGCTACTTTGAAGAACCTAGAATATGACATATTTTCAGTTGTTTCACACTTTTTTGTTATGTATATAATTCCATATATAATTCCACGTGTGTTAATTCATAGTTTTGATGCCTTCAGTGTGAATCTACAATTTTCATAGTCATGAAAATAAAGAAAACTCTTTGAATGAGAAGGTGTGTCCAAACTTTTGGTCTGTACTGTATATATATGCAATATTCTAGAGAGACATAATTTTTTAAGTTTTGACAATTTCAAACGTTTCAAGTACATTTGTCTAGTTTATAAGGTGTTAAATAATCTTGCTCCACCTCCACTGCATGCCTTTTTTCAAAGGCTTGCAAGTGGAGGTGGTACACGGGCCTCTATAAAAGGGGACTGTATGATACCATTTAGACATACCACCTTTGGACAAAATGTATTATCAATAATAGGTGGTAAATTTTGGAATAGCTTGCCCCTTGTGATACGCGAGTGTCCTTCATTCACTTCCTTTAAAACTCAATTAAAACAGTGGCAATTGATCGCGTCTGGAGTGGAGGTTTGTGTTTGCATGGTGTATGTGTGTGTGCTTTGTGTAGTTGTTTTGTGTATACGAATGCACACATATGCATTTATTTATTTAAGAAATATTTACATGTATATACTGTATGTACATTTATACATGGTTTATGTTGTATATAGATGTGAATAATTTATATATGGATAAGTAAAGATCTTGAGTATGTATATGCGTGTGTGTGTATTTATGTATGCAGGATGATTGTGCATGGTGCAAGCATGTGTATTGTGCGGGCGTGGACTATTGTTTTAGATGCGGTTGGTCGCGATTGATTATTTTTTTTTTTTCAGCACTATTAGTCATACATTTTCACTGTTAATGTAGAATAGTAGTGGATGTATAATGTCATTGTTATTATGAATTTTTTTGTCTTGTTTGTTTGTATTGTTAATGTATATTTTTATTTATGTGTATTGTTGTCATAGTGAATGAATGTTATATGATTGTTGGTTATTTTCTTTGTTAGTTTTTAATTTACCGGCCTAGGGACTGCAGATGAAAAATAGTATCTTTTTACTAATTCTGGCATATTTACATGGTGTATTTTCATACAACAATGTACATGAATATGCATGGTCCCTATTAAATAAACTAATAAATAAATAACTAAATAAATAAATAACTAAATATATATATATATATATATATATATATATATATATATATATATATATATATATATATATATATATATATATAAATATATATATAACATTATGCGTAGTGTCTGAATATTTTTGGTCTGACTGTATATATATTAATGGATGAAACAGTATGAAAATGTGTTATCATTATTATGGTGATCATGGTTATCAGTACTATCACAATATTGTTTTCTACTTATTATTTTAAGGACATATAATTATATTATTTAAAATAAACAGTGTGGTTTTTAATTTAGGTGATTTCTGCCTATGATGCCAACTTGACTTACTTCTGTCTCAGAGATAACATGGTCTCTTCAGAGATGCAGTTCTCTATTCATCCATGGCAGAACTATGAAGGTAGTTCTTCTTTTTTCAAAGCTACTGTGACAATTGAAGAACTTGACGGATATGAACATCAGATATGGTTTGATGTGGTTTTGTTTTATGATCAAAGTGCCTCCAAGCAGTGCAGATATGTTTTCGCGCCCTTTTCTCATCTATTAAAGAGTGTGAAACTGCTTTTCACTTTTCAGTCACAACCCTTCAGGGAAGGAAAATTGTGACAGCAGAAAAATGGTAAAATATAAAAGACACCATTTTTTTCAACATCTAAGTAAAATAAATGACTTCAGAAAACCAACCCAAGGACTCCAAACCTGACCCTGATGTATATCTCTGGCTGATGAATGTGCTTTTGAAGTCCCTCAGAAGCCATAAACTAAATATTTTGATATTCACAAAAAGAAAAGAGGGGATTAAGAAGAAGGTGTGTATCTTAAGTTATAAATGTTGATAGAGCAGAATCTTGTCAGCAGGTCTGCTGAATCTTTCGGTTATAAATGTTTTATCCAGCGCTATCGTAAGCTCACAGAAACAGCACATACATATTTAGCATGCATGTGTAACGGAGTTATCTGACTATATTAAAAGTTATTGTGATTACATTCAGGAGTTTAAAAGTCCTTTCAGTGCTCACTTCTTCACAAACTCATTTGTTTAATCACTAACTCTATGAAATGGCGAAAAAGCATTCAGCACTGCTCTTGGTACATCTTGACCTTGAAATAGTTGATTATAATGTGCTGCAGGCTGTCAAAACCTGGGGTTTTCCACACAACACATTTAGTTTATTTTCAAGTTGACATTAAATTGATTGTGTTCGAAGCTTTAGATTGATGTATACAGTACTAGGTTGGGCTGAATGTGTCTCTTTTCTTTTGGTATTGGCTCAAGGGTAGGTAATCTCAGCTGACATCAAGTAGACTGTCTGGAAGTGTGCAGTGCCATCTGTTCCTCTGAGAGAACAAAAATCCTCTGGACAGAAATTCATGCATTACACCCACACTGACTTTAAATCCGTTATTCCAATAAAATTACAGTATAAGACGTTACTTCCTTTGCCAAATTAGGAAATTCAACCCACCAGAGAAGCTGCTGAATCAGTTCTACTCTGCCATCGAGTCTGTCCTGTGTTCATCCACAACTGTCTGGTTTGGTTCAGATACCAAATCAGACATCAAGAGACTACAACATACAGTCAGGATTGCTGAGAAGATTATTGGTTCCCCCTTCCCATCCTCCAAGATCTTTACACTTCCAGAGTGATGAAAAGGGCTAAGAAAATCACTTTTGACCCCACAGACCTTAGCCCACTCTCTCTTTCAACTGTTGCCCTCTAGTCGGGAGCCAGGCACGAGGACAGTTTTTTTCCCCTGCAGGCTAATCAGCCTGAACAATATTTCATCTCTACTGTGTAATATGTATGTCTGTACTTTCTCCTGCACTGGAAGCTCCTGTCACCAAGACAAATTCCTTGTGTGTGTAAACATACTTGGCAATAAAGCTCTTACTGGCTTCTGACTTCTGATTTGTTGCATTTGTATGCACATGTGTGCATATATTGTATATAAAAAATTATAAACGCACATATATCGCAGCAAATGTTCTGACAGGTTGCTCATTCCTGACTTATTACTGGGTGCCATGGCAACAGTCTGACCCAAGGTTTTTAATATCTTTCTTGTGCACAGAGACACTCGCTACACTGTGACAGAGGATCCGCCTTCAATCGTATAACTGCAGCTCTCAGTCGTCCAAAGTGTGATTGCAGATTCAGAGTCACAACAGGAGCAGTCGGCAAAGAGCATCTATAGAACACTACACACAACATATGATGAGGTGCACGTGAAGTTACCAGCCCATTGTCACCACTGCCATAAAGTTAGTACACTGGCAGTAGTACAGTATGTCTAGTGTCATAGCGTTCATATTTAATGGAACTAATGTCCAAGATGCCAGGCTCTGCTTAACCTTTCACTTCCTCTTGCACAATAACTACATGGCACTTTCTGCCATGCCACAAACACTTTAATCCTCCCCAGGGCATCATGCCATCATTATACAAATCCCACAGTGTCTGTCTTTTTCCACAACAACTAATTCAGTGTCATCCACTGGTCTAAAGCCAGTCTTATCTATTGCTATGAAACAGCCTAAATCTAGTCTCCTTTGACAGTCAATATTGTTACAGCTCTTGTCTAACATCATGAGACACTCTAATCTCACAATGGTGTGATGTGAATTTATCAATGTCATTGATTTGTTATCATTTTGGATTCAGAAGCCTTGGAAATCAGGTTTATATTACAGTAAATTTCAGAAATGTATAGGGTCTGCAATTTTAAATCTCTTATGTTTAAATCTCTGTTATGTCAAGTCTCTTGTGTGATCAAAAATACAGCGGTATTGGGAAATATGATTACAATTTAAAATAACTGTCTTCTATTTGAATATATTAAAAAATATATTCCTGGACTGTTTTCACACTTTTTGTTAATGCAAATTTAAGAATTAATAAAAAATATGTTAAATGTTAGATAAAACTGTAATTTCATCAGCCATTACTCCAATGCTCAGTGTCCCATGATCCTTCTGAAATCATTTTAATATGCTGGTTTTGTTATGACTTTATATCGTCTCAGCTGAACACAATTTTTTGATTAATAGAAAGTTAAAAATGAAAACATCAATTTTAAATAGCAAATGAGACACTGCTTAATAATTAAACAGCATAAAAAAGAAAAAAAAAAGAAAAAAACATATGCTTACAAGTCCAACAAGAAGCACTTCAGAAATAGTTGAAATTGCATTTATCAGGACTCATGGAATCTTATAAAACAATAAAAATTGCAAACTTATTCCAATTTTATATAATTTTAAAATGAGTGCACGAACCCTCAACATCATCCCCAAACGTATCATGCGTATCACTAAAGTATGCCTTCAATGGAAATTGAAAGAGTCATTAATATTATGCTTTATGTCAGCACAGAGCTAAGTGTCCCCATTATCAGCCTTTTCCACCTCCACCTGCGCATTCCACCACAGTCATCAGGGAAACCACTCATGAATATGCCCATATTTAAACATGTTACAATAGAAAGACTTCAGCTCTTTCTCAGCATGTGGTACTGATCACCATGGTGACAAACAGAAAAACAATCAAGTTTTCAGGTTTCTCGCCATATTTAATTGTAATAACTGCTCTCGATTCTAATAATCTGTTCTGTTTCAAAAAAAAAAAAAAAAACTGTTGTTTCAAAGTCTCCTAAGACTGAGAGCTGTGAATTAGTATGGATAAGAGAGAGAGAGAGAGAGAGAGAGAGAGAGAGAGAGAGAGAGAGAGAGAGAGAGAGAGAGAGAGAGAGAGAGAGAGAGAGAGAGAGAGAGAGAGAGAGAGAGAGAGAGAGAGAGAGAGAGAGAGAGAGAGAGAGAGAGAGAGAGAGAGAGAGAGAGAGAGAGACTGAGCTGTATTTATCCCTGAGCTCCCATATCTCTGAAGGACTGAGTAAGTGAAGCATGAATGCCCATTCCTTACAAAAGTTTAATTTGTTCGATGGCACGTTTCTCTGATCTGTCTACAGTGAAACATTTGACATTGATATTTCATATTTATAAAAGTGATTTAATCTGGTCCCAACTGCATGCTTTTACTAATGTTAGGGCTGTTACTAATGTTAGGGCTGGTGATTATAAATTCAGGCTTTGTACTGTGTTGGGGGGTTACTCTTTTAAAAAAGTAATAAGCTAAACATCAATCTAGTAACAAAAACAAATAACATCAAAGCTCTTCAAGGGGGGAATATCTTTTTAAATATACAAAAACAAAAAAATGTATAAGCAAAAAAAAAAAGGAACTATGTGTCATTTTTTCAGTCAGAGCAATATTTATCTGGCATAGATTTCAAACAGGGTAACAAAATTAACTTGATCATTTGAGGTCAGTAAGATTTTTTTATGTTTTTGAATACAGTTTTGAATAACTGATTTCTATTTGAATAGATTTTAAAATGTAATTTATTGAAGGATGGCAAAGCCGAATTGCTTAATGCGTAAGAAAGATGTCTTATTATTACCAATGTTGAAAAGAGATGTGCTACTTATTATTCTGAAATGAAAACGTGATACATTTTTCAAGATTTATTGAAAGTTCAAAAGAACAGCACTGATTTCAAACAGAATTAGTTTTTTGTTTGTTTATCACTTTTGATAATGTAATGCATCCTTGTAGAATGAATTATTAATTTCTTTCCAGTAAATAAAATAAATCCTGCTGACCCCACACTTTTGCATTGTAGTGCATATATTTCCTTTTAATACATCCAAAATGCAAAATAATGTATAATTTAATCAAAAAACATTGATGAACAGCAGCATTCATCTAAATCTTAAATGGAGAGCCTCAGCTGGATGGTAAATATTTTTTGTCAACAAATTAATTTAAAGGAACCATCCAAACGAAGCAATTCACTAAAAATAATTATACTTCTCAACACTTCATAGATTATTACCTTGACTCATTCGGCCATGTGTACAAATATATAACAGTAATGTAGCATTTTGCCTCACTACATTGTAATAGTAGCTTGTTATTTTAAAACTTAATTGTAAGTTCATACTATAGTTAAGCATCACTGCTTTGACCTAGTTACTCTCCAACACTACTGTCAGGGAGAGGTCCTTTTAGAGCAAACCTTCTCTAAACAATGTGTTATTTTTGCATTGCTTCCTCTGTCTCTTATCTTTCACACAAACATATGGTTTGTTCTCAGATTATCCATCACCCTTTATTCCCAGAAGTCTAAAGTGAGAATAAGGCTTCCTTTTCCTTTTGTTTTTCAGAGAATCGCTTTAATGAAACTGTCAGCTTCGATTCACACTCTGGTGAGTGAATCAGCCTTGTTAAGCAGCTTAAAAATAAAAGCATGTGAGAAAGATTGAGAGTGAGACAACTCACCTCTTATCTGCCAGATCTGTTTTATTGCCCACCAGCATGATGATGACATCACTTCCTCTCTCCGTTCTCACATCATCGATCCATTTGGAAGTTTGCTGGAATGAATTCACATCTTTATAGAGAAAACCAGAGACAGAAGGTGGTAAATACTTTGTAGGGCTAACACTGCGGACTCTGCTATTAACATTCGCTGTTGTATCCAAAATAATTTGTGCACCACTCTGTAAAGTGAGAGAGAGGCTGACCGAGGATGGTCTTTGTGTACCCCACTGAATACTGTTAAATATTGTTTTAAGATCACTTAAATTATAAGTCATTATCATATTTTTAATGCTCCATAATTCTTAATAAATGGCAAACTAAAAACAATCTCATAATTTGCAGTTTAAGCTTGTATGCTGCATTACAGTGTAATACTGAATGGCTACAATTACCTGGTTTATGCATCCATTTAATATAAGCATTAGAATTAGTAATTCAGGCCTGTTTTTAATGCAGTTAAACACAATACTATCTTTATGTTATTTCAACATTTATTGGCATAATCAATGTAAAAAAATTTTTTATATTTTGACAAATGTTAATGTTAAGTGCAGTTACTTAGAGAAACCTCTATAATCAGGTATTTATTTATACATTTTTAGCTAATCAACAGCCATAACAGATTTATAAGTTGTGTTGATAATATCATTATTTTTCCATTAATACTTTGGTTGAAGGGTAAATTATTTGAAACAATTAATTTTTTTATCAGAATGTTTTAATAATTTTTTTTATTCGTTTTATTATTATTATTATTATTATTAAATTTTCACAGTAGTTGAGCTTATATCATTTCTTACCTTATCAAAATGTAATAAATATATTGCTGATATTGTACCTCACCGTGTGCTGTTGACATAATATTGAAATATTCGACTGAGGTTTTATTATGGCATTTACGCCTGTTCATGTACAGCCTGTCATCAGTGAACCTGCTTCGCCTTCAAGGTAAAACTGACTTTGGCTGTTTTACCTATAAAATCAAGCTTTGTGTTTCCTGGTCACACCAACAGAGCTGTGTGCACCGTTCACTCTCTCTCTAAAAGTCACAGTGGGGCTTACAGACAATAAAACTGTCATCTTTTTATCGTGACAAATAACCTACAGCTGCGTCTATAATCTTTGGGGTTGAAGTTATAGTTATCTGGTTATAGTGTTAAACAAGGGCAGACCTGGAACACACTTTACTGATAGAGAATCATCTTTGATCACATCTCAACTTGATAAATCGGGCAGCTGTAACCATGTTAACCCCCATGTTTTTTTTGGCTCATGGTAATGTATTGCAGAGGAGGTTTGATCACTGAAGTGTGTGTGTTACACTCACTTGTGATGTCATAGACCACTACAGCTACAGTGGAGTCTCTTATATAGCTCGGAATGAGGCTCCTGAAACGTTCCTGGCCTGCCGTGTCCCACAACTGCAGCCGAACCTGGAAGTCAGAGACGCCCAACTGAACAGTCATATTATTCAGCCTCTCAAACACACAATTACATAAACACAAGCCAGGAGCTGGATCGATATGACCTTATAAAACCACCCCAAACTGCTTCGCTGAAGGTCATGGAATCATTTCTGGGTTATAAACTCCAGACATCTCTAGAGGATACAATCTATTTTCTTGTTACATGAGCTTCCAGCCATATACTAAAACTGTCAGGCAGCCAGCTGGTATAATAAAAAAGCTTTGGAGATTCAATATGGTTTCATTAAAACTCTTCTCTTTTGACATGGAATAGAAAACAGAGGAGTGCATCTGATTTAGTACTGTATTAGAACATGCTAGGCTGCTTACCGTTCTGTCCTCCAAATACATGGTTTTTGACAGGAAGTCAATTCCAATTGTTGCCTGTTATGACAGAAGGAAAACATCATGTAAGAACAAAATAAAATCAGATGTTGAAATTGAGTGGAAATATGGCTGTTTCTGTGAATGGCAAATATAAACGTGTTCTTGATATCATCCCAAGAATCAGCAGATGTTGTCTAGATTAAAACAAACAGCCATTACGTTCTGCCTGTCAGTTTGATGATGGTAATAACTGCTATACATGATCACTCTGTTCTGGGACCTGCCTCTCTTTATGATATATTACACATACTGCAGAGTGAGAAAACAACACATACATTAAAAGTTTAAAATAAAACATATTTTCCAAACAAATGCATTGATGAAGAATTTTAGTGAATAACGGGTTACATTTATGTCTGTTCCTCAGTACCATACTGGTTATCTGCCAATATTAAATATATCACTGTTGGACTATATTAGATGAATATCATCCAATTTTGGATATTTACAGCAATTCTGCATATTTATTTCCCTGATTTGAAATTTACTTTTATACCTTCACCATCATCTAATGCTCCCTTAAGGTTAATCTTTAAAAAACACTTTAAAGTCACTTGTAGCATTTAAAATGACTGATTTATCTTTTAAGCGTGTCATTTTTTTTTCTATGAATTTTTATTTACCACATATTTATATATACATGAGAGAGATTGTATGGTATTTGCTCCTTATTTATAAGCTATTTGGTCGTTTTGGTATTCAACATTCTGTTAAATAACTTCATTTTATAGGAATAAAAATCCTACATGCTCGGATAAACATAACAGTGAGCAAATAATTCAGAATAAATCCCACAACAGACCCTCTGATTTCCTGATGAATATTTGAGTTTTACTAGATATTCTCAACCAGTCATCACATAGAATTTAAATGTACAGACGAGCCCATGACATTATTGTAAGATAAACTGATGCGGTGGCTCAGGCCACCTCACATCTGCATTGGTGAGGTTATTTGAACACTGATAGAATGAAAGTGCCTTCTGTCGTTGAAAGCAAATTCATTCTCCGCTGGTGCTTTTATTGCAGTAAGAGTGCAGTCAGTTGTGTCACTTACATTTGTAAAACCAGCTATTGCAGAAAATTGCATTTTGAGTGTGACTGTTGAATTCAATATAAAGCATGTTTTTGAAAAGTTGCAAAAAGAGGCAACTATGCCAAGTGAACATTTGCATAATGGTATGTACACTATTATGTCAAATTTGTTGTTTATTAATCCAAATGCATTTTACGGAGGCGTTTTGTGAGTGCTTTTATCCAGATGGCCCCTGGTCTTCTCTGTTGTAGCTCCCTGTGGGCAGTTCCCGGATCGATGGGGGCCCACAGATCAGTGGGATCTGAGAAATACATCATGGAAGTCTGGCTTTTTTGTGATTGTGATAAGTAGAACATTTCTACTGCACGAAAATTCCGATAAGGACAACTAGCCACCATTGGAGAGCTGAGCCTCTGGAACAAAGCTAATTTAATGCACTGTTTCAAGTAAACATTCAAAGATTCAGTGTTACTTTTTCAGAAGCCTGTTACTTTTTCTTATCTTTCAGATAAGATATGATTTACTAGCCAAGTCATATTTATTTGTATAGTACTTTTCACAATACAAATAGTTTCAAAGCAGCTTCACAAAAAATTATCACAATGTTAATATTTATAATATCTTCATGACTTCTCAGCCATATTTAGCAGATTAAAGCTGAGCGATAATATAGTTTTGCAATGATACAAACAGTTGAAATATGCTATATAGTAGGCTTTATATAGCTTTACGTGAGTGTACTGTATGAATGCAGACAAAGTTAGATATGACTTATATATACAACATTATATAAAGAATTGGGGTATAATACAGTTTAGATTTAGCAACCATATAAAAAATTATGTAGACAAGATTTGCTATACAATACATATTGATTTGTATGAGTAAACTGTATATATGTAGATAAAGTAGTATTCACTAGATATCCACCTTTTAATATACCACTGAGTGATAATATAGTTTATATTTTTTGAATATATAACAATCAAGCAGTTGAGAATTGCTATATGTTACATACCGCTTATCATGAGTGCACTGTTTGTATCTGAGTAAGGTTGAATGTACTTATAGTGGTTGCATAAATTGATATTAATTAATTAATTTGCGTTATTAATTTGTTACCTTTCACTCTTGATGTGCTTGAATTGATTGTATTATATTTAGATTCCTAAGGAATTTTTAACCTCACAATGCAACAAGCCCCTCAAGTTGTGCATATTTTGTTTCACTCATTCAGATTCACTCATTCAGTTTCCTACAAAGCACAAAGTCTTGTGTTTATGAATGTATCATGTGTGAGACTTAAAACAACAGTTTGTCCTTCAATCAATCCACTCATACACAGCTGATCATCAGCATAATGATCACGCATCCGTTTCTGTAGCGATGCCAGGCCACTTGTGCTGTCTTAAACAGAAGCAATGAGCTCTTTCACCCTGCTACTCACTTTCTTCTCTTTCTCTCTCTCTCTCTCTCTCTCTCGATCTACTTTTGGAACATGAAAGAAATAATTCACTGAAATAATTCACTGGGAATTAAAAATAACCTTCAATTTAATATATCAAATTTTAAGCTAACAGCTTAAAGCAGACAATATTTTTTATATTACACAAGAGGCATATAATTCTTAGATTATTACAGTAATTCCTGTGCTGCTATTTACCGCCTCCTCTGAAAATACAGTAAAATAAATTATATTTAACTCAAACTGCTTTCAGTCAAAATCTAATGTAAGGAGAGATGGAAAGATACTGCTGGGTACTGCAAAATAAAATGAAGACAAGTCTGCTTGCTGATGCTTTTCATTATTTCTTTTGTGTTATAATTCTGGTGTATGCTTAGTGCAGGCTTCAAAACATATATATGAAAAGGGATTTCTGTGACAAAAATAAAAAAGAAACCTCCCGTGTCAAGATGAAAAACCAAAGGTGTTGAGCTTTTCAAGGAATGAAGGCGAGAAAGAGAGAGAGAAAAAGTGACGTCGATGTTAAATATAGAATCTTGCACAGCTACAGGAGTGCTTGCACAAAGAGATGCAGAATGAATTATTTAATTATTAAGCTTCACACACATCAGCTTTAAAACACAGAATGTGGTTTCCTGCACACCTCCTCAAAAGCCTCAGAGAAAAAAGGTGAAAAGGGAAAATGAATTCCTGTAGCTACTAAAATTCCTATAAATAAAGTGTAACGGGCAAATAAAACTGTGACAAGCACACAAACAAATTTTGTTGCTTGAGGTACCAAATGAGAAAGCAGCTAATTATAAGTCTTTATGTTTCTAATAAACTGCTCAGACAATATTGTCATACAGTCGGAGACCTGAATTATGCCTATTGAAAATATTAGCATAAATATAGACTATAATGAACATATGAATCTAAAACATTATGAAAAAGCAGCCATCATAGCTGATATCACACAGTAGACAGCACATGCCCTTTAGACACAGTACACCAGTCGCTTTGCCTCTAGGGATGGTGGCAGGAGTTTGATTTGAATCGAACGCCAATTAAAAATCCAACAGAAGAGAAATTAGCCACACTAATCTGCTTCACAAAGCACCACCTTGAGTGAATGTCAGGCCAAATCCTGTTTATCTGTTTATCTTTCTATTTGCATTTAATCAAAGCATAAATTTGAGGAATGCAACATGCCCCATGTGAACAGACTCAAAGCATGCTGGGAGCTTTGCTGCATATAAAGTGCCTGCCAGACTGAGATTGTACAGTCAGAGCCTCTAAATCATATTACGAAGAATGGAAAGCTGACCTGTAGATGAACATTTGGCAAATTCTACAGAATCAAATATAGGCCTATGAGTGAGTTGCTATTTATCCATAATTTTAGACCTTGGAGAGTTGCCCGTTTTGCATCGATACTCCTTTACCCTTAAGACGAACGACATGCGTTTCATTGAGGCATATTGATTGTAATGTAACTGCTCAATGCGGAACCTGAAGGGATGACGTCATACAATTGGCCTGATGAACAGTGTGAGACACATTAAGCAATCGAGTTGGCTAATGTTGGGGCATCTGGTCTATATCAGGAAGGCTTTAACGTGTTTACATTACACAGCTACATTCATTGCCTCAACGTGTGAAAGGATTCTCAAGGCTGCTTAGGTGAGGGGTGGAAATAAAATGGCACACTATGCATGTATCATCTTCTTGGCAAGATAAAGACAAGATGTGTATGATGTTTAGTGATCCAAGTCACAGAATTGAAGACAATTTCAATGCAGCAAGATCAGATGCTACTGCATAGCCTGCAACAGCAAAAGTTTGAGCAAACGAGTCAACCATATTGTAAATCTTAGTATGCGCTTCATATACTCAAAAAATATTTAGGCCTACATTTAAGATTTATGCTACTAGTACTTTACTTACTGTCATGGTTGGTAAACCGTGATCTCTGGGTTTTGCACGTTGTGGGTGAAGTCTGTGTGTTACGTGTCTGCACTGATTAGTTTGTGGGCGTCTCCGTTAATTGTCATCAGCAGCAGCTGTCACTCATTACCCTCTCTATATAATGGCTTGTCTCACGTCTTGTGTTTGTGAGAGCGTTGTTTCATGTTGGTAACTGTTCTTTGCTTCTGTGTTGTTCTGCGTTTGGATGTCCGTGTCTTCCCCCGGAACCTCATCCATTCATCGCACCTTCACAAGCATCACCACTTACCTTCGGCTCGATTCCCCGCAGTTCCTGTGCCATCCTCTCCTGCTGCCAACTCTCCACCACTGTCTGGATTACTCACCGCCTTCACCATCTTGGATTGTCATCTTCCCAGCGTTGTTTGTATTCTTGTTTGGTTTGTTTTGTTTTCATTAAATTATTGTTCATACTCGCACTTGTTTCCAGCTTTTCCTTCACCCAGTCATCACAGAACGCTCTCACCCAAAATGGAAGCAGCGAGCACCACCTCTTTATCTGACTTTATCCACCACAGCGTCAACTGTATGGATCAGCAGCAGGAGAGCATCGATAACACCGGACGCGCTATCCAAGCGCTGGTGGCACAGGTGTCCGAGCTCACCCAGCAGATCCACCAGCTTACCTCTCCCACTGCACCCATCGCACCGCCTGCGCCGTCCGTCCCCCGGGAGACCCCCCAGGACCACTTCCGGCCAGAGCCGCGACTTCTGGCACCAGAAAACTATTCCGGTGAGCCAACCTTCTGCAGAACTTTCCTTAATAAGTGTTCCATGCACTTTGCCTTACAGCCCCGCACCTTCGCCACCGAGGAGTCGAAGGTTGCGTTCACCCTGACTCTACTATCCGGCAAAGCTGCCCCAAGGGGGCCGTCGGTGTGGGAGAACCAACATCCATGTTGCGCCTCATTCCACACCCTCTCGGAGGAGATGAGAAGGGTCTTCGATCGAGCTGCGGCCGGCAGGGAAGCCGCCCATCAGGTCTCAGACCTACATCAAGGGAAATCTTCTGTCACGGATTACTCCATCCAGTTCCGCACCCTGGCGGCGCAGTGGGATCGATTCCTGCATGGGCTGGCCGCAGAAGGAGATCTACCTCCCCGAGCTGCCCCCCACACTCAACGGTCTCACCGACCTAGCCCTGCGAGTTGATGCCCGGATTAATCGGCTGGGTAGAAAGACCAGTCCTACACGCCATCCCATCTCTCCGGAAAGGGGCCGCTCAAGTCGAGAGAACGCGGTCGGTCCCGTCGACGACCACGAACCCATGCAGGTGGGTAGAGCTTGGCTGTCCCGGAGGGAGAGAGAGCGGCGGAGGTCCCAAGGACTATGTTTGTACTGCGGAGGCTCAGGATATACCATCTATTCCTGCCCGGTAAAAGAGCCAGCCCGTTAGTAAAATTGAGGCTACTATCGGGTGGGATCTCCGCTGGGAAGTCCTCAACAACATCATCGACTCTCCTTCCGGTGAAACTGCGGTGGGAGAATCACACACACGACTGTCACGCCCTTCTGGACTCCAGAGCCGAAGGTAATTTCATCGACTCACTCCTTGCACGCCACCTGAACATTCCTGTCCTGCCTGTGTCTCTTCCCATCCATGTCACCGCACTCAACGGCCAGGAACTGCCTCACATCACTCACTACACAGAACCCATCACTCGGCTCACTTCAGGCAATCATTGCGAAACCATATCCTTTTCTCTCATGGACTCCCCCGTAGCTCCCATTGTCTTAGGTCACCCCTGGTTAATGGAACATAATCCACGAGTGGATTGGGGTTCCAACACAGTCACATTGTGGAGTGAAAGTTGTCATGAGTCTTGTCTGGTTTCTGCTTGTCCTGTTGTCCCTGTCTCTGTCTTTCAGAAGGAGAACATGGTATTATCAAACGTGCCCGCAGAGTATCTGGACCTGAAGGAGGTGTTCAGTAGGTCCCGTGCTGCTTCTCTTCCTCCGCATCGTCCCTACGACTGTGCTATAGACTTCATCCGCCCTTCCTCTTCTCCAGCGGGGGCGGGATTCTTTTTTGTGGGTAAGAAGGGTGGTTCTCTGCGACCTTGTATTGACTACCGAGAGCTGAACAACATTACGGTAAATAACAACTATCCATTACCACTTATGTCTTCAGCTTTTGAGAGGTTACAGGGAGCATCCGTATTCACAAAATTGGATTTACGTAATGCTTATCATTTGGTCCGCATCAGGACGGGGGATGAATGGAAAACCGCCTTTAATACCCCTAAAGGGCACTTTGAATACTTGGTGATGCCGTTCGGGCTCTCCAACTCGCCAGGGGTTTTCCAAGCACTCGTTAATGGCGTGTTGAGAGATATGGTAGATCAGTTTATATATGTTTACCTGGATGACATACTGATTTTTTCTTCATCTCTCCAGGAACACGTTCAACACGTCAGACGAGACGACGCATCAGAAGTGGGGGTAGGAGCAGTGTTGTCCCAACGTGCTGCCTCGGACGATAAGGTACATCCTTGCGCGTTTTTTTCCCATCGTTTATCTCCTGCTTAAAGTAATTATGACATTGGTAACAGAGAATTGTTGGCCGTCAAATTAGCTTTAGAGGAGTGGCGTCACTGGCTGGAAGGCTCAGGGGTACCTTTCATTGTTTGGACCGATCATAAGAATTTAGAATACATTAGGACTGCAAAAAGACTTAATTCCAGGCAGGCTCGGTGGGCACTTTTTTCGGTCGCTTTGATTTTACTTTATCGTACCGCCCGGGTTCCAAAAATGTCAAACCCGATTCTTTATCACGCCTTTTTGATCCCTCCGCCTGCCCGGTGACTCCCAAGTGTATTTTACCTGAGAAAGTAGTGGTCTCAGCACTCGTATGGGAGGTCGAGTCGAAGGTCAAGATGGCCTTAGAAGGGGTAACGCCTCTGCCCGGTTGTCCACCGAACCGTTTATTTGTGCCGGAGGAGTTAAGGTCCGAAGTCATTCAGTGGGGTCACTGCTCTAACGTTGCTTGTCATCCAAGGATAAGTCGAACTAATGGGTTAGTTAAACAACGATCTTGGCCACTTATGGCTCGTGACGTCCGCGATTTTGTTTTGGCTTGCTCAGTTTGTGCCAGTGGTAAGTCATCTAAACGACCTCCTGATGGGCTCCTTCAACCGCTGTCTGTCCCTTCGAGACCCTGGTCCCACATCGCACTAGATTTTGTTACCACCTTCCTGCCCTCTAATGGCATGACAGTCGTTTTGACCATAGTGGACTGGTTCATGAAGGCAGCACATTTCATTCCCTTGCCCAAATTACAGACAGCCAAGGAGACAGCGGTCACTGTCCTAGATCACGTCTTTCGGCTTCATGGCCTCCCGGTAGACGTGGTTTCTGACAGGGGATCTCAATTTATATCCAAATTTTGGAAAGAGTTTTGTAAATTGCTAGGAGAATCAGTTAGCTTGTCTTCGGGTTATCATCCCCAAAGTAACGTGTAATCTGAGCGAGCCAACCAAGATTTAGAGAGGATGTTGTGATGTTTGGTCTCCAAGAACCCTTCTTCCTGGAGCCAACAACTCTCTATGGTGGAGTACGCTTACAATTCGTTACCAGTGTCAGCCACGGGCCTTTCTCCGTTCCAGTGCAGCTTAGGTTACCAGCCACCAGTTTTTCCCAGTCTGGAATCTGAAGTCGCGATCCCCTCCGCTCACGCGTTTGGCCAGAGGTGCCACCGCACCTGGACTAGAGCCCGCGAGACTCTGCTCCGGATGAGGGAGCGCACTAAGGCCAAGGCCGATCGCCACCGGTCAAAGCCTCCCATTTATGTTGTGGGTCAAAAGTGTGGCTTTCTACCAATAACATTCCTCTGCGATCCGTATCTAACAAGTTAGCTCCCAAATATGTTGGCCCGTTTACTATCACCAAGATCATTAGTCCGGTGACAGTCCGGTGACAGTCCGCCTCAAACTACCTCCAGCGTACAGGAGGATACATCCCGCCTTTCATGTGTCCAAAATTAAACCTGTGTTTTATGCACGTATTAATCCGCCTTCTCCGGTTCCCCCGCCGCCGCGTCTCGTAGATGGGGAACCGACATATTCGGTTAATCGTATTCTGGACTCGAGACGGAGGGGGCGAGGATTCCAGTACCTGGTGGACTGGGAAGGTTATGGTCCGGAGGAGAGGAGTTGGGTACCTGCTAGGGACATATTGGATCACTCCCTTATTGATGATTACAATCAGCAGGTAGGCCCTTCTGGGAATTCCAGGAGGCGTTCTTAGAGGGGAAGGTACTGTCACGGTTGGTAAACCGTGATCTCTGGGTTTTGCACTTTGTGGGTGAAGTCTGTGTGTTACGCGTCTGCACTGATTAGTTTGTGGGCATCTCCGTTAATTGTCATCAGTAGCAGCTGTCACTCATTACCCTCTCTATATAATGGCTTGTCTCCATCTTGTGTTTGTGAGAGCGTTGTTTCATGTTGGTAACTGTTCTTTGCTTCTGTGTTGTTCTGCGTTTTGATGTCCGTGTCTTCCCCCGGAACCTCATCCACTCATCGCACCTTCACAAGCATCACCACTTACTTTCGGCTCGATTCCCCGCAGTTCCTGTGCCATCCTCTCCTGCTGCCAACTCTCCACCACCATCTGGATTACTCACCGCCTTCACCATCTTGGATTGTCATCTTCCCAGCGTTGTTTGTATTCTTGTTTGGTTTGTTTTGTTTTCATTAAATTATTGTTTATACTCGCACTTGTTTCCAGCTTCTCCTTCACCCAGTCGTCACACTTACTGCCAGATGATTAGTTGCACAGCTATTCAAAGGCTAGAATTATTTATGTTACGTTGTCCTCAATGATAGCACACAACACACAGTTTGATCTGTGTAGTCTGATTCACTAAATAATGACTCTTATGAATCAGTTCGTTTTATTGAATCAGACAAAATCTGTTTGACTGACATGTTAAATCTGTTAGAGGGTTTTTTTGAAATTCTCTTGACTCACTTACAAATAATTGTTTTTACAGTCATATTCAACTCAAAATTAACTAAGAACTTATACTGTATTATTTGTCCTTTTTAAAGACATAAAAAAATGCTAAGTGCGTGAGACTAATATTACTGACTTTATATGACAATGTGTAGTTAAAGATAAACCTTCACAGCAGAGTTTTGTTTTGATATGTTTCTTAATGGAAAAAAATGTTACAAAAATAGCTTTGTTGTTGTTGTTGTTGTAAATATAGTCTATAGTATTATTAAAAATATAGTTGGGACAAAATATGGTGATAAGAGGGTGGAAAAAGGATACCGCTTGAGTGTTTTGTCATTTAATTTTGTCACTCTGGTCCTTTTCCGAATCCTAGTGTGCTGCATTGTTGGCTACTGTCTTAGGCAGCTGCCTACAATGCATTCTAACTGAAATGGAGTCTCAATGACAGATTTGGAATGTGACACATAAACCTTAATTAATTTAGACGTTATACTGAATTTAACACAGTTTACAACAAGGCTGTGAGGGATAGACCACTGATTGATCAGTGGGATAGACCACTGATCTATAATATAGAACTGGATTGCTCATGACGTCATGAAAGTGAAGTGAAGTGTGCGTAAACGTTCTATTGAATTAATAGGAAATTGTATGATTTTAATGAAAAAACATCACCTAACAATTCAGCATTTATACATTTTAAGTATTTCTGTACATTATTACAATGCAAACACCCTAGGCATGTAAACGGTTATTTTTTAAATGTCGGGAATTTCCCCTACTTCCCCTACGTTCATTACAGTAGCGAATATCATGAATATGAAAAACATCAGACAGACATGACCTCAACATATAAAACAAACGACAAAGTTCTCATTCTGAAATCTGAATTTATACAGAGAAATAAATGACTAATGTTATATACAGCACGAATTGAAAGACATAAAGCTTTATTTCTAAGATAGTATGTTAAGCTTTTAATTTCATTATAGAGCAATATTAACAACATAACTGTATTATTCATTGTAATATATTCAAATCCATTTCCGATACTAATACGTTCATGTTTAATAATTCCTGAAACATTATGTTCATAAAGAAATAGGCTGTATTTTGTGTTGGATCAGTTAACTTACCTGTGTCGTCAGTGCGCAGCAGACACACCCACCTAAACGGTTTAAATATATCGCTTATCCTGCCCCAAAAGACCGTAAACACTGCAGATAACATCTGAAGTAAAGATGAATTTACATACACATAACATAAAAACGAATCCCATTTGACTGATTTGCTTTAAATCGAGTTATTTTAGGACAGCGGTTTGAATGTAACTCAATGGTGCTCTCTGCTGGTAGTAAGATGGCGGATTGAACACTTCCGGTGGCTTCACTGCCTGTTGGCAGTTTAGAACGCGATGAGCGATCCAGTTATATATATAGATCAGTGGGATAGACTTAAATTCCTTACAATGGCATGCAATGAATAGAGGTCCGATCATGTTATTTTCACAACCTTCAAAACTTTAATGGAATTTGGCTACTGAATTTTTTTGTCTACTTTTTTTTGTCATAAATACATTATCAGCTGAACAATCAGTATGTTATTAAACAACAGAACAATCCATTGAATGCACTTCTATTCCTCACAGCCTCATTTTCATTCCTGCCAAAAATGTAATATAGCGCTACCCTAAGGTGAAGTAATTTTTTAAATATAATTTTTATCTATATGTACCAGTACAAAATTATTATGATCAATATTTTTTTTCATACAGGCTTGTCAAAATGCATTATGAGACTACATTCTCTTCAAAAGCCACATGTAAGGTTATGTAGTTGCTTACTTTTTGGAGTAGACTTCATGTCAAGACTGTACTGTCTACAGAGGCAGCTCTCTAGATCTTGAACCAGAGCTTCAGTGTCTTCTCTGCTCCCTGGTTGTGCTAATCAGAAAACAGTCACACTCCAGTGCTCCGTGTTGAGTGGCAGTTCAGTCAGGCGGCGCAGCAGAGCTCTCCTGTTGGACCTCTAGTAGCATGTCCAAATCTCACTCTATCGGCAGCCAAACGGCCATCACAGCAAAACAACCACAAACTCAGCAAGTCAAGCTAAATATCTGAAAGGCAGTCAGTCTCTGCTATTCCTTTTCATTTGCTTAATACTCTTCTAAATTCATTGCTCTGTTTCTAACCCCCACTTTATCTGTAATGAAATCAATTAGACGATAACATTGGAAAGTTTGATGATATCTCTTATTCCCTTGTCCCACATAAAATGGAAGAACTATGCTAAAACCAGGGCAGAAAGTGTAATACTGACATTTTCTGGATGACTTAAAGCCCTAGTGAAACATGTAGCGTGTGTTTAATACAGCTGATTGTTCAGCGCTTTTTAATGAAGTGCGAAGGTCTCAGCGCGCCACTAAAGAGAAAAGACCTGAAACCTTCTGCTGCACTGTGCATCACTTGATTAAACAATGGAGGGCTCCTAGAATAAGAATTTCTTGTTATTAACACTGTAAAAACATACATAAACTTATACATTAACAGCATTCTCCATCAACACCAAAGGTTAAAGGTTTGGCTACTTATCCTGTAACTACAGAATGTTTCTTAATTCATGGTCATTCAAAAGTAATCATATATTTTATGTAACTTTTGACCTTTGAACAGTTAAAAAATTAAACGTACTCGGTTACTAAACGTAACCTCGGTTCTCTCTAGAAGAGCGAACGAGTACTGCGTCTTAGCTAAGACACTACGGGAAAAGTCTCTTTTCACGAAATAATGAAGCAAAAAATTATCCTTAATTTTGTATTTTTGTAAAGCACATTTGCAGCAGTACACAGCCATAGGCGAGACGGCTCGTTCGCTCATTGGCTTGTTCTGCGGCAACTGCACAGCCTATCGAGCGCGGGCTGATGCAACATCAGACCAATAAGGGCACTTCGCGCCCTTTTTGCCACTTCCCGCCGAAACGGGTGTGGCCCAACCTATAAAAGGAGCTCGAAAAGGCTGACTCACCTGATTTATTTCATCGCCGAAGCGAACCAGAGTGAATAGTGCGCACGGCAGAAAACGCAGTACTCGTTCACTCTTCTAGAGAGAACCGAGGTTACGTTTAGTAACCGAGTACGTTCTCTTACGAGAGCTCTCTCGCACTGCGTCTTAGCTAAGATGCTACGGGAACCCAATGTAAAACGCCGTGCGCGCAGGGATCACACACCAATAAACCTGAAGCAACGCCCAGGATTTACAGTGCACAGTCACCTGAGGGACCCACAGAGAGTCCAGGACAGAAAAGGGAAAAAGCCCTCTGTCCTATATCTAGCAGCATCCGCCATACATATATCCTGCAAGGAGATCCCAGTAGACCACGCCCACGACGAGGCGA
This sequence comes from Carassius carassius, assembly GCF_963082965.1. Classification (NCBI taxonomy): domain Eukaryota; kingdom Metazoa; phylum Chordata; class Actinopteri; order Cypriniformes; family Cyprinidae; genus Carassius; species Carassius carassius. The sequence continues at coordinate 16,920,436 of NC_081764.1, forward strand.
CGCCTTAACGCTATGGCGTCAACTATCCATCTGGATAGAGTCTGTCTCGAAACAGCCATTCCCTTGGAACGTCCACCGAAGAGACAAACAGCTGCTCCGTCTACCGAAAGGCAGCAGAGCGAGACACATAAGCTCTTAAAACCCTGACAGGGCAAAGAAGACTCGAGTCTCCATCCTCCCCTGACACCGGCAGGGCAGACAGTGCAATAACCTGAGCCCGAAACGGTGTGTTGAGGGATTTCGGCACATAACCGTGCCTAGGTTTGAGTATGACCCTTGAGTCATTGGGCCCAAACTCCTAGCACGACTGGCTCACCGAGAGCGCGTGCAAATCACCCACACGCTTCACCGAAGCGAGAGCCAGCAAGAATACTGTCTTGAACGACAGATGCTGAAGGCTAACCGATTGGATAGGCTCAAAAGGGGGACCCTTCAAGGCCTCCAAAACCGCCGCGAGGTCCCACATAGGGACTGACGGAGGTCTGGGAGGATTCAGCCTCCTAGCTCCTCAGAGGAACCGGATGACTAAATCGTTCCTTCCTATTGACTGACCGGACGCCGTTTCAGAAAACGCCGCGATGGCCGCCACATAAACTTTGAGCGTGGATGGGGCTCTGCCCTTATCCAACAGCTCCTGTAGGAAGGAGAGGACCTCCGTCACCTCACAACTAAGGGGTGAATAACCTCGAGCTGTGCACCAGCTGGAGAACACCGACCACTTCGAGGCATACAGACGTCGTGTCGACGGAGCTCTAGCCTGAGTGATGGTATTTAGCACTCCCACTGCGAGATCAGCGGGTAACCGTTGAGCGCCCACACATGGAGGGACCACAACTCCGGTTGAGGGTGCCAAATCGAGCCCCTGGCCTGCGAGAAGAGGTCCCTCCTCAACGGTACCGGCCACGGGGCGACATCTGCTAACTGCATCAAATCTGGGAACCATGGTTGGTTCTTCCAAAGAGGTGCTACAAGCAGTATTGAACATCTCGTTTCTCTCATCCGCTCTATCACCTGCGGAAGGAGGGAGACGGGAGGGAACGCATAAAGCGAGCAGCACGGCCATCTCCGTGACAGCGCGCTTTCGTTCTTGGAAAAGAACGCGAGGCAGTGAGCGTTTTCGTGGGACGCAAAGAGGTCCACCTCCGCCATGCCAAATCTCTCCCACAACAGCCGGACTGTTTGCGGGTGTAGAGACCATTCGCCCGTAGGAACATTGCCTCTGGACAGCCTGTCTGGACCCAGATTCTGCAGTCCAGGCACATGCACTGCTCTCAGCAAGCGCACGTTGCGCTGAGCCCAAACCAGGAGGCGTTCCGTCAGCCTGCACAGGTTTCGGGACCCGAGACCGCCCTGGCGATTTATGTAGGACACCACGGACATGTTGTCCGCACGGACTACGACGTGGTGATCCTTGATATGGGGACAAAAGCGCGTTAGCGCGTTCTCCACTGCCAGCATTTCCAGGCAGTTGATATGATGGAGCTTTTCCCATTCTCACCATAGGCCAAAGGACGGTCTGCCTTCGAGCAGCGCTCCCCATCCCGAAGTGGAGGCGTCCGTCGACACCATTTTCACACTCGGGGAAGTCCCCAGGCTTACACCTAATCGGTACCAGCCGTTCGCTGTCCAAGGTGCTAGAGCCACAACACAGCTCTGATCGACCTTGAAATACAGCCAGCCAGACGCCCATGCTCTGCGCGGCACCCGAGCCTTCAGCCAGAACTGCAGGGGGCGCATGCGGAGCAGGCCCAGCCGCAGAACCGGAGATGCTGAGGCCATGAGACCCAGCATCTTTTGACAGTGTTTGAGCGACATGGTCGCGCCGCAGCGTAAAGAACTCGCTCGCGCGCTGTGGTGACAGCCGCGCCGTCATGGAACACGAGTTCAGAACTATACCCAGAAACAGGATCGTCTGACTGGGGTTCAGCGAACTCTTCGCCCAATTGACACTGAGGCCGAGCTTCTCGAGGTGATCGAGTAAAACGGCCCTGTGGTCCACGAGCTCCGCTCGTGATCGGGCCAGAACCAGCCAGTCGTCCAAATAGTTCAGCACTCGTATGCCTCTGAGTCTGAGAGGAGCGAGCGCTGCATCCATGCACCTCGTAAACGTACGAGGAGCCACGGAGGACTGTAAACTGATATGCCTGGCCCTCGAAGGCGAATCTCAAATATCGCCTGTGGTTTGACGCTATCTGTATTTGAAAATACGCGTCCCTCAGATCTATTGACATGAACCAGTCCCCTCTGCGAATCTGCGCGAGGAGTTTCCTGGTCGTAAGCATTTTGAAACTGCGTTTCATCAATGCCTTGTTCAGCTGTCTTAGATCCAGTATGGGCTTGAGACCCCCGTCTCTCTTGGGCACCAGAAAGTATCTGCTGTACAGCCCCCCCCTCGCTTTGAGCTTGAGACACAGGCTCTACAGCCCCTTTGCTCAACAGTTTTGATATTTCGGCCCGAAGTATGTGTGCTACTTCTGTTTTGACCGTAGTTTCGACGCGCGCTGAAAAGCGCGGAGGGCGTCGAAAAAAAACTGTAGCGAGTAGCCTCTCTTTATAATGCCTAGCACCCAATCCGAAACCCCTGGAAGCGCTGACCATGCATCTGCATGAATGGCTAAGGGCTGGATGCGAAGCGCACTCTGTTGACCGGGCAACGGCGGCGCTCGGGTGTGCTGCGCATTTGAGGCGGGGAGCGCGCTGATCACAGCGGGCAGATCGCTCCTCCTCGACCCCGTCCCGGCGCTTAACCGACTCAGGGAAGGCTGAGCAGGTCCCGTGGGACTCGATATGTCTGCGAGTAACTGTGGGCTGCATATGTGCACATTTACCACTTTCAACTCGCTGTCTGTCTGTGCAGAGCGTACGTGCACGGACCTCGTTTTTACAGAAGCCACGCGCCGTATGTGACATAGTGTATGTGGGCACTGGGGAGTGGGCACGTTTACTATGCGGCGCGCTCGACCAATCTGTGTCGATCTTATGTGCGCGAGCCCTGTGTGCAGGGCTGTGCTTACATGTGGAGATGGGCACTGAGGAGTGGGCATCGTCACTGCATTTATAGCACCATCGGCCGTGGCCGGACGAGCGTGCACGGGTTTTGTTTTTTTACAGAAACCACATGACGCGTGTGACATAGTAATTGTGGGCACTGAGGGGTGGGCACGCTTACTATGCAGTGTGTGCGATCGACTTGAGTCGCTTTTATGGGCGCAGGCCCTGTGTGCAGGGCTGTGCTTACATGTGGACATGGGCACTGAGGAGTGGGCATCGTCACTACACTTATAGCACCATCGGCCGTGGCCGGACGAACGTGCACGGGTTTCGTTTTTACAGAAACCACATGACGCGTGTGACATAGTGATTGCGGGCACTGAGGAGTGGGCACGTCTACTATGTAGTGCGCGTGATCGACTTGAGTCGCTTTTATGGGCGCGAGCCCTGTGTGAAGGGCTGTGCTTATATGTGGAGATGGGCACTGAGCAGTGGGCATCGTCACTACATTTATAGCACCATCGGCCGTGGCCGGGACACCAGAAATTACACCTTTTTCGGGAAATATCGATGAAGCAGCCATCGTGTGTACTGCCGACGCAGCGTCATGCAGCATGCGTAGATGGCTTTCCTAGGATGGCTTCGGGGCTCCCGGCCTCACCGTAATCCTCTGCCGCGGTCCCCGCGGCGCGGGGCGACGGCCGGTAGAGCGAGAACGGGGGTCTCGAGCTGCGTTGCTGAAGCTGTTGTGATAACGACTTTTGTGTGCAGGCAAGCGGGCAACTGTGCAGGCTTGCGCATTGCAGAAAACGCTGAGACAGTCACAATTCCTGGAACTGAAACAGCGGCGCGCTTGGGTGAGAGCTCGGCCACAGCGGAACTCGTACACCTGCGCTTCGATGAAGCAGCCATCGTTAGTAGTGCCGACGCAGCATCACACAGCAGGCTTTAGATGGCAACACCGCTTTTGCCGCCGTCCAGCAGAGGGCGGACAAAGGTGCGTCGCTATCACCTGTTCCACCGGCGGAAGTGAGTGGTAGTTCCTGTTTTTAGCATCATCAGTGTGGAGAATGCTAGTGAGACAGACGAACGAGTTCGCGCTGAATATGGAGCGTTCCAAGCCTTCGCCACCTCTTCGTGAAGCTCAGGAAGAAATGAGGCGGGCTTTGAGAAGTACGCTCATCCGAAAGGGAAATACCATCCAGCCGGGAACGAGAGGGGGGGCGCTGGTGCAAACCACTCGCGGCCGAGACTCATCGCGGCCAACACGAGCATTCGCCCTGGCTCCTTCTCGATGTCAGCTCCTCTGCTGGGCTTCTGAGCAGAAGGCGCGAGATCCTCGGAGCTCGCCCAGCCCTCACTGCCCGAAGCTAGCAGAGAGCGCATGTCCTCTTCCCCCGACGCGGCCCTGAGATCGACTTCCTCGGACGACGCGCCGGCAAACAGCGGGCGCTGCCCACCGGGAAGTGAAGACGGTTCCGGAATCCGCTGGAAGCGATGCTTTTACGGCGCCTCAGCGCAGCGGAGAATGCAGGCTCAGAGAAAAAGGCCAGGCGAGTCCTCAGAGTCACCATGGCAACAGCTCGCAGTGGGGGCATCCGCCGTCAGCGAGCGCGAGCGCTGCATGATCTTCACCCAGGCAGGAGACACAGATGACTTACCGGTCTCCCTCGCTGAGTGGGGCTCTGACGAGCCGCAGGAAGGCATCTTAAAAAAGACGCGAGCTCTTTTACGAGTGTGCGTCGCAGGGCAAACACACACACACACACACACACATAAAGAACAGCTTGGATATAACAGAATTGAAAGGATATAGGCGCCGGATAGCGCAGCAGGAACGGCAGTGGAAGGCGGCGATGCCAGCAGCTTCAGAATGGCTCGTCCTGCTGATGTGCTTTCTCAGACGGCGCTTGCTACCTCCGGGATCCAGCGATGCGTGAGCTTCGCTGAAGAGATGAAAAATCAGGTGAGTCAGCCTTTTAGAGCTCCTTTTATAGGTTGGGCCACACCCGTTTCGGCGGGAAGTGGCAAGAAGGGCGCGAATCGCCCTTATTGGTCTGATGTTGCATCAGCCCGCGCTCGATAGGCTGTGCAGTTGCCGCAGAACAAGCCAATGAGCGAACGAGCCGTCTCGCCTATGGCTGTGTACTGCTGCAAATGCGCTTTACAAAAATACAAAATTAAGGATAATTTTTTGCTTCAGTATTTTGTGAAAAGAGACTTTTCCCGTAGCGTCTTAGCTAAGACGCAGTACGAGAGAGCTCTCGTAAGAGAACTGCATGTGTCTTGTAGACGAACATTGATTTGCTTGTGCTTCGGCTCTGCTACTCTCCATGGATGTGTGAATGTGGTTTGAGGTACTTATAGATGTACATGGAAGAAGCATTAGTTCCCATTAATTGAAGATGCCAGCTTCCAGGTTGCTTTACTTCAGAAGCTGCATGTGTCAGCCAAGCAACTGTCATTAAAATAAATAGGAATGGCTAAATCAATAACGCACTAAGGTTCTAAGGAATTTTAAGAGAAACAAGTTGATACTTGAATATAACTGAGAACGCATCCTGGTTAATGACAGAGCAACCTCTGAACAATCCAATTTTCCTCTGGGGTATTTTGTTATGATTCTTTGATGCTTTATAATCACCAACATAAATTGCAAGCAACAATTTTAAAATAATGACATTTCATTTCCTAAACAGTGGAGTATGTATCTTGTAGCTGGGGTCTATTTAGGGAAATACAGGAGCTTTTGTTCTAAATGGTCATTTTCTACTCACATTTCTCTCTAAATGTTGATGTAATACAGACTCAGACAGCGATTCATTTACATCAGCTGAATGTCATAAATATGCAGATGTGCCTATCTCATTTTGCATAGAGCAGAAAACTGACAGATGATAGGAGATGGGGTGATGCTCTCTGCTCTTCTGGCATATGCTATCATGAAAGCCCACTGCTAGACATCTTAAGGTCATTCTCAATGTTGAGAAGCAGCTTGATTTGAGCTTATTCAAGAATATGTAAATTAGAAAAGAGCTGGTATCCCTTCCTCTCTCCAGCGTAACTGTAGAGAGTTACAGCTCATTAAGATGCCTTTTACTTCTCAAAGGTGACACGAGGCAGTATATTTTATTCATATGCAGATGACACAAGAAACTGTTTGGTTTGTCAAATTCAATTGCTATCAATTAACCTCCTCGAGCAATAAATATGACTGTATGGCCACAGTCATTAATGGCGGTCTGAAACGAGATTATAATAAGCATTCAAGAATGGAATTAGACAAAAAAAATTTGATATGTGACATTACTCGTAAAGTATTTCTGGTGTCCCAGTGGTGACACAAGTAAAAATAAAGAGGCTTTTTAAAGATACTTACATGACCAAAAGCACATCTACACACACATATCAAATACATATAATAATATGTAACTATATAATATATTTAAAATGCAGACAGATATATATATATATATATATATATATATATATATATATATATCAGACATCTAATTTAAAAACACGAGCCAAATTCTTAAAAATGACACTAGCACTCTTTGTATTAATGCTGTTTTTATGCGGTCTTAAACTTTGGGGAGTTGCACCATATGACATGAACAGACCCTGAGTTGCCATAAAATGATCAAAGTATCTGACAGTTTAAGAGATTTCATGCATTCATGTATTCAAGTCATTGAATGATTACGATATTACATCATTTTTTATGGCATTATTATTTATATTTGTTTATATATGATTTTAGTAAGAATAAATGCATTGTGCAAAACAACGCTCTGGATTTAAGAAAAAAGCACATATTTTTCTCGTCAGAAAGCACAACACAGTATGTACACAAAGCATGCGTGTAATCTTATTACAGCTTGACACTGTATCACTACAGCATGCTTAGTTTGGTTTATGACACAAACATAATCGTTACACACATTGTGAGACTACAGATCAGGGGCTGGTTAGAGCTTAACTCTATATTCTGGCATTTTATTAAGCTACTATTGGTACACTGTTAGTGTGGAGGACAACTGTAAAGGTCCATTTGTTATCATATGCACTGCACGTTTATATAACAAGATATTAACAATACAGTTAATACGTTACTTTGATCCTTATTTGTTGCTGGTGAGGTTTCCATTTGGCATAGAAATGTACTCAATGTCCTACTAAAGTTTAACTGCCATTTTAAGAAAAAATACTGAAGTTTTAAGAGAAATTTGTGAACACAGTGTTAGTGCAGCAGTATGGAGAGAATATAAAGAGAAAAAGGCAAGATCAAGGCCAGAGAGACTTCAGAGATCAGTGATCATGCATAATATGTCTCAGACAGCTGGACTATTGTGACAGTTAGAACCTGTAGTGCACTAAAGATGTGACTCAGTTCAAACACAAAGACATCTACACTGAACAAAATTATAAATGCAACACTTTTGTTTTTGTCAACAATTTTCATGAGCTAACCTCAAAGATCTAAGACTTTTTCTATTTACACAAAAGGCCTATTTCTCTCAAATATTGTTCACAAATCTGTCTAAATCTGTGTTAGTGAGCACTTCTCCTTTACAGAGATAATCCATCCACCTCACAGATGTGGCATATCAAGATGCTGATTAGACAGCATGATTATTGCACATGTGTGCCTTAGGCTGGTCACAACGCGGCGATTTTTTACAAAGGTCAGAAAAGCGAGGTGTACACTGATTGGCCAGCTATCTAGTGCGTTGTGAGTGGCCAAATGCCTCAAGCGTGTGACGTAAATGTTGCACACCAAAACACTGTGATGCCATGTGTCCCGGCGCGACAAGAAAAAAAGACAATAAAACCCATAACAAACAAGGCATTTGTTGCATCCAGTGGGGACATAATTACTGATTATTATGACTTATACTGTCTTTTTATGTGTTACTTTGCATATCGCACTGCTTAAACATAAAACCATGTCTGCATTTGAGATCGGAGAAACGACAAACAACAACTGCTACTCTACACTGCTCAAAACTTGCGTTTGAATCATCAGTGGCAAATACTTTACATATGAAAACGTACTTATAGGCTGTGAGTCAGAAGCACCAGAATGTCCTTGCAAAGTTGAAACTGCCCCATTTTATAGAAACAGACACTGGCATTATAGGATACTGGTTCAGAAAACAGTCCTCGTCCTCCGTAAAATGCACTGCACACATCTGAATATTTGGGTTGAACTGTTCTGGAACAGTGTTGTAAATACAACTTAACCACTGGTTTCTAGTTGTGTCCTCTGTTGAAAGACCAAACAAAGTAGTTGTGCTTTCACAACGAAACACATAGTGTCTCCACACCAATGCGTCAGCGGCAACAGTGAGAATAAAAGTTATGCCTTCTTTCTCTGCATGAACATTTGGCCGGTGTTATGCAAATCTTCCCACATCATGACGTAGACATGTGGGGGTGTATAAAAACGAGCCATTTTAGGAGGGCATGGTTGACTCTTAACTTTTATAAAGAATATATCTTTGGATTTGAGAGTTTAGTTTTTGCAACTTTACAAATGTTCTTTATGCACCAAGAGCTTGTAACACTCCAAAGAGAAAGGAAAAAGTGAAATTGCATAATTTGACCCCTTTAAATGTCTGGCAGGACACAGCTGAATTAGAATATTTCTGGCTAAATTAACCCAGCTATATTCTTTAATATTAGGAAAAAGCATTTAAAGATATTCGCAATATTTTCCTGCTCTCATACTGTTTTATGTTTTTGGCCAGAGGAGAACTGATTTTTTTCTTCTCCATTTCTGTCACAGATGGAGTTTGGATTCCTTGGCACTGTTGACTTTGGCTGCCTTAGTTGGGGACACTTAATTTTTGGCAATATTGTCAACTTGATTCCATAGACACTATTTGAAGTGAACAGACCTGAGCTGGATGATGATATCACTGAATCAATGATGAACTGACTGAAAAATAATATTGTCCTCTTTTTAGAGCAGCTCTACAGCAGAATTGTATTTTCGCATTATTGACACACTATTGTCACGTTTAACACTGTAAAGCTGCTTTGACACAATCTGTACTGTTTAAAGTGCTATATAAATAAAGGTCACTTACTTGACTTTTCTTTAAAGTCGTGATGAAAGATAAGAAGAAACATATCCAGCATAGGCTCATTGAAAATACGTTACTGTGGTTAAATTCCTGCAAAACCTTGCGGATAGAACATTATGGGTAGATTTTGCAGCACTTTTTAGATGGCATGTCCCCAGAAGGCACTTGTTGGTGTTTTACTGCCATTAATCTATTACTAGTCTAGCCTATTTCACCTGGAAACTGCAATGATATGTATGTATGTTCTTTCGACAACTAGATGCACCATAGACACAGATCCGATGCGAAGACCTCATCATGCTGGTTTTGTCTGGCCAGAGACTGTGCCTGGTTTCTCGCAAGGTTTTTTCTCCAATAATGTCACCGATGGAGTTTTGTTTCCTTGCCTTTGGCTTGATTAGTTGGGGATGCCTGACTGATTGACACTATTGGAAGAGAGCTGAACTGAATAATGACATCACTGAATCATCAATGAACTGACTTTAGCTGGAAAAAGGACTCTCTGTTGTTGTCTTCTTAAATTATTTTCCTGTTTGATACTGTGAAGCTGCTTTGACACAACCAGTATTGTATAAAGGGCTATACAAATAAAGGTGACTTGACTTGATTGACTAGTTTTGCAGAAATGCCTAACAGAGTCAAAAAAAGTAGAGTGGGGTCTTCGTTCTATCCATTAGTTGTTGTATGGATTTTAAGATGTCGGTGTTACAGTCAAAATGAATGCGAGCTGCAGTCTATTGTAGAATAGTGGGGTTAACATCATATGTTTGTTGTTTTCACAGGAAGATTGAGTTGTAACATTTACATTACATTTACATTTATTCATTTAGCAGACGCTTTTATCCAAAGCGACTTACAGATGAATACAGTGGAAGCAATCAAAAACAACAAAAAGAGCAATGATATATAGGTTCTATAACAAGTATCAGTTAGGTTAACACAGTACACGTAGCATGGGATTTTAAATAATAATATAATAAATAAAAAGAAAACGGATAGAATAAAAAATAAAAATAAAAAAAGAATAGAGCAAGCTAGTTAGAGGTCTTTGCACATACACACACACATACATATACAATTGCATAATGAATGAAAAGAAAATAGAATATAAAAAGATTAGAAAGGTAGTTAGATTTTTTTAAGAATAGAATTAGAATAGTGAGTGTTAAAGTTAGAGGGTCAAATAAAGATGGAAGAGATGTGTTTTAAGCCGATTCTTGAAGATGGCTAAGGATTCAGCTGCTCGGATTGAGTTGGGGAGTTCATTCCACCAGAAGGGAACATTTAACTTAAAAGTCCGTAAAAGTGACTTTGTGCTTTGTAACATTGTGATGAAACATTACATATACATGAACAAATTGTGAATTTACATGATGACTGTAAAATCATCTTGGGGGACAAAACACATTTCCCATGAGGTGGATTGTTTAAAGAAAGCATGCCCCCCCCCCCCCACCCCCAAACCACATTATTCAACAATTCAACAACAGTCTATAACAATCTGCAGTGTGCTTTCAATGAAAATCTGGATTCCCATTTACCAAGAGTTTCGCTGCGGTGTGATAATGAAACTGACCAGATATGTATATTCATCTCTGCTGCTGCTGATTCAGATGAGTTTGGAGGTGAATATAGAATGAATAATCAAATTTTGCAAATGTGTTTGTGATTCAATAACCACACAATCATGTTGAACATTTAGAATCAATTTGGAAGAACTGTCTTCACAAATGAAAGACTGAACTCAGCCTATTATGTTTTCTAAAGATGACTCTTTGATGCTGCACAATAAGGGGAGGGATACTTTGGAGATGTCTGAGTGACAGAATGACAAGAACGTCAAGCGGCCCGCCAGCTGCCTACCTGATACGTGTTGTCAAAGCTGTCATACATGAAGCGTGTGATCAGGGAAGTCTTCCCCACTGTAAGAGAACAAAGAGAAGAGAAACATTAAAATAGAAGCCATTTGAAAGCAGTTGTGCTTTCTGAGGAAGCCAGTGATGCCTGCCTGGGCTTACTGGATTGATTTGCAAGCTGTGGGCTACCAACTGCGCTAACTGAAACCTCTGCCAATATATCTAATAATTAAACAGGAGACTAATCCAGAAGGTCGTCAGTGACGTTATGGGACCATTGAAAATTATTGCATTAGGAGTACAGAATTTAAAATAAAAGGTCCAAAAGGTGGTTCTTGCAGTGGCGCTATAGACAGAACAATTTTTGGTTGCCAAATAAACCATCCAGTGAAAATTAAAAAAACAAAAAAAAATTATTTCATAGTGTGAAGAAAACCTTTTTTCACTATAAATAACCTTTTGTGTGGTAAAAAGGTTCCAGGGATGTTAAAGTTTTTTTCTTTATAGAACCACAGCCAATAGAGAACCTAAATTATCTGCAGTAGTTAACTCTGGTCTTTGATTTAAAGATTAAAAATGGTAAGAATAGACTCAACTTGTCAACATCTATTATATGAGACAAAGAAATCACCACATCTTCCAGAGCAGCACATAACAGTGTTTTATTTTCACATCTATATTTTATGAATGGTAATATTCTCAAGCTTTTTGAAGCTCCTTCATGCAAGCAATAAAAAAGGCATTAAAAGGTAGATTATTCAGATGTTACTTCTTTTGAGGCAGGTTTATTCAATATACTGTAAGGCAGAAAACTGTTCCCAGTAATAGCATCACAGAACCTAAACTCAGATATGAGACTGCAATGAAAACATCAGCACAACTTCATCTGCCCTGGTGACCTGAGATTCCCCTAAGACGCAAGAGAAAAAAACACAAGAAACCCTACCTGTGTAGATAAATGGATGAATTTACCCACACCCACACATCGACACATAAAATAACTCTGAGCTACAGATTAAATAAAGGAGAGAGCAGGATTTCTCATGGCTGAAAAGTTTTCGGAGTGAGCTGACTGGAGGCTGCCGGTCACAAGTCATTTAAATGCTAATTTTCCCTAAGACATCGATCTGTCTCCATTTAAAAGCCAGAAGGATCAAAATTAATGGGACTCATAAGGCTTTATCCAATGCTTTTGAGTAAATACTGAATTACTGATGGGCAATGCCCATCAAACGAACCATGACCATTGAGTGCAGACGAAACTGCTGGATGGAAGACATTTTTACTCATTGGGAGTGCTAGCGGAGAGATAGCCAGTTGTCCCTGCTAAAGCCAATGCAGAGAGGCAGACTCTAACATACATAACCCACCAGCTCCTACTGCATCAAGACCAGTGGGAATAGAACATCCATGGCTTTTGATCAATTGAATATTGAATCCTTGTGGAAGAAGTATTAATTTCTTACTGACCCCATACTTTTTAACAGTAGTGTAGTTTGACGCCTAAACACAGATTTAAGAAAACAGATCATCATTCCAGTGAACAGCAAGCAATCTTTCACTTTCTGTATTCTGTCTTTTCAGAATCCACCAAACTGAATGCTCAAACTCTGTTCCTAATGGATAGAGTGGGCGTCTAATTTTAGTCCTGTTAAATATTTAATATTATGTCATTTAGTTGAGTAGAGGGCATCCTACATTTTTCAGTTAATCACATATTCCAGACAGCAGAGCAATAGCAGGACATAGGATTTAGCGCTTAGACTATACTGTGATAGATTGGATTTGGTGCTTTGACGCCACTAAGAGCACCCATTAGAGGCACAATCAGATAATGGATACAGGATAAGGAAATGGGAAAGAAGAGACTAAAGTAACTAAAGTATGTTGAAAATGTAAGGGTAAGCTGGCGGTTTAATGGTAGAAGCAGCAGATAGATTTAACTAAAAACAGAATTTTGCCCTTTATCTTTGAACCACATATACTGTATACCAAAAGGTACATTTAAAAAAAAGTGTTCAGTGCTGCACAAAGAAGGCAGGGCTATTTAATGACAGGACAACCTACTCCAAATACGTTGACAACGTGCCACAAAAGGTCAGTTGGTTTACTGAACTGTATCTTATTTCCTGGGCAATAACAGAGAAAATAACACTTCAACAGCTTTTTTTTAATTTTTTTATTTTTTAGCTAACACAATATTGGATACACTTGTATCAAAATTGACTTTCTAAAATATACTCACCCTGAGAAATATCCATCGTCTCAGCTTCTTCTAAATCCATATCTTATTAAAGAACTATACTGATAAAACATGAACGCAACGGATGGCGGAGGCTTCTGGTACAGTGATTCCCATCTTTGATATCTATTTAATGCACACTCGAGGGTCGCTGCCTTATAAATGTTAGCAGACATGCTAAGAACTCCAAGAATTGAATTTAAAACAGCTTTATTTCATCACTATTATATATTCATGACAAATCCACTCATGTATGCTGATAAAATCATCAGTACTAATGTTGTGAAACTGCATTTCGAGAGAGAAAAATGCAATAGACATCAGCAATATCAATTATGAATGCTAATCAGTCTGGCTAATTAACTTTATTTGAGACATTTTTTAACTTATCATGCAGGAATTATTTAACTGTCATTAGTGCTTCTGATAATTAGCATACATTATTTATCTTTGCATGGTTGAAAATGCAGGGCCCTCTATTGATTTTTTCCTAAATTCTGTGTTTTCTGTTTTAATCTTTCTGAATTCCATTTTAGTGGTTTATTCTAACCATTATTTTTGATTATCATAAAATAAAAAATAAATATGCTGTTTTATTTTTCCCTTAAATTCTTTTATTTTTTTTTTATGTGTCTGTTTAAGTTTTTCCGGATTCTGTGTTCTATGATTCAAATTAATCTTCAAAAATTTAGGAAATTAAAACTTCAGAAAACAATTTATTCAATATTTTAAAATATAATCTAAAGTTGACTGTATACATTAAAAATTAGATGAAAAAAATTATGTTATTATTACTATTAACATCATTACCTTAAAGGGTTAGTTGACCCAAATAGCAAAATTATGTCATTAATAACTCACCCTCATGTCGTTCCAAACCAGTGAGATCTCCGTTTATCTTTGGAACACAGTTTAAGATATTTTAGATTTAGTCCGAGAGCTCTCAGTCCCTCCATTGAAGCTGTGTGTATGGTATACTGTCCATGTCCAGAAAGGTAAGAAAAACATCACCAAAGTAGTCCATGTGACATCAGAGGGTCAGTTAGAATTTTTTGAAGCATCGAAAATACATTTTGGTCCAAAAATAGCAAAAACTAAGACTTTATTCAGCATTGTCTTCTCTTCTCATTGTTTGTGATATCCGGTTCGCGAACGAATCATTCAATGTAACCGGATCTTTTTGAACCAGTTCACCAAATCGAACTGAATCATTTTAAACGGTTCGCGTCTCCAATAAGCATTAATCCACAAATGACTTAAGCTGTTAACTTGTTTAATGTGGCTGACACTCCCTCTGAGTTCAAACAAACCAATATCCCGGAGTAATTCATTTACTCAAACAGTACACTGACTGAACTGCTGTGAAGAGAGAACTGAAGATGAACACCGAGCCGAGCCAGATAATGAACAAAAGATTGACTTTCTGGACATGGACAGTATACCGTTCACACAGCTTCAATGGAGGGACTGAGAGCTCTCAGACTAAATCTAAAATATCTTAAACTGTGTTCCGAAGATAAACCGAGATCTCACGGGTTTGGAACGACATGAGTTATTAATGACATTATTTTGCTATTTGGGTGAACTAACCCTTTAAGTATACATTTTACAACATAATGGCAATATATTCCTGTTAAATCAAACTTTGTGGTTTGGGTTGTGAAGATGTTTCTGTGTGACGATAGTTTATTAAATTAAAAGGTAAAATGCAGTTCTGGAAATGTAGTTCTCATAAAGTGAGATGGCAGACTTTGAAAACACCATGAACATGCTTAAATATGTGTACTAGACAAAACTGCTCCACTCAGGCACATAGATACACACTGAACATGCAGACTTCATATTTCATTTGTAGATTATGCAGATGCAAATTTGCCTTACTTTTGATATATTTGCCAAATTCCATGATATTCCACATTACACAGTGAATTATAATTTTATGACTGCATTTCATTATTCCATCCATGTTTCCTGCATTACAAAAATCATAGGGTCCTAGTCATTGTTCAGCACATCTTTTTACATCATCACACTACAGTAATGTAATGAAATCAAACTACATAGTGACCAAGGACATAAACAGTGCAACAGAAAGCAAATAAATATTGCTTCTTTTTTTTTGCTTTCTCAAAGCAATTGTTGCTGATGTATCTATAATGACACCTGCACATCTCTCCTTAAACCATCTTTGTCCGTCAGGTACATGTTGTTCTTAGATCCCAGGAAAACTCATGTTTTGCAGCAAATTCTCTGAGTCATCACACTCAGCATAGGCTACAGGGGCATAGAAACACATGGAGAACAATTAGAGAGCCATTAGCCAGAGAGGCTGTTCAGTCTGTAGTTAACAGCTCAGGATACGAGGCCTTTAAAGAGAAGGAGGAATACGGAGTGATCTAGATACTGCATACATACAGTATGTCTTTTTCTATGTGCTCCTCTCTTTACTGCTACCCACAAACTTTCTGATTGGTGTCTCAGCTATTGGTAACCTCCATGGCTGCACTCTCCCATTAAAAGAATTGTTCATTTAAAAAGTCACATTTTGTCATCATTTACCCACCCTCATGTCATTCCAAACCTATATGACTGGTTCTTGTGCAGAACACAAAAGAAGAATGACATGAGGTTGAGTAAGATGGCAGAATTTTCATTTTTGGGTGAAATGTGTCCTTAAAGTAAGCCTCAATCCCTCTTCCCAATTAATTTGACTTCAGTAATGTAACATGTATGAGACCATGATGATGGAGTATATATATATATATATATATATATATATATATATATATATATATATATATATATATATATATATTATGTTATTTGAAAAAAAAAATATAGAATAGAATAGAATAGACAGAATGGTGTGCTTCTACCATCTACTAAGGGTTAAAGAGGTCATGTTAACCAGTCAAAGCCTGGCCCCTTGGTTGCTGTGTGTGAGTGAGTGAATCTGTGGCTCGGCTCCTACTTGATTTCTCTAATTCTGCATGTTTGTTTATAATGAATGTCCGGAGCAAAGGGACTTTCAGCAGATTCGTGCTGCATGCAGCCTCATGAATCAAATGGGAAATATTCCATGTATGTTCATGTACAAATAAGAAGATTCCTCTTTTATAGGTTAGGGCTATATATAGAGAACAGGGATGGTTGTAACACTGCTTGCTGTAACTTCTGCAACTCAGTGTTTTTATTTATGATTTATCACAAATGTTGATACAATTTTCTGCTACAGATCACTCAGAGTGGGTTTAAGCAAAATCTTATAACAACATAATATATAAATATATAGATATATATCACAACATAGATATGTTTGCTGAAAATAAGATGCAAAAATTTTAAACACCACTAAAATGTAACAAATCTCGAAACCAATTTCAGTATCACTGCAAAAACTAATACTAGTCTGACTAAAGTAAATGCAATGTTCTATATATTTAAATATTATATATATATATATATATATATATATATATATATTAGGGGTGTAACGGTACGTGTATTCGTACCGGACCATTTCGGTACAGGGCTTTCGGTACGGTGCACGTGTGTACCGAATGACTGAATGCAATATTTTGTTTGCGGAACATAGGTACATTTTTATGTTTCCAAACGATCATATTAAGTGGCGGAAGTCTCCGCGTTCAGTGAAAATCCCGCCCTGCAACTGATTCTAAGGCTGGCGACACACTGGCTGCATGGCGTGAGCGTGGCGTTTCTGCTGCGTGTCAGTTGCGTGACGGCTGCCTCGCGTTTTCTGTGTCTTTACACACCAGAATCGTGCCTGACGCGGCGATGGCGCGCTGCTGCTACTGTAGGTGACATAGAGCGAGACCGCCGACAGACCAGGATCTTGTCTTCACGACAACAATATCTATACTTCATGTTGAGCATAAATATAAAGCCTACTGATAAAGGACACCGTCAACAGTTTTGACAGCAAAATAGACTATTTTTGACAGGTGCAATATGCCAGTGTGTCACCGGCCTAAGGTTTTCAAAAGGCATCACGCGAGTGTGAACATAACTACAACTAGGAAAAAAACTATTTTAATTCAAACGCAGCCCCCGTCGGCATTTAAACGGACGAAATCTGAGCAGGTCTAAAAACTGAAACTTCTGATGCTGCAACTTTACACTTTGGAAAAGTTATGTATATTTTTTTAAATATTAGCAGGCCTACAAGCTGGGATTGGTAATGCTGCACTGTAATCATAGTTATTTATTTATATTTTTCATTATATTTTATTATATGATATTGGTTTGAGACTGAGAGTATTTTATTTAGTGGAGAACTTTGCAGCAGTATTTTATTTCTTATTCTTTTTTTAATTTTATATATATTTTATTAACAAGTATTTTAAAAAAGTGTATAGTAATGAACAACCTGCAGTTTAATGTTTCCATTTCTTTCCCTTACTGTACCGAAAATGAACCGAACCGTGACTTTAAAACCGAGGTACGTACCGAACCGTGATTTTTGCGTACCGTTACACCCCTAATATATATATATATATATATATATATATATATATATATATATATACACACACACACTGACTTCAATGACATAAGTTTTGTTCTGTTTATCTAAGCCATTTGTATAAATAGACTCACTGTACAACTGTACATACTCTCAACTTTGGTTGGCCAACAAGTAATTGTGATTTCATCCCCTTTCATCCACAGCAAATTTCTAAATGGTTAGAAGTTAGAACTGCTGTTTTAGCCCACCATGTGTTACAAAAATCCCTAGTCTCCTTACTCTGTGTTGTGAGTGTACATATGTTTGTGCCAGTTTCCAGATTTCTGCTAGCACGGTGTCACATGTGTTTTTAAATGAAGGCCTCCTGATTGATCGATGTCCCTAAAACCATCTAACCTTAGCTCTCCATGCTCAGCCCAGCTTCCACCCACCTTTAGCGCAAAACTGTTTCATCTTGACATTTGCACGAATCAATATTTTTTTCTTCAGGGCCTGAGACCTATCGATTGCCTTTAAACTCTAATTGACGTGGAGAGCTACACTGGTCTCCCTCAGACACTGAGAATAAAGAACGGCTCTTTGAACACTTCTCCCTGGATACCAGCCCCTACGTGAAGCTCAGTAGAATCCCCAATCGCTGGCTGATCTAGCCCTGCTATACAAAACCTTAGTTGTTAAAGCCGTCGATACATCAGCATCAAAGCCACTCACATCTAATGCTTGCTAACATGGTCATGACATTTGCTTATGCAAATGTCTTCCCCGTGGAACTCCATTAATTAGGCATGGGTGTTGCCACGATGAGGCTAGGCATTGTTTATTATGATTTGCTGGTATTCACAGGGCAGCATAATGGTGTACAATTCGAATCCCCCACTGTTAAACGTCGACCATAAAAACTGGTGGATTGACTTCTAATTTGCTTATATTACTAGCCAGCTTTAGCAACAATAGGGGGTGCAGTAATTACCTTGATCTAAAGTCTCTCTAGAGGTACCTCTTTTTTGGGAGTTCGAATTCAAAAGCTTCTCTATGGGTGCAAGGGGTTATAATTTTTAACCATAAATATAATGTGTAGGCTTTCAAATTCTGGTTAGCTGAATGTCTTAAAAAAAAAAAAAAAATTGTTCTTTAATGGGCACTGTGAGAAGCTTTTGCTGGATGCACTGCATCTGATCCAAACACCCCTGGGAGGTCACCAGCTATCAATTATACAGAGCTGTCAAAGACATCTTAATATGCATAAGTGACGTGCTTGAAGTCACACAATCGAGCAATTAACAGGTTTCTCCTTTAATCAGGAGTGCCTCCTGTCTGTTCAAAGGCACTGCGGTGGGGGTTACCATCATGAGGCCCAATTAAAACTAGTATAGGAACATCTGCTGCCTCTAAAAAGCTGTTATTAGGCATCTTAACCTGCAGGGCCTACACACCTCTAGACTGCCAGATTAAAGTCTTGCACAGTTAGGCTCAAATGAGTAGATGGAAAGGAACAGAAACCACATGCAAAAGGTCAAACTTATACCTTCTGGACATGCAGCCACACAGAGAGAACACGGATACACAGTTCAGAGAGAATTTTTTTTCAATTATCTATTGATAGTTTTGAAATTTTTAAATGTCTAATGACATTTGATATGAATTTTATTTACATTTTTGAATAAATTATTAGACAAAAAAAAGACTGTCATGTCATTGACCCTCTTGCTTTTATGATTGAAATTCCAATATTATCTAAAAAGCAAACAGGACTAAAAATGTGTGCCTAATTACAACATGGTTGTTGACTAATAAAAAGTCTGTCTGGGTTATTTCTTCAGAGTTTCAGACTGTACAAAGTAGATAACAAACTGAACAGCATCATGCCCACATCATTTTCCTGTGGCCTGCTGGAGAAAAAATAGTTTTCTTTTAGGGTATTAAATAAGGTTCAGCAACTATGCTTTTGCCAAAAGACAGATTAATGGTAAAGGTACTTGGAGAAGGTAATTAAAAAGATTCTGCACATATGTTGCTTGAAAAGGATGGCTTTAATTTATTTTATTCATGAACACTTCTATCAAAACTTCTTCTTTAACTTCAAGTAATCTAAAAAAAATTGCTAAGTATTATCTTTTTTCATGTAACTTCAACATACTGAACTGGAACATTGTATACATACAGTGGGGAAATTGTATTTGATCCCCTGCTGATTTTGTAAATTTGGCCACTTACCAAAAAAAAAAAAATAAATAAAGAAAGAAAGAAGGGTCTGTAACTTTTAAGGTAGGTTTATTTTAATGGAAAGAGACAGAATAGCCACCAAAAAAAACAAAGACAAAGGTTAGAAATTGATTTGCATTTCAGTGAGTGAAATAAGTATTTTATCCCCAAGCAAAACATGACTTAGTACTTGATGCAGAAAACCTTGTTGGCCATCACAGAGGTAACACATTTTTTTTTGTAGTTGGTAACCAGGTTTGTACACATCTCAGTCAGGAGGGATTTTGATCCACTCCTCTTTACAGATCCTCTCTAAAATCCTTACGGTTTCTTGGCCATCGTTTGGCAACTCCACAGCACCCTCCACAGATTTTCTATAGGATTGAGGTCTGGAGACTGGCTAGGCCACTCCATGACCTTAATGTGGTCCTTCTTGAGCCACTCCTTTGTTGCCTTGGCAGTATGTTTCGGGTCACTGTCAAGCTGGAAGACCCATCCATGACCCATCTTCATGGTTCTAGCTGAGTTAAGGGGGTAAGGTCGCCTGTTCCCTTAGCAGAAAAACAGCCCCACCAAAGCATAATATTTCCACCTCCGTGCTTGAGTGCAGTGATGGTGTTCTTGGGGTCATAGTCAGCATTTCTCTCCCTCCAAACACGGCGAGTAGAGTTAATGCCAAAGAGCTCAATTTTGGTCTCGTCTAACCTCAGCATTTTCTCTCAAGCCTTCTTTGAATCATTTATATGTTCTTTGGCAAACTTTAAATGGGCCTGTATATGTGCCTTCTTGAGTAGGGGGACCTTGTGGGCGCCAGTGCGTAGTGTGTTACCAAAGTTTTGCTTGGTGACTGTTCCTAACTACTTAATATCATTAACAAGCTTTTCCTATGTAGTTCGGGACGGATCCCTCACCATTCTAATGATCATCCTTACCCCATGAGGCGAGATCTTGCATAGAGCTCCAGGCTGAAGACAATTGATGGTTTATTGTATTTCTTCCATTTCCGAATAATCGCACCAACAGCTGTCTCCTTCTCACCAACCTTCTTGCTGATGGACTTGTAGCCCATTCAAGCCTTGTGCAGATCTACAGTCTTGTCTCTTTACATCCTTGAGAGCTCTTTGGTCTTGCCCATGGTGGTGGGAGAGGTTGGAATGGAAGATACGGATTGTGTGGACAGGTGTCTTATACACCTAACGAGCTGACATTAGGAGTAACTTTTTAAAGTGGCAGGACTAATCTGTGTTTCATAACCATAACCAGTATATACATAACCAGTCTGTGGGAGCCAGAATTCTTGCTGGTTGGTAGGGGATCAAATACTTATTTCACTCAATGAAATGCAAATTAATCTCTAACCCTTATATCAGTGCTTCCCAAATCTGTCCTGGAGGCCCACCTGCCCTGCACATTTTGTACGTCTCCCTCATCAGACACACCCAATTTAGTTGCAGTCTTTACTAATGAGCAGAATCAGTTGTGTTAGATAAGGGAGACATACAAAAAGTGCAGGGCAGTGGGGCCTCCAGGACAGGTTTCGGAAGCATTGCTTTATATAATGTTTTTTCTTAAATTTTTGGGTGGGTATTCTGTCTCTATACATTAAAATAAACCTACCATAAAAATTACAGACCGTTCATTTCTTTGAAAGTGGGCAAACATTTTTTACAATATCTATAAATAGATTTATATTTTGATGATTGATGTAGTGCTGCAACGCGTCACACTGTTCACATCTTGCTTAATGGCATACTGGGAATGGAGAAAGTTGCATTCTATCACAAAAACAGAAACCACTGTTATCAAAAGTATGGGAATACTTCAAACAGAGGCCAAATAAAATGGCCCTTTGTTCCCTTTGTAAAACCAATATGGAGTACCACGGCAGCACAACTGCGATGCACGAGCACCTCAGAGGAAAACATCCTGGCGCTCTCCGGTGTTACGGTTTAACTGGTTACCGTGTGATCTGGCGACCAACTTCCTGGTTCAGGTCTCTGCTGCAGATGTGATGGAACAAACTGATGTGATATTATTAAGTGTCTAATAAACGCAGACTTGCTCATTGCACGATTCTGATATTCTTGTAAAGATTAAAAGTTATTGGTATGATCACCCGTAGCGGCTGAAGTAAGGATAAAATAAAAAATAAAGTAAGTCTGTGTTGGCGCAGGGTTTCGAACACGCGTTAGGGGCCGTTCACATATCGCACCTAAAAACGTGTGGAAAACGCTAGTCGCGGCACTTTCTCCTTTGATATCTAGTGAGGCGCCATCTCACTCTCATGCCCAGGAGAGGGAGGCCTCGCTGGGCCTGGGTCACTCGAAAAAGCCCCTGGAGCTCAGTCAGTTGCGCATACCGCGCGCCTACATTGGAAATAACGAACTTGAGCGCGCAAAAGACACGATATGTTAACGGCCCCTTAAAAGACATCGCGCCACGAGACAACAGTCACAAACCACCGAGCTACCCCGAATCAGCTCCAGATCTGGAAACCATGCTAAACCATAGCAGAACCCTGACTACATTTTATGGTTTGTGATGCTAAAGAACATTTCATGACGTCTCAGACAACTGTAAATTTGTGGCTACTGTGGTTTAATTATAAGCGCTATCGTAAACTCATATTTACCATAGTAAAATAATTTTCTTTGCCTCTTTATTTTTGTACACTGTAAAAAATGAATAAAGGTTGAAATATTATATTAGAAATTGTACTTATATTTTTTTGTAAAGTTATCCAAAGGATTCATTAGCTAATCAAAAAAAGAACATTAGATTAATTATTTATTGTAATAAAAATAACCGTTAGAGTAGCCGACTAATCGGAAAAATAATCGTTAGATTAGTCGACAGAAAAAAATAATCGTTAGTTGCAGCTCTAGATTGCTGACCTATGAAGAGGTCATTTAGTCAAAAAAGAAGCTTTTAGTACAGGTTGTTTTTAGTACAGGTGTGCATTTAAGAGGTCGTTCACATTCAGTCAGTCATATTTATTTATAAAGCACATTTAAAAACAACAGCTGTTGGCCGAAGTGCTGTACAAAGTTTGAAACAACCCTAATAACTAAACATAGAACACACCAACAAACAATACACTACAATTATACCACTACACCTACTTATGACCATATGCAACAGTAAATAAGTGAGTTTTAAGAAGATAAATATCAAATATTATAGGACATGTTCTTGCAAAAAAAAAAAAAATGAGCCAGACATGGAGGAATGGAACATAATACAGGTGTCTTGAGATGCATTTTTCACATTTTTAATGCAAATTTCACAAATGTAAAATTCCAATACTCATGACAAGACAGTAATATCCATAGCAATTGTCAAAGACATAGGAGAATGAATTGTAGGTCAAAGGACCCACTGAAAACAAGGACAGGGGAAGAGTCAATGATTAAAAAGAGGGTCCACAAAAAAATAAAAGGGAAATTCTTTTCAAATGTACTCTTTGTATTCATTTTGGTTTCATATGGTTTTTAAAAACATTTACACTGTATCCCTAAAACTGTCCTTGTGTAACATTAAGCAAATTGTAATAACATTATTAATAACATATAATTCCTTACACCTTGAATAAATGTGAATCTCGATCACTATTTAAAAAATATATATTTTTCAGGGCAACAAATATAACACAAATTTGACAAAAATCATGAATTCATTATTCCTAAACATCATTATGTTTTTAATTACCTCATTGACATAAAAGAACAGTCATAATCTGTCTGCAAGCTAGTCTCTGACGAAAAAGCATCTATAGCCAATTTGGCCAGTCCAGCATGAACAGATGCACATTCTCTCTGAAGGTGGCGCTTACCATCTCCAAAACAATGACATCTCCCCACAGTGATCCCACACTAAAGCATGCCAAAGAGAAATGGCTCCTGCTTTACCATCTGGGGCTTTGCCATCATGCAATCCCCCCATGAAACAGAGAGCCAATCAGAACCCTGCACCACGCCCTGGGACTGTTTCCCACTCGCCAAGAGATGGATAAAAATAAACGACAGCCGGGTGGCCATCTTGGCCCAGCCTCCTCCACACGACACGGGGAAGTGAGCTCGACACACCGGAAAGAACAGTACAGCATCAAAAATTCATTAGAGAGAACAGGAGAGGAGAGGAGAGAAAAAAAAGTGATGGGCTAAGGGAAGCAGAGGGGGTGAAAGTGGGATGTCAGTAGAGATGGTAGATATGGATGTTTGCTCTGTCTAGTGTTGACTTGAGAGCTGTGAATAGGCAGAGAACACCAAGCAGATTAACTTAACTTAAAAAGGTAAATTCCTTCTCCAAATAAGCACATTTTATGTTAAATAGCAGCATAATGCTGCAATAAATTTGTATTTAGTGAAGTTAATATATATTTAATGCATTGTATTTCCAGCTACTTTTTTCTGTTTTTGCTCCACCAAAGGAAAATACTGTCAAACAAGGCACCGCAGAACCACTACAACTGTGAGCAACAAGTAACAATTGTCTGATTGATTCAGCAATTTTGAATGAATTGGATAAATGAATGATTCAGTGACACACTCATTAGTAAATACACTTATTCCCTTTCAAAAGCTACTCTCGATGCTGCGCTCAATAGCGCTAATGAGAACATTCTTTGTTCGACCGGTTGTGAAGCACGTGTGTCAAACACGCCAAGAATTGGCTTACATAACCTCGGCAGGTGACATCACTGATAACGTGCACCTGCAGGTTATAAATAGACGTGAAACGGAAACATCCTCAGTTTTCTTTGTCTTCAGAGACCGCATTGTGTGTGTGTGTGTGTGTGTGTGTGTGTGTGTGTGTGTGTGTGTGTGTGTGTGTGTGTGTGTGTGTGTGTGTGTGTCACGCTGATGAAAGTATTAGTTTAAAAGAAAGTATTTTGAGAGTTATAAAAAGAAAAAAAGGGAGAAAGAAAGTTCTAACTATTCTTGCTGATTCCATATGAGATGAGTGTGCCTCCCTCTCCATGGCTGATCTCTGAAGAGAAATCGCATGTTTATTGTTTAAAAAAAAAAAAAAAAAAAGGGCTGCTTTTGCGTTCTAGAGTGGCAGTTGTAAGCACCGCGGTTCACTTCCTATCCGCGCTATGCTCTTTGCTCTCACGAGGAACGAGCTGCTTCCAGAGGTGGATAGTAACGAGTTACATTTACTTCGTTACATTTACTTGAGTAATTTTTTGGGGTAACGAATACTTTTCGGAGTATATTTAAAGATGGGTACTTTATACTCTTACTTGAGTAAATTTTTTGGGGAAAATCTGTACTTTTACTTCGTTACTTTGGGCGACGCTCCTCTCGTTACTTTATCTTAATGCAATAAATGTTAGGTGCTTCAGTTTATTCCAAACGCGCCGTCTACTTTTCTCTGGGCAATGAGCGATGCCCTTTCGCGAATGATTCATTCTTTTGAGTCAATTCTGTTCAAAGGCTTGATCAAACCAATTGGCAAACGAGTGAATTGGTTCAGTTTGAATGAGTCGTTCAGTTCCCTGCCGCACGCGCTGAGCGTCTGAAGTGGTTCACTCGGAGTTGTAACGTTTAAGAACAGAAAGAGCGTTGAAAACGTGGCTGGAACTGCACTGAATTGAAATCTGCAAAGGCTATTATTTGCTAGTGATGGAGATCCTTATTAGATGAACACCGCGTGTGCTGTCTACTGTTTAACAGGTAATAACTTGGGCTACATTCGATTACAGTACACGATACCACTGTGACATTAGTTTGTTGTACATGTGTGGCTTATAACAGAGGGGAGTCAAGTTGAATGCAGCTTCCAAAAGACAAAAAATAGCTGATTAAGATTTTATTAATTTTAATACAATCACACCGGCGTGAGTGTCATATAATCAGCTGTTAATTCAGATCTGTGATCGCTTGCTGGCGCTGAGCCAGAGATAGATGCGTTCATGCAGCGCTGCGCATTACCACACATGATTCTTTTGAGCTTATTAAAGCATTGGCCAATCAGAGGTGTTCCGATGAGTCATCGCTAAAATTCCGGTTCTTCCTTCACTCGCTCACTGACTGAATACCTCTTTCTGGTGAATTCTCTCGTCAGAAACAACAAAGTGCAGATGTTTGTACGAATCTTTAATTAAATATTGATTTCACAGTGTTAACAGTTTCAGTGATTTTAATGGGAGTTTCTGAGAGTGATTGAAATCTAGACTGTCTGTGAAAATTATCTTTAATAATGTAAATGTTATTTGCTCTCTTTCTAAACAATGAAAGATTAGTAGCAATATTTATATCACATTATATTAAATGTGAATTTAACATTGAAAGTTAAAGTCAGTCATATTAAAAATATGTTATGGTATGACACCTATATCTGTTACTTAAGTAAACAGACAGGGTTTTATAATAAATTACATAAATTGGAGTAAAGGCTGATGAAATATATACATTTATACACGCACACATACATTACATACATTTTATCTATATATCTAAATAAAAATAGGCTCAGAATATATGACCCAAAGTAACTAGTAACTAACTACTTGAGTAGATTTTTTATCCGATACTCTTTTACTCTTACTCAAGTAACTATTCAAGACTAGTACTTTTACTTTTACTTGAGTAAATATTTCTAGAAGTACTTTTACTTTTACTTGAGTACAGTTTTTGGGTACTCTACCCACCTCTGGCTGCTTCCCACTCATTAACATCGCGCTCCGATCTGGAGGATCAGACGGTTCTCGCGCCCACCTCCGAAGCGTGCCCAGGCACTTCTTCGGATTGGGCAGAGGCTGCTGTAGCTCTAGCTTCTGTTGAAATGGACATTGAGAGTGCTCTCTCCTAGCGCTCCTCTCGCGATTATAGGCACACGAGGAGTTACTAGGTGGTTACTCGTGCAGTGACCAGATTAAAGCCTTAAAATTAGATTTTGTATATTATGATTTCAAAGGTGAGAGAGACGCTAGCTGCTATCTCTCCCCTATTGGAGCAACATCATTTAAATAAAAATATACATAAATGATGATGAAAATGATGATGATTATGATGATGAAAAAAAATATATAATATATATATATATATATATATATATATATATATATATATATATATATATATATATATATATATATATGAAAGGACAGCAATTGTTTCCTGCCAAGCCAAGCCACGTACTGCAGCAGCATCTGCACTTGGATGGAACACATTTCATGCTGTGGGTCAGACTAGTACTGCCCTGCACACCATAGGTTCTGCAGGCGTATCAGGCTGATTAAAATAAATAAAGAAATAAGTCTGAGTGCCAGGAGGAGACTTTTAATATGTTTCTCACTCACTGTGCTCAAGTGTCGGGGCTGTCAAGAAATAAATAAACAGTCCCGACTCGATCCAGCTCCTCTGGGGTAGGAGGTTCAAACAGAGAGTGTGGCGAGTTGTGCGCCCCCTCATAAGACTGGGGAGCAGCTTGAAGCACTTGGCAGCCGCAGAGGGAGCTGGACTAAAGTACGGTCATTACGACCAAAGCAAGGGCCTTAAGCTGTGCCCAGGACAAAGGGTGTGTCCCCTCAGGGAGGGCCCTGGAAAATTCTATCAGAAGTATAAGGCTCCTCCCTGGCACCCTTAGGGGATCACTGAACAACCTCCGCCACCACCGGTGTTTCGGGGGGCAGTGGCCTCCAGTAAAATGATACATGCTCTGTTGCTTCCTGCCACGTTTCAGGACACCAGATATCTTAACCCCCCCCCCCCACACACACACACACACAACAAACAAAGTGTCACAATTAAGTGCTCTTTTTGGAGAAGCTGGCAGCGTGGAAGCTACTGCCAAATATCTCCCCATGAGTCGAAAGAACTGGAGTGAAGGGCTACAGGATTCAGTTTGCACATCGTCTTCTGCGTTTCAACAGCGTGGTCTCCACCTCTGTTAAACCGGCACGTGCATATCTGTTGACACAGGAATCACAGACTCTGCTGGTCAAAGGGGCCATAGAATGTGTTCCCCTGCCAGACAGAGAGTCAGGCTACCACAGTCTGTATTTCTTGATTCCCAAGAAAGACGGGGGGCTGCGTCCAATCACAGATCTATGGACGTGTATTTTTATTTTGAAATATTGCCACAACTCAGGAGGTTCCTGAGGTTCGCTTTCGGGGGCGAAGCTTACCAGTGTCAGGTTCTTCCATTCGGCCTAGCTTTGTTATCCCGCACTTATACGAAATTCATGGATGCAGCTCTGGCTCCTCTACGACTCCAGGGCATCCACATTTAAAATGTATATAAACGACTGGCTCCAAGCTCATCTCGAATCTCTGGGGTTGAGACTCAATGGCAAGAAAAGCGTTTTCTCTCCGGCTCAGAGGACATCGTATTTGGGTGTGGTATGGGACTCGATCATAATGCAGGCACAGCTGTCTCCTGCATGCATCAAATCCATTCTAAACACCCTAAAGAACATCAAGCTAGGCCAGAAAGTCACTGTTCATCACTTTCAGAAGGTTTTAGGTCTCATGGCAGCTGCATCCACGGTGATACCTTTGGGCCTCCTGCACATGAGACCGTTTCAGTTGTGGCTCAGAGCCAGGGGATTTCATCCAAGGGCCAATCCCCAGTGGCAATTAAGGGTTACGCGCCAGGGGCTTCGTACCCTATCTATGTGGTTCAGACCCCGGTCTCTGACTTTGGGTCCCACTCTAGGTCCGTGTTGTCATCGCAAGATGCTAATGACAGACGCTTCCCTCAGGGGCTGGGGAGCGGCCTTAGTTGGCTGTCCAGCCCAAGGGATCTGGAGAGGTCATCTTCTCGAATTGGCACATCAATTGCCTCGAAATGAAGACAGTATTTCTGGCCCTGAAATACTTCCTCCAGCAGTTGAGAGGCTACCATGTCCTAGTGCGGGTGGACAACACATCTGTAGTCTCTTAAATAAATCGCCAGAGCGGACTGCAGTCGCGCCGCTCGAACGAGTTAGCGCACCAGGTTCTGCTTTGGGCACAGGACAAGTTCCTGTCCCTCAGGGCGATTTACATTCCTGGGCATATGAATGTGAGAGCAGACTTGCTGTCCAGACAAGCTGTGAAACACGGGAAATGGAAACTCCACCCCTAAGTAGTCAAATCTGGGAAAGATTCAAGTAGCAGAAGTGGACCTCTGTGCTTCACAGGAGATGGCACAATGTCCCCTCTACATCTCTTTGACTCATCCAGCTCCCCTGGGTCTGTACGCTATGGCCCATGCGTGGCCAAGACTGCGTCTTTACGCCTTTTCTCCGATTGCTCTGCTCCCGGGAGTCCTGGCCAAGGTCCGTCGACAGGGGTCTCGCCTCTTACTGATAGCGTGCCGTTGGCCGACCGGAGTTTGGTTCCCAGATCTAATATCCCTCCTCGATGGCTCGCCTTGGGCGATTCCAGTCAGGAGAGATCTTCTCTCTCAGGCACAGGGGACAGTATTTAATCCCCGGCCTGAGCTCTGGAACCTTCACGTCTGGCCCCTGAGGGGACCAACCACAGATGCTGGACTTCCAGTCACAGTAATAGAGACTATTCTAAGTGCTAGGACTCCCTCCACTAAAAGAACTTATGCCCTCATATGGAGTGTTTTTGAGGGCTGGTGCATGACACACCATGCAGACCCAGCTCACTGCCAAATTGTTTCAGTACTGGAGTTTCTGCAAGAGAAATTGTCCCCAGGCACAGGCCCTAGTACTCTCAGAACCTATGTGGCCGCTATTTCGGCTTGCCACTGTCACGGCAGGGATCCAATGAGGCATGGAGATAGAACCAATTGCGAGTAAGTCTTTTATTAAGGGCAATCCAAAAGGGTAAACAGTCCAGGCAGAGGTCGATACCAAACCAAACCAAACATAAACAAACAAGGACACAAGGCAAGAGCACGACAAGATGACGGACATGAATTAAACAACGACTCCGTGACACATACTAAGACAGACCGGGTTATATACACAAAAGGATAATGGGGAAACAGGAGACAGGTGGGGAACAATCAATTAACTAAACAAGGAGGAAGGTGACCAAATAAGGAGACAGGAAGTGATAATATGATAAACACCGTGGGAACTGAGGACACCTAGTGGAACCCCAGGGAACACAACCCAGACACTGTGACAGTACCCCCTTCTACGGAGCGGCTCCCAGACGCTCCAAGACAGACACAAAACAGAGACCAGGAGGGAGGTGGACAGGTGGAGGCTCAGGGGGAGGGACGGAGGGCCAGAAAAGAAAAACATGGGGAACAGGCACCAGAATGTAAACACAACACAGAAAGACCAGGAGGGAGGAAGACAGGAGGAGGTTCAGGGGGAGGGACGGAGGGCCAGACTAACAGAAAGGAACAGGGACAGACATTAACACAAAAACCAAAGGAAAAAACAACATGAAGCCCCCCAGGGCGGAGCAGAAGACCATCACACCCTTGTGGTCAAGGCCAGAGCCCTCCAGGGCAGAGCGGAAGACCACCACAACCGTGTAGTCAGGGCAAGCGCCCCCCAGGGCGGAGCGGAAGACCACCATGTCCGTGTGGTCAGAGCGGAAGCCCCCCAGGGCGGAGCAGAAGACCACCATGTCCGTGTGGTCAGAGCGGAAGCCCCCCAGGGCGGAGCAGAAGACCACCACAACCTTGTGGTCGAGGCCAGAGTTCCCCAGGGCGAAGCAGAAGACCACCACCACCATGTGGTCAGGGCGGAAGGCCCCCAGGACGGAGCAGAAGACCACCACCCCCCTGTGGTCAAAGCGGAAGCCCTCCAGGGCGGAGCAGAAGACCACCACATCCCTGTGGTCGATGCACAAAGCCCCCAGGGCGGATCAGAAGCCCACCACTTCCGTGCGGCCGGATCAACGGGAGGACGAGACTCTGGTAATTCCACTGGCACCTGACTCGACTCCGGAGGGTCCACTGGCACCTGACTCGACTCCGGAGGGTCCACTGGCACCTGACTCGACTCCGGAGGGTCCACTGGCACCTGACTCGACTCCGGAGGGTCCACGGGCACCTGACTCGACTCCGGAGGGTCCACGGGCACCTGACTCGACTCCGAAGGGTCCACGGGCACCTGACTCGACTCCGGAGGGTCCACGGGCACCTGACTCGACTCCGGAGGGTCCACGGGCACCTAACTCGACTCCGGAGGGTCCACGGGCCCCTGACTCGACTCCGGAGGGTCCACGGGCACCTGACTCGACTCCGGAGGGTCCACGGGCACCTGACTCGACTCCGGAGGGTCCACGGGCACCTGACTCGACTCCGGAGGGTCCATGGGCACCTGACTCGACTCCGCAGGGTCCACGGGCACCTGACTCGACTCCGAAGGGTCCACGGGCACCTGACTCGACTCTGGAGGGTCCACGGGCACCTGACTCGACTCTGAAGGGTCAGCTGAGACTCTCATCCTGTGCAGCGGCGCTGGGCAAGCAGCCATCTTGGGCCATGACTCTGGACAGGCGGCCATCTTGTACTGTGGTGCTCGGCTGGCGGCCATCTGGGGTTGTGGTGCTGGACTGGTGGCCATCTTGTACTGTGGCGCTGGACCGGTGGCCAATTTGGGCATTGGCGCTGGGTTAGCGGCCATCTTGTGCTGTGGTGCTAGGCTGACGTCCATCTTGGGCTGTGGCACTGAACCGTTGGCCATCTTGGATGGTGGCGCTTGGCTGGTAGCCATCCTGGGCAGTGGTGCTGGACTGGCGGCCATCTTGGGTTGTGGCGCTGGAACGGTGGCCAATTTGGGCATTGGCGCTGGGTTAGCGGCCATCTTGTGCTGTGGCGCTTGGCTGGTAGCCATCCTGGGCAGTGGTGCTGGACTGGCGGTCATCTTGGGTTGTGGCGCTTGGCTGGTTGCCATCCTGGGCAGTGGTGCTGGGCTGACGACCACCCCGCCGGAAGAGACAGAAGTGGCTGGGGCATCCCACCGAAGCCGATGCTGCAGGTAGCGCACGAATTCCCAGAATTCCAGTGTCTCTAACTGCGCCATCTCCTCCTGAGACACTGGATCATCCAGCCCGCCATTGAAATAGTCCTTGAGGGCCGCATCATTGTAGCCCATGCCCTCGGCCAGGGACCAGAACACCTGAGCCAGGGCACCCACTTCATTTCCCTCTTGGCGGAGGGCGATCAACCGAAGATACTTGGCTCGCCCCTCAGGGAGGGCCCTGGAAAATTCTATCAGAAGTATAAGGCTCCTCCCTGGCACCCTTAGGGGATCACTGAACAACCTCCGCCACCACCGGTGTTTCGGGGGGCAGTGGCCTCCAGTAAAATGATACATGCTCTGTTGCTTCCTGCCACGTTTCAGGACACCAGATATCTTAACCCCCCCCCCCCACACACACACACACACAACAAACAAAGTGTCACAATTAAGTGCTCTTTTTGGAGAAGCTGGCAGCGTGGAAGCTACTGCCAAATATCTCCCCATGAGTCGAAAGAACTGGAGTGAAGGGCTACAGGATTCAGTTTGCACATCGTCTTCTGCGTTTCAACAGCGTGGTCTCCACCTCTGTTAAACCGGCACGTGCATATCTGTTGACACAGGAATCACAGACTCTGCTGGTCAAAGGGGCCATAGAATGTGTTCCCCTGCCAGACAGAGAGTCAGGCTACCACAGTCTGTATTTCTTGATTCCCAAGAAAGACGGGGGGCTGCGTCCAATCACAGATCTATGGACGTGTATTTTTATTTTGAAATATTGCCACAACTCAGGAGGTTCCTGAGGTTCGCTTTCGGGGGCGAAGCTTACCAGTGTCAGGTTCTTCCATTCGGCCTAGCTTTGTTATCCCGCACTTATACGAAATTCATGGATGCAGCTCTGGCTCCTCTACGACTCCAGGGCATCCACATTTAAAATGTATATAAACGACTGGCTCCAAGCTCATCTCGAATCTCTGGGGTTGAGACTCAATGGCAAGAAAAGCGTTTTCTCTCCGGCTCAGAGGACATCGTATTTGGGTGTGGTA
The DNA here is from genome assembly GCF_963082965.1 of Carassius carassius. Classification (NCBI taxonomy): domain Eukaryota; kingdom Metazoa; phylum Chordata; class Actinopteri; order Cypriniformes; family Cyprinidae; genus Carassius; species Carassius carassius. The sequence goes on from NC_081764.1 coordinate 16,953,241, forward strand.
TGGGACTCGATCATAATGCAGGCACAGCTGTCTCCTGCATGCATCAAATCCATTCTAAACACCCTAAAGAACATCAAGCTAGGCCAGAAAGTCACTGTTCATCACTTTCAGAAGGTTTTAGGTCTCATGGCAGCTGCATCCACGGTGATACCTTTGGGCCTCCTGCACATGAGACCGTTTCAGTTGTGGCTCAGAGCCAGGGGATTTCATCCAAGGGCCAATCCCCAGTGGCAATTAAGGGTTACGCGCCAGGGGCTTCGTACCCTATCTATGTGGTTCAGACCCCGGTCTCTGACTTTGGGTCCCACTCTAGGTCCGTGTTGTCATCGCAAGATGCTAATGACAGACGCTTCCCTCAGGGGCTGGGGAGCGGCCTTAGTTGGCTGTCCAGCCCAAGGGATCTGGAGAGGTCATCTTCTCGAATTGGCACATCAATTGCCTCGAAATGAAGACAGTATTTCTGGCCCTGAAATACTTCCTCCAGCAGTTGAGAGGCTACCATGTCCTAGTGCGGGTGGACAACACATCTGTAGTCTCTTAAATAAATCGCCAGAGCGGACTGCAGTCGCGCCGCTCGAACGAGTTAGCGCACCAGGTTCTGCTTTGGGCACAGGACAAGTTCCTGTCCCTCAGGGCGATTTACATTCCTGGGCATATGAATGTGAGAGCAGACTTGCTGTCCAGACAAGCTGTGAAACACGGGAAATGGAAACTCCACCCCTAAGTAGTCAAATCTGGGAAAGATTCAAGTAGCAGAAGTGGACCTCTGTGCTTCACAGGAGATGGCACAATGTCCCCTCTACATCTCTTTGACTCATCCAGCTCCCCTGGGTCTGTACGCTATGGCCCATGCGTGGCCAAGACTGCGTCTTTACGCCTTTTCTCCGATTGCTCTGCTCCCGGGAGTCCTGGCCAAGGTCCGTCGACAGGGGTCTCGCCTCTTACTGATAGCGTGCCGTTGGCCGACCGGAGTTTGGTTCCCAGATCTAATATCCCTCCTCGATGGCTCGCCTTGGGCGATTCCAGTCAGGAGAGATCTTCTCTCTCAGGCACAGGGGACAGTATTTAATCCCCGGCCTGAGCTCTGGAACCTTCACGTCTGGCCCCTGAGGGGACCAACCACAGATGCTGGACTTCCAGTCACAGTAATAGAGACTATTCTAAGTGCTAGGACTCCCTCCACTAAAAGAACTTATGCCCTCATATGGAGTGTTTTTGAGGGCTGGTGCATGACACACCATGCAGACCCAGCTCACTGCCAAATTGTTTCAGTACTGGAGTTTCTGCAAGAGAAATTGTCCCCAGGCACAGGCCCTAGTACTCTCAGAACCTATGTGGCCGCTATTTCGGCTTGCCACTGTCACGGCAGGGATCCAATGAGGCATGGAGATAGAACCAATTGCGAGTAAGTCTTTTATTAAGGGCAATCCAAAAGGGTAAACAGTCCAGGCAGAGGTCGATACCAAACCAAACCAAACATAAACAAACAAGGACACAAGGCAAGAGCACGACAAGATGACGGACATGAATTAAACAACGACTCCGTGACACATACTAAGACAGACCGGGTTATATACACAAAAGGATAATGGGGAAACAGGAGACAGGTGGGGAACAATCAATTAACTAAACAAGGAGGAAGGTGACCAAATAAGGAGACAGGAAGTGATAATATGATAAACACCGTGGGAACTGAGGACACCTAGTGGAACCCCAGGGAACACAACCCAGACACTGTGACAGTACCCCCTTCTACGGAGCGGCTCCCAGACGCTCCAAGACAGACACAAAACAGAGACCAGGAGGGAGGTGGACAGGTGGAGGCTCAGGGGGAGGGACGGAGGGCCAGAAAAGAAAAACATGGGGAACAGGCACCAGAATGTAAACACAACACAGAAAGACCAGGAGGGAGGAAGACAGGAGGAGGTTCAGGGGGAGGGACGGAGGGCCAGACTAACAGAAAGGAACAGGGACAGACATTAACACAAAAACCAAAGGAAAAAACAACATGAAGCCCCCCAGGGCGGAGCAGAAGACCATCACACCCTTGTGGTCAAGGCCAGAGCCCTCCAGGGCAGAGCGGAAGACCACCACAACCGTGTAGTCAGGGCAAGCGCCCCCCAGGGCGGAGCGGAAGACCACCATGTCCGTGTGGTCAGAGCGGAAGCCCCCCAGGGCGGAGCAGAAGACCACCATGTCCGTGTGGTCAGAGCGGAAGCCCCCCAGGGCGGAGCAGAAGACCACCACAACCTTGTGGTCGAGGCCAGAGTTCCCCAGGGCGAAGCAGAAGACCACCACCACCATGTGGTCAGGGCGGAAGGCCCCCAGGACGGAGCAGAAGACCACCACCCCCCTGTGGTCAAAGCGGAAGCCCTCCAGGGCGGAGCAGAAGACCACCACATCCCTGTGGTCGATGCACAAAGCCCCCAGGGCGGATCAGAAGCCCACCACTTCCGTGCGGCCGGATCAACGGGAGGACGAGACTCTGGTAATTCCACTGGCACCTGACTCGACTCCGGAGGGTCCACTGGCACCTGACTCGACTCCGGAGGGTCCACTGGCACCTGACTCGACTCCGGAGGGTCCACTGGCACCTGACTCGACTCCGGAGGGTCCACGGGCACCTGACTCGACTCCGGAGGGTCCACGGGCACCTGACTCGACTCCGAAGGGTCCACGGGCACCTGACTCGACTCCGGAGGGTCCACGGGCACCTGACTCGACTCCGGAGGGTCCACGGGCACCTAACTCGACTCCGGAGGGTCCACGGGCCCCTGACTCGACTCCGGAGGGTCCACGGGCACCTGACTCGACTCCGGAGGGTCCACGGGCACCTGACTCGACTCCGGAGGGTCCACGGGCACCTGACTCGACTCCGGAGGGTCCATGGGCACCTGACTCGACTCCGCAGGGTCCACGGGCACCTGACTCGACTCCGAAGGGTCCACGGGCACCTGACTCGACTCTGGAGGGTCCACGGGCACCTGACTCGACTCTGAAGGGTCAGCTGAGACTCTCATCCTGTGCAGCGGCGCTGGGCAAGCAGCCATCTTGGGCCATGACTCTGGACAGGCGGCCATCTTGTACTGTGGTGCTCGGCTGGCGGCCATCTGGGGTTGTGGTGCTGGACTGGTGGCCATCTTGTACTGTGGCGCTGGACCGGTGGCCAATTTGGGCATTGGCGCTGGGTTAGCGGCCATCTTGTGCTGTGGTGCTAGGCTGACGTCCATCTTGGGCTGTGGCACTGAACCGTTGGCCATCTTGGATGGTGGCGCTTGGCTGGTAGCCATCCTGGGCAGTGGTGCTGGACTGGCGGCCATCTTGGGTTGTGGCGCTGGAACGGTGGCCAATTTGGGCATTGGCGCTGGGTTAGCGGCCATCTTGTGCTGTGGCGCTTGGCTGGTAGCCATCCTGGGCAGTGGTGCTGGACTGGCGGTCATCTTGGGTTGTGGCGCTTGGCTGGTTGCCATCCTGGGCAGTGGTGCTGGGCTGACGACCACCCCGCCGGAAGAGACAGAAGTGGCTGGGGCATCCCACCGAAGCCGATGCTGCAGGTAGCGCACGAATTCCCAGAATTCCAGTGTCTCTAACTGCGCCATCTCCTCCTGAGACACTGGATCATCCAGCCCGCCATTGAAATAGTCCTTGAGGGCCGCATCATTGTAGCCCATGCCCTCGGCCAGGGACCAGAACACCTGAGCCAGGGCACCCACTTCATTTCCCTCTTGGCGGAGGGCGATCAACCGAAGATACTTGGCTCGCCGCTCCGCCATCTTGGCTGGGGAACGGAAAGACGACATACCGCTGGTTCCTAGAATGACGGAGTCGTTCTGTCACGGCAGGGATCCAATGAGGCACGGAGATAGAACCAATTGCGAGTAAGTCTTTTATTAAGGGCAATCCAAAAGGGTAAACAGTCCAGGCAGAGGTCGATACCAAACCAAACCAAACATAAACAAACAAGGACACAAGGCAAGAGCACAACAAGATGACGGACATGAATTAAACAACGACTCCGTGACACATACTAAGACAGACCGGGTTATATACACAAAAGGATAATGGGGAAACAGGAGACAGGTGGGGAACAATCAATTAACTAAACAAGGAGGAAGGTGACCAAATAAGGAGACAGGAAGTGATAATATGATAAACACCGTGGGAACTGAGGACACCTAGTGGAACCCCAGGGAACACAACCCAGACACTGTGACAGCCACGTTCTGATTGATGGGGTTTCTGTTGGAAAGCACCCTCTAGTCACCCGCTTCATTCGTGGGGCTAAGCGGTTGAGGCCACCCACTAGAGCTACGGTCCCTTCATGGGATTTAGCCATAGTGCTCGAAGGGTTGGCAGGCCCCCCATTCGAACCATTAGAATCAGCGCCTGCCAGGCTTCTGACTCTAAAGATGGTTTTTCTTATGGGCGTTACCTCTCTAAGGAGAATTCGGGATTTACAGGCTTTGTCAGTCCTGCCATCCTGTTTCGATTTTGCCCCTAGGCGAGTCAAAGCTATTTTGCATCCTCACCGTAACTATCTTCCAAAAGTTCCTTTCTCGACCATACATCCGGTCATTCTCGAAGCTTTCTGTCCTCCGCCATTCACGACACCGGAGCAGCAAAGACTTCACTTACTGTGTCCAGTACGTGCTCTTCAGACTTACGTCCACCGCACTAGCCAGTGGCATAAGTCAGAGCAACGTTTCATATGTCATGGGGGCCCCACCCGGGGGGGGGGGGGGGGGTGGCTGCATCCAGGCAAACAGTTTCACATTGGGTGAGGGATGTTCCTGCTCAAGTGTGTGATGCGGCAGGTTGGTCCTCTCCGCACACATTTGTCAGGTTCTATAGTTTGGATGTCCATCCTACTAATTTCCAAAGTCTTCTGTCCTCCGCCATTTACAACACCGGAGCAGAAGAGACTTCACTTACTGTGTCCAGTATGTGCTCTTCAGATTTACTTCCACCGCACTAGCCAGTGGCGTAAGTCAGAGCAGCTTTTCATATGCCGTGGGGGCCGCAGTCAGGGGTGCGGCTGCCACCAGGCAAACAGTTTCACATTGGGTGAGGGTTGCTATTGCCCTATCCTACGAGGCGCGTGGTCAAACTTCGCCTCTAGGAGTTAGTGCCCATTCAACCAGTTGGGTTGCATCTTCAATGGCTTGAGCAAGAGGTGCGCCCTTGCAGCAAGTGTGTGATGCGGCAGGTTGGTCCTTTCCGCAGACATTTGTCAGATTCTATAGTTTGGATGTCGATGCTACTCCGGGCTCGCATGCCCTTGAGTCCACATCCCAGAGTCATGTCTGAGACCTCTTCGATGTTTGTGCACACATACTACACAACCTTGGGGGTCCAGACACTTACAGTGCGGCGGCGTTGATATTATCGTTCCCATTAGCGCTATTGAGCGCAGCATCGAGAGTAGCTTTTGAAAGGGAACGTCTCGGGTTACTTGACTGTAACCCTGTTCCCTGAAAAAGCGGGAACGAGATGCTGCGCCTCAATGCCGCACTGTCGACGTGTCCGGACGTCTCTTTAGACAAAGGGGTAACCTGAGGATGTTTCCGTTTCACGTCTATTTATAACCTGCAGGTGCACGTTATCAGTGACGTCACCTGCCGAGGTTATGTAAGCCAATTCTTGGCGTGTTTGACACACGTGCTTCACAACCGGTCGAACAAAGAATGTTCTCATTAGCGCTATTGAGCGCAGCATCTCATTCCCGCTTTTTCAGGGAACAGGGTTACAGTCAAGTAACCCGAGACGTTTTGTTCCTAAATGAATCAGCATTTTTGAACAAATCAGTTCATTCAGTGACTCACTCGTAAAAATTCAGTTGTCAATTGTAAACTGCAGAAAGATGTCAACATAAACTCACATCCTTTGCGGAATGTCCAAACAAATGTAGAAACAGAACTAATGGCAAGTGGGGCGATAAAAATAATGAAATGGTCCCATAAATGTATTTGTATAACTGTATATACAAAATTACAGTTTTTACAAAAAAAAAAACTGACGTTCTTAGAGACTCCACAGTGTGTGCATTGATTTCACACTTTGGACTACCGTGACTGGATTCCTTGCACCCCAACGTGCAGTGTATTCTGCAGAGTAGCGGGGAGGATTCCGTTGCTTGGGTTACCTGTCATTCGCCCGTGGATCACGGAGCGCTGCTGTTTTGCTGCTGTCTTGCTGCTGTCTTAACTAGATATCAAACGAAAGGATTTGCGTCTATTTCATCCCACTCTGGCTGTGGCCGAACAAGAAACTGTTAGTGTTTTAATTACGTATGTAGGTCGACAGGAGGGATATCACCACTCTACAGTTGGTGCGCGCGTGTGTGTGCGTGCACGCGTGTGTGTGTAGCCTACCTGTGTGTGTGCATGTATGTTTACAAGGGGAGTGTTGTGTGTGTGTGTTGGTTGGTAATTGTATTGGTTTCTTTCAAATGTTTATTGTTAATTTTGTACTCGCGTTTTTACAGTGAACTGTGTATTTAATTCTATGTATGTGATTGTTTGATTTCATTAGGGGTTGAGTTTCCAAAAGTAAAGGGGTGGGGCTTGACTTGTGGATTTTCTGTGTGTATGGGCACCAGTGTGTAAAGGTGATACTAATTTTATGGTTTTGGTTTTCTTGTGTTCCTTACTGAGTGTTGTGGGAGAGTCCCTCCCCCCTGCTGGCCACACTCAGTCCTGTTGTCTTATTTTTGAGTGTTACCCTTTCGAAGTGTATTTATTTTGTATTGATGTTGTGAGGTGTGTGTGTGTGTGTGCTATTCAGCGCTGTAGTGTTATTTTGAATATTATCAGAATAAAAGTCACCATTGGTGTTTGTAACAATTACTTTATTTATTTTATTAAAAACATTGTCAGCAGTCTATCCAACCCCTTGTCCTCTTCCTTTCCTCCTAAGAACTCACCACACTTATATTGACCAAACATTTAATTTAAATATCCACTTAATTTTTTCTATCCTTTTTGCGATAGAAATTAATAATTAAATTATTCACTGTTATCTTTTATTAAAGTTCTATTTTGAGCCCATTTTATTATTTATTTTATTTTATTTTTTGAGGTAGGGGGGCACAACAATACTATTCTGCTTAGGGCACCCATTTGGCCAGCAGCTGCCCTGGGTAGACAAACAGAGGTAACTGTTTTAAGTTGGAGATTCTGGAAACACGGAATGTACAAAACTCTTCTTTTAATTTCAATAATCCAAAGGGGTAAACAGGAGCACAGGACACACATGGGTAGACAAATAATCTCAGACCAAAATGAGCTCAATAGGATGGGGGTTTTAAACTCAGGATAATTGGGGAAACACAGGTGTATGGAAAGAATAAATTAACGAGGACATGGAACACATGGGGAAGAAACTGGACACACCTGGAAACCAATTAACAAACCATGGAAGACAGAAACTAGGTTACAGGGACAAAAACACACATAGATAAGTCCATAGTTCTGACAGTTCCAAGGTAATTCTCGCAATTTCGACAACAATTCACTGGGCCTATATGGCTGCACATTGTTCCTTTCCAGCCACCAAACCTTGAATGTAAATGAAAATGCTTGAAGCTCAAACAGAACCCATGATGGCAGGTTTGTACCAATTTTTTTTTTTTACGTCTATTTTCAGAGGGTTTCTGAGCCCCCCCCGAAACACAGCCAGTCAGAGCCAACTATCGTGGACCCATTCACCTTCAATGACTTGCCATTGAGATAAATTGATGTCCTCCAAAGAAAAATTTATTGTCTGTAAAGACGGCACACATGCATTAGGGAGAACCAAAGAAGAGAAAAGACATTAGACTAGGATACAGCAGTGCAGCGGTTTGCTCTTAAAAGCTCTAGCAAGACATGTTTGCATAATTAACTCCGCAATCAGGAAGCTCACAGTATGTTCTTATGAAATTATCTTTACCATCCAGTCAGGCGTGAACAAAGACCAATAGACAATGAGCTGATCCCTATTCTTTTCGGAGAGTAAAAATATATGCAACTTTTCTGTAAGCATTTTGTCTTTTAAGCAGCTTTCAGCTTCTTTTAAAAGAAAATAAAAGTGAAGTGTTTTTTTGTGACATGCTTCACACAATATGCTAAAACAGAGGCAACATTTGTAGGTGGATTCCTAAACGGGTTTCCTAAAGGTCTGATTTTGGTGCAGGAGTATGTGTTTATTGGATGGGTCAATATGAGAAATTCAGTTCCATCTGATGATGATTGTGGCACAGAAATTACACTCTTCATTTAAACTGTGACATTTATAAGTAGATAATGTATCCCTGCTATGTTTCCATCCTAACTCATAATAAAATTCCAACCTTATTTGCTTTCTGGACTTTAGTCCCATCACCTCATTCCCTTTGTCCCAGAAATAATCCCAGATTTTCAGGCTCTTTTGATGTACTGTGAGGTAGTTCGAAGACTACTGTATGTAATCCTCTTTCAGCAAAAGGAATGAATGGAATGAATAAGACCTTTCTCCATCCATGCCCCTTAATGGTCCTCTCAAGAACTCAAATGAAGCCTGAAGACAGCTCTTTAGAAGATAAACCGCCTATAAATTTCATAAAATGCTTGTTTTATATGAAATAAATAATAAATCACTATATAACATGTGTCAACAGTTGTCAATAGTGATATGAACTTGTACTATGACATTAAGCTGATCGACCACCATGGTTTTTCTGGTGGTGCTGTTTGACCAAGGAAGTGTTGCTGGTTAAATGATGACAGAATTTTCTTTTTTTTTTCTTTAATCTGTAGTCAATAGGCCTTGTTAGAATCTCTGCTGAAAAATATCTTAAACCAGCCTTGGATGACCAGGTGGTTTTAGCAAATTTACATAACCATAATTTACATTAATCAAAATTCAACCCTAATAAATAAAAAAAAAAATAACAAGGAAAAAAGGGAAGTCAGAACAAACACGACTTGACAGCCTTATTTGAAAGTTTTGAAGGTTTAAATAATTTGTATGTATTGAAGACATGTATTTATATGTATTACAGATTTGCATCTTCCAAGGTGGAAGAAACTTCCCAGAATGCCATATCCAGTTATTTGAAGCATAATTCGGTAAATTTCCTGTCCTTTGAATTCAGCTTTCTCTGAGAAGTGGCCAAATCAATTGAAGTTTGAACTAATGAATTAAAAGTGAATCGATTTTTATTTATCTAAATTTTGCCCAACCCTGCTGACCAACTAAGCCCAGCATAAAGTGTGAACCTCAAAATGTGTGACTGTCACCCAAGTATATTTTTTTACTTATTCCTTAATGCACTTCTGCTTATTTGTGCTTCTCCAGCAGTTCACTGCCATTCAAGTTATGGGTCAATATTGTAAATTCAACAGACATCAGACACTGGGCTTTGTAAAGGGCAACGACTTAATATTTCCCACTTGCTAAAAAAATAAATAAATAAAAGATGAGATCAGGACCTTTCACTCTACTGCAAACGACTCTCAGCTGAAACATTCACTCTTCAATAGCACATTCTAATGAAGCGTTTTTACCTCCCTACTAGATCAGGGCAACGCACACACCAACAAACACACACCTAAACAGTGACAACAGATTTCAAATATATGACTCCAGAGGGGGTTGTGATTGCCTGCCCTTGAGAGTGAAGATGGGAGTCATATGTCTGCCATTTGAGACCAGTCGGCCAGGAGAGGCTGGCTTAATGTTTCAATGTTTAAATTAGATTCAACCACAGCGACTGTGTGACTGGAAACTGAAAGGATCAGTAAAGTCTATCCCTTGAAGCATGTCCAGTGATATCAGGTGAGCATGAAACTTTTCTGCTGACACCAGCGGCAAAGTGGCCACAACATGCAAAGCGTACATGAAGAACAACAACCAGCACATGCCAGAGCATCACTGTACAAATGTAAATGAAAAAACCCATGTTCTGATGGTAAAACTCAATAACGTCTAGGTTACATATGATAACCCTTGTTCCCTGACGTCCTCGGAACCGAGACGTCATGTTGGTGACTGACGAATTAGGATATCGCTTTGATAGACCAATCTACTTTGAGTGTAAACTAAACGAGCTAATGCACATTGGCATGCAATTATTGCATCCAGCTACCGCTAATCACAGCGTGAGTATAATAAGGCCGGTGACCCAGCGGCTCAGCGTTGGTACAGCAACCGTGGCAATGGGACATGACCTTTAGGAAATGAGGTTACCGTACGTAACCGAGATGTCACGTCAGTGACCGACGAATTGGGATCCCTACCTAAGCGCCATGGGTGCTGCCCCTTCCAGTGCCCTGTGTGAGGGCTCGGAAAAGGAGTTCCACTCACAAGCTGCGCTAAACCATTTTAAGCATGTTTTGCACACCTTGTCAGAGAAAAACGACTTTGTGTAGTTAATACTGCTCCATGTAAAAGCAGCAGAACTGGTCCTCAACAACTGATTTGGCTAGTAATTTTTTTTTTTTTTTTTTGCCATTCTGGAATATTGTTGATTACATACAGTACATAGCCTGTTTTGAAAGTATTTTTGCTATTTAAAAAAAAAAAACACGTTTCAAAGCTTTTTCGAGCAACACACATGTTCAAATCGACAACAAGTGTGAACTGGACTTCACAGGATATTCCGTCATTAAGTGAGATTCTAATCCAAGGGAGCAAGCATTCAGTTTAAAAGGGCACTGCGAATGCATAGGGAATAACCGAACACTACATCACTTCACATGAAAGAGAGAAATTTACCCCCCATTTTTTGCATATCATCCCAGTACTGCAAGAAGTTTGACTAAAATTAACACAGTTAAATATTTATGAGACTACAGTGATTTTTTTTTGTAGATTAATTAGTTTCTGGTGTGGTTTGTACACAGATGTTTGCGGTAAAAGTATGCAAGATGAGACTATCATGATTAAAGTTAAATATAACCAAACTGTTTATTTTCACAATAAACATCACAACAGACATTTATCACTAGTTTAGTGCTTTCAAACATGATACTTTAATTAACCCTCTGGCATTGTTCGGTCATATTAGACCGGAATTTGTTGGTTTTTAATTTTTTTAATTTTTTTATTTAAAAAATAGCTACTTTATGGGAATGGTATGAAACTCAATGAAAGTGAAAATACAGAGATCTACAGAGTTGTTGATCTACAGGGATGTACGATCTACAAATCATTCACAATGCAGAAAATACGTGCACAGCAATGAAGGGGTGGCACTTGAAAATATCAAATATCACAAACTCAGTTCCTCGGGGGCTGCAGCGCTGCAGAGTTTAGTTCCAACCCTGCTCCAACAAACATACCATGTAGTTTTCAAATAAGCATAAATGATTAGATATACTGGATCAGATGTGTTTAATTAGGGTTATATGTAAACTGTGCAGGGCTGAAACTATGAGTTTGACAACCCTGGTCTAAACCATGGAATTTCAGATGTTTTTCATTTTTTACTCCCAGCAGATGGAATATGCCTTTAAAATTTGTATTTTAAAAGCATTGTCTCTATTTAACATGAAATACTGCCATAATTGAAAAGTAATAGAAAAATATTATATTATTTATTATTATATTATTAAATATATTATTTTCAGTGCGAAAAAATTATCATGATTATTGCATAAATATTAATAGTACCATTAAATTATCTCAAAATACAAAAGAAAAAAATATTATTGAACAAAAATAAATTATATTGATTTCACTGAAAAAAACTAAGAAAAAAAAGTTTTATTTCATGTGTCCGGTCGCTTTTGACTCCAAACAACACAAATGAACAATACCAGTGGGTAAATAATGACTTAATACATGTGTTATGATGGATGTGTATACATATATTATTGTCATCATACCCCACACTGATGATGTTGCATAGTGTTCCGAACAATGCATTTTGCCAAATGAAAAGAACTTCAACAGATATCCCATGTGCAGGGAGAAGTGTGTGTGGTGAACAGTGCATAGGGACCCTGTCAATTTGTAAGGTAGCTACCGCAGTGGGGTTTTGAACAAATCATTTGTGAATAATTCGATGATTCACTCTTCAAGACAGTCACTTGTCGCCACTGACTGGTAAAACAAAGTAACCAGTCCAGCAGTTAAGAATCTCAGAAAAATCCCTCCAACTAAATGTACAGTCTGAATGCCAAGCAAATGATACAAACAGTAAATAAATCATACTGTATCAGCACACTCAAAATACTACACAGGAAGTAAGATTGAAAGGGATGGTTTACCCAAAAATGAAAATTACCCCATTATTTACTCACTCTCAAACCATCCTAGGTGACATCCTAGAAATATAAAATGTGGATTTGTAAAGAAAAATGGCAGAGGATTTCGATATAAGCCAAGAGTAGACAAACAAAACTTGGTTCTCGCGAGACTAGCATATTCTCACTGGAGCATATGCTACATCTACCGTACATCCTACATCATCTGATGGAACGCCACTCTCTCGAGTTAACGGAAGCTAGAGATTACGGTTGAAAAAGTTTTAAATGTGAATAATTTTCTTACACAAATGCATCAATTTGCTTCAGAAGACCTTTATTAACCCCCTGGAGCCATGTGGAGAACTTTACATTATGGATGGATACACTTTATTTAGCTTCAAAATCTCGATCACAATTCAACATTTTTAAAATAACTTTGAAAGAAGAAAGTCATACACACCTTGGATGATTTGAGGTTGAGTAAAACATTCATTTTTGGTGAACTATCCCTTTAAGAATGTACCAGCTGAGCAACTCTCACTGAGATGAATACAAATGCTATTATTGGACACATAAGTATTCTAGACCTCCTTACACTAGAAAGGCCAATCCATTAGACACAACACTCTCATTAAACAGACATGTACAAATGTTTACCTTTTCTAAAGAGACTTGTGAGAGGGCAGAGGAGAATTTCTACTCTCACTGATGGTGAATTATTGATGTCTCCTCATTTAAAATTTGGCAGCAGAGGTGGGCACACATTTTATTAACATGGGCAAACTGATCTGTAAGAGATTTGAGCAAAAGAACACCTAAACTGTGCACAGCACAGCCCTGCTGAGTGTCATGCATAAGGACACATTTCAAGGGCATGAGACAGGAAGGATTAAATATGAAAGGCTTCTTTTTTTTTTTTTACAAGACCCAAAACTGTCTTGTCCTTTTTCATTCTTCTCAAACTGATGACAGCAAAAAATCGGACAGGTTTTTGACATGAATCAAATTACAGGATACATCCTAGACAGGGTGGTAATTATACGGAGAACTTGCGCCAGGCTCTGCGGAGCGATTCTAGCCCTCCTCCATATCTCTGGAGTCCGTGCGTCATAGAAAGTGACGTCCCGTTCAGTGCAACAGTGCTGAATATTGCATCTCTGTCTCCTAGTTTTTTTTTTTTTTTCTTCCACCACCAACTTGTATGTCTTTCTAACACGTTCTATCCGAGCTCTCTTCCCTGCCTAGTTTCTTTACTCTCTAGAGCTAACTCTAGTCTTGTCTAGTTTATGCAGTGATGCATTGCTGTTGAACTTAGCTCCATCTGTTACAATCAACCCTGCAGATAAGACCTTGTAAATGGCCTCCTTGTGTAACGGTGGCCTCCTCGCCCCTAGTAGAGCCTCCCCATCTGTGCTGAACCCATCTTCGTCTGCAGCCCGGTGGCTCTCTGACCAGGGCACACCACCTACAGCTCTTTATCAAGGTAACAAGGTGGATGAAGGTCAGTCAGAAAGCTCTGAGCTTTCCTCTCTCATTGACTAAGAGTGACTATCATTTCTAATACTTGAGCACTGAGCACCACTTTAAAATGGTTTGTGGCAACAAATCATTACTATAAACAGATTAATCACTTGAGAATAGTTGCTAAGCATTTGTAATTATTGTTTTGATCATTTATTATACAGACATCTAGGCCGCCAATACACATGATACTTTATTATGAATATTTATAAATTAAAAAAAAAAAATAATAATAATAATAATATATATATATATATATATATATATATATATATATATATATATATATATATATATATATATATATTCATAATATTATATTCATAATATTAGACTGGTTTAACAGTGTTTTATAATTAGTAGTTTGTTTGGTTAGCCTAAAATCAGTTAACCAGTCCATCTATACCAGGAAAAACATTCTATGATGGTTTAACTTGTTTTTCATTTGTTTGTTTTTTTTTTTTGTTAGTTTTAAGTGTCATTTTTAGACTATTAAATTTAGTATTATGCATTGTTAATAAAATATTGTACAAATGTATTTAATTCAGTAAAAAGTACATGAAGCAGGCTGCTGGTAGTACTTTGTTATTAATATTCATAATCTTAGACTGGTTTAAAATTGGTTTATTATTATTATTAGCATTTTGGTATCCCAATTGATCTAAATTCAGAAAACCAGTCCAGCCTAACCAGGAAAAGCATCTGCCCCCTGCCCAAAGATAGTTCGCTGGTCTTAGCTAGGTTAAGCTGGTTTTAGCTGGATTAAGCTGGGTTAGGTAGTTTTCCAACAAGACTGATCTGGTGTTCATCCGGTTTAGTTATTTCAAAACACTCCGCAACACAGGATGATTGCCATCTTGTGTTCAAACCTCATGTGAAACACACAGGTTGCGCTATGTGCAACATAATTCCCAAACAGTAAGTCAATCAATTAATTATTCAGCTGTAATTGGTGTCAGAGGCCTGTCAATATCAGCAGCCAGCAGAAGCAGCCGAGTCATGCCTCACATTAATCTACTCCTCCGAGAACCATGAACCTTCAGAGTTCTGACTGACAAGGCTGCCAACTTCTGCCATCACACAGATCCCAGTTTAAGATGGAAATCATCCAAGTAGCATTTTAATTAGACATGTAGAGTCTGGGCTAAAATACAGTCTGTTTGGATAATTTAACATCACCTGTCTGTCAATAAAACTCTTTACTTTACTTTATAACCCTGCTTATATTCTTTTGAGGTTTAAACACAAACCTAATGTATTCCAGTTGCCTAGAAAACAGGTGTCTTTAAAAGAAAACAAGTGTCCATTCAAAAAAGTATAAGCCCACACAAAATATACAAAACTTAACTGAACTTCTCTGACGTGATGAATTCTATTTCAGTTTTACCACTTATAAATTTAGATTTTTTTTTTTGCCAAGACTGGTATAAAAATACATTTAAAAAAAAAATGTAAAAAGAAAAAGTGCATGCCGAGTTCGTTCTTGTGGGTCACTGCTAAAAAGCAGCTCACTGAAAGGCACATCAGTCAATGTCACTGGTGTGTGAACACACAATTTGTCACTGAGGTACATAAAAACTGAAAAAGAGCACTCAAACTTACAGATGACCAGCACGCAGATCCAGGGAATTCAATTACATAATCATGTATATTGAAAGAATTAAGCCAGCCTATTAGCCTCACTAATAATGAGCGAGGGAAAAACACATTACAGCTGCCATTCAGTTCTTTCTTCATTAGGCCTGGGGAAGAAGATATCACCAAGGCAAAAGGAGGGAGAAGAAAACCCCAGTTTAACAGTGAAAACACACACACACACAAAACAAGACTGTTTTCTCCTCTAAGGGAAACCCTGCACTGAATGCATTATCATGGATAAAAAGGAATGAAAATGGAGGCTGAGGGAGATGGTAGATGCGTACTTTGATATTCAGTTTCATGTGGAGAATTAATAAACATTTATCTTTTCCATTGTCTCTAGTTGATTCCTTGCTAACAGTCCCAGTTGGTATTAGAGTGTGTTAATTTCCCATAGAGCCAATATGAGCCATCGAGGCAGTTTAGCACAGCTGTGATTCAATCTCTTACACACACACACACACACACACCTTTCTGAGGCTCATCTGATAGTGAGTGCAGACACAGAATGGGGCGATGAATGGAGGATGTGTTCCCTTTTCTTAAATCTCCTGAAATTAGGATCGTACACAGCTTTTTTAACGCAATTTTAAAAATTCCCAGATACATATTATATTGGTCTTACAAAGCTTCGGTCTTAACATTTTGGTTCATTTAAGTATTAACTTTGTCTCGGATGTTTTTCCTAAAATAAAAATAGACACAACTGTTGACATACACTAAAACAACAACAAGGATATGAAATGAATAAATATTGCACAGCTTTGATATTTTGATTGTGAAAGAATGCAATGAGTTGAATTTATATTATGAGATATTATGAGATTAAAGGGTGTTTTTGATTCAGGAGAAAAAGCAGGGGGAAAAATTCAGAGAAAAAAAAATGTATAAATGTCCATTAGGTTTCCATTTAATATATCATAATCCACAATTAATTATTACAAATACACTATAGTTCAAATGTTTATGGTTGGTAAGATGACTTGATGTCTCTGCAGCAATTCTTCCAATCTTTGCCACATTTTCCTATGGAATTTTACAATATCCTCCAGATTCAGTGCTCAATTATTAAAATTATTATTATTACCGATGCTTAATATTTTTGTAGAAACATGACACGTTTTTTTCTTCTGCATTTTAAAAATAAAAAAAAACTGCATTTATTTGAGATATATGTATATATATATATATATATATATATATATATAGAGAGAGAGAGAGAGATTTTTTTTTTTCTTCTTTTTTGCAACAATGTACAATTCTCTACTGTTACTTTTGATCAATGTATTGCCTCCTTGGTAAAAAAAAAAAAAAAAAAGAACTTTTTAACTTTGGGTTTTTAATTTAAAAAAATTAACCAAGACCATCCCTTTAAAAATTTTCCATGTTTTTTTTTTTGTTTGTTTTTTTTTCTTTTCTAGGAATCACATACGATCATAATATATCAGTCAACAACTATTTTCAACTCAAATTAATTTCTAGTCTCTCAACAAGTCTCTTATTTCTGAGGTCCAACGGAAATAGTCAGTTGGACCTCCCTGTACCCGGAGTGAGGAAACGAGAGTTCATCAGACAGAGAAAGAAAACAAAGGAGGAAAGCACAGGGCAGGCCCTGCTGACTTACTGATGGAGGGCTGATCTAGAGAAGCCAGATGAAGGAGAAACTAAACACCAGCAGCCTGCTGGATTCACTGGAGTGAGACAGCTCCACGCTGGGAAAATGACACTTTTGCTCAACAATGACAGCAGCTCTGGGATACTGCTCAGCCATCTGAATAGTCTTCATTTTGGCGAAGCCTGTCCAAAAGCTTGACTGTAATGGCTACAATTCCATCCATTTTGCAAAAATGTGCATAGTTATGTGCATAGGAAAGCTTTGAGGTGTCCCTACAGATTACTGCCAAAATAAAAGTGCTATGGTTTAACATTTGAAAGCAAAGTAAACAACAGACATCATTATTATTATTATTAAAGACTCATCATTTTGGCTTGACTCACAAAATCCTGCACATAAGCATAGAAAATCTGGAGCGCTAAGCTAAAATGAATTAAAAGTCACAAAAAAAATAGTTTGAGGTTAAACAATAATTGGCAGACCACCTGCAGTTACCACCACAAACCACCTTTAAAGATCTCTGATCTGAAAAAATTATTCTAATCTTGGACCATCAAAGAAACAGTCAGTATTAATGAAATCCACTAACAGTGAAAAAGAGAGGTTAAACTATCAGATTCACAGATTTGCAAACAGGCATGTGGCGGCTTATTTTAATTATGTTTCATAAATTCCCTCGCCTCTTCCTGTATTGCACATTCCTGCAATTACATTATGCAGAGAGAGATTTATGAGCCCCAGCACACTACAATATCTACTGTAGCTTTCCAGCAAATATTCTAATAAATGCTAGCGTATCAGTCTTAAACGATGAACCCACACTGTGTTAAATCAACATAGTTTATTCCAGCACTTATTGCTGACTTTATCTAATTGTTATACTACGAGATGTTTTTACATCCATATTCTGATAAAAATTTAAACCTAAGATGTTCCATAAAAATACAGTAAAGTCGTATAAAAGTTAACAGTGCCTTCAGATTTTGATGGTATGTACAAGGCCTTATCAGAGTTGTATAACTCCACCACTGTCTTCAGACAGCAGCACCAACACTGTGACATAAGAGTAAAAAAGAGTGGAGCAGCACAGGCGTTAGTTACATTGTGACTCTGTCACACAGGACAAATGTTTTAACCTGCTCAATATATTTTAATGATTTTATTTGAGTTTTAATAGGTTTTCATGTTATCTTAGCCATTTTATTCCTCTTAACCATTTTAATGTATTTATGTCTTCAAATGAGTCTGGGTCACTGATCTATATATATGACTGGATCGCTCATCGCGTTCTAAACAGCCAACAGACAGTGAAGCCACCGGAAGCGTTCGATCCGCCATTTTACTAATCCCTATCAGCAGAGAGCACCATTGACTCACATTCAAACCGCTGTCCTAAAATCACCCGATTTGAAGCAAATCAGTCAAACGGGACTAGTTTTTTATGTTATGTGTATGTAAATGAATGTTCACTTCAGATGTTATTTGCAGTGTTTATGGTCAATTTGGGCAGGATAAGCGATATATTTAAATAATTTAAGTGGGTGTGTCTGCTGCGCGCTGACGACACAGGTAAACGATCCAACACAAAATATCGCTTATTTCTTTATGAACATAATTATTCAGGAATTATTAAACTTGAAAGTATTAGTATCAGAAATGTATTTGAATATATTAGAATGAATAATACAATAGCCTCTGTTAATATTGCTCTATAATGAAATGAAAAGCTTAACTTACCATGTTGGGAATAAAGCTTTATGTCTTTAAATCCATACTGTATATAGTCAGTTATTTCTCTGAATAAATTATGTGTATATTTCTTAATGTCCAGATTGAGCAACATCTATTACAGACTCTCTAAGATCGTACAAATATGTTTATTACCGTTTCCATGTAAATGTGGTATACTTAATTAATAATTAATTTAACTCTGCTTCAAAATGAATGCTGTTAATGAAATCATTATTAGCTACTGTACGAATAAAAACACTATAACTAAATTATATAAACAAAGAATAACTGTACAAGGCAAATAAAGGTATACAAAGCATAAACCTTTCTTCAGATTTCAGAATGAGCACATTGTCGTTTGTTATATGTGTTGAGGTCGTGTCTGTCATGTTTATCATGTTCATGATGCTCACTACTGTAATGAACGTAGCTTTTTAATAAGTAGGGGAAATTCCTGACATTAAGAATAATAACCGTTTACATGCCTAGGGTGTTTGCAATGTAATAATGTTGAGAGATACTTCAGATTTATAAACGCTGACTTGTTACGTGATGTTTTCTCAATAAAATCATACAATTTCCTATTGATTCAATTAATTCAATAGAACATTTACGCACACTAGGAATTACCAATATGGCGGCACAGCAGCTTCACTTTCATGACATCATGAGCAATCCAGTTCTATATTATAGATCAGTGGTCTGGGTCTGCCTGTCATGTGATTGATCACATGACAGGAAATAGGAACTGAACAGTATAAAGAAGGCAGCATGGCAAACAGACAGGGTCTTTGACCAAAAGCTGGACTGATGAGTTACCTTCATGGCTTTACCATTCCAGAACCAAACTTTACTGGATTATCACCTACTTTGGATTGTATATAAACCAGTGAACACTTCTCACATTCACATTGGGATTGTTTTAAGGGTATGGAAAGGAAAGACTCTGTGCTTTTAACAGCCTAGGATTTCTTTAATCTGACCCCATTTTGAATTCATGTAATTCGGCCGATAACGCTGATCGTTACAACATGGCAGCTGAATCAGTCAATAGCAGATCAAAGCTGCCAGGGATCTGCTTCCTCCAATCCATCAGACAGTACCACAATGGCACTGAGCAATGAGATGTGAAATAAAGAAGACCGAGTTATCTCCAGATCATGTCAATGTGAATCCTGGCCTTCTAGCAGTTTTTAATTCCCCATAGCACTTAAGGAGACATTTCATAATGCTGGTGTATTGATAAAAACATTTGAAGTCTTTACATCGGAGCTTCTTTGTATGGTAGATGGGACAGCTCTTTAAACTTGGTGTCTCGCCAACCTGGCCTTCCAAGTTCAGTTACTACTTCAGAATGAAATGTCAAAGCTCTATTCTCAATAAAATGAGCCTGACTTGGTATACAGCACCAAATGTATTTTGCACCACCAGGATAATTCGGTGTTGAAAAAATGATATACAAACAACAAAGGACTTGAAAAGAATAACAAACAGATGCCTGAGGATTTGCAGGTCCAACCCTCTGTTCTCTCCTCTAGCATACAAATTCTCAACGTTCTGCCCTTGTAGTCATTTAAATTTTAAGAAGCAGGTTGGTGAATTATTGCAGGCAGTGAGCTGGGAGTTTTTCTTGTTCAGTGTAACAGTCCAGCAGCACTGTGCTGCTTTATCAGCACAACTCAAGCAGTGTCTCCAGGGCACCTGACAGGACTTACAGACTGACCCCATGATGTATCTCTGAGTTTGGGGGGAGTTTGTCACATGGCTTGAAAGGAAGCCCCAACTGCTTTGCTCCAGGCCTAAAAACTTAACCGCACCACAACTGAGGTGAACACAAACGGAGGAAAAAAGAAAGTCCAAAGCATTCCGAGCAAATAACAATCCTCTGCGCTAATAGTGAATTTGACATAACCATCCATCCATCCATCACTGAATATTAAAAGAGCAGCATCAATTTGAAACAGAAATCTTTTTGCAATGTTATAGATTTCTTTATTGTTACTTTGATCAACTGAACTCATCCTTGTTGAATAAAAGCATTAATTTCTTTAAAATAAAAACAAAAAATAATTCTAACTGAATCCATACTTTTAAACTGACTATAGATAATATAATATAATATAATATAATATAATATAATATAATATAATATAATATAATATAATATAATATAATATAATATAATATAATATAATATAATATAATATAATATAATATACAGTCTTGGATAAATGAAAAACTGAATTCATATTTGTAAATTTCACCTAGCAGTACAAACTTAACAGTTGCAGTAAATATAAACATCTTGTCCAAATAAACCATACCAAAAAATAAAATAAATAAAAATAAAACTAAAATGCATTTATATAAACCATTTTAAATAAACCAACACAATATATTTCTGGTACTGGAAATAACAAACCCCAAATCAGTCTCGTTACCACACCCTATTACTAAAGCATGATATTTAAAAAATATTTGACCAATAAAAAGCTTTATGAAATATTTGTGGACTATAAAAGCTAAAACAACATGCACACACAAGGTTTGTTCATGCACATGAGAATAAGAAGGAAAATTTTTGTCTTCCACATTTAAATTACAACCCGAATTCCGGAAAAGTTGGGACGTTTTTTAAATTTTAATAAAATGAAAACTAAAAGACTTTCAAATCACATGAGCCAATATTTTATTTACAATAGAACATAGATAACATAGCAAATGTTTAAACTGAGAAAGTTTACAATTTTATGCACAAAATGAGCTCATTTCAATTTTGATTTCTGCTACAGGTCTCAAAATAGTTGGGACGGGGCATGTTTACCATGGTGTAGCATCTCCTTTTCTTTTCAAAACAGTTTGAAGACGTCTGGGCATTGAGACTATGAGTTGCTGGAGTTTTGCTGTTGGAATTTGGTCCCATTCTTGCCTTATATAGATTTCCAGCTGCTGAAGAGTTCGTGGTCGTCTTTGACGTATTTTTCGTTTAATGATGCGCCAAATGTTCTCTATAGGTGAAAGATCTGGACTGCAGGCAGGCCAGGTTAGCACCCGGACTCTTCTACGACGAAGCCATGCTGTTGTTATAGCTGCAGTATGTGGTTTTGCATTGTCCTGCTGAAATAAACAAGGCCTTCCCTGAAATAGACGTTGTTTGGAGGGAAGCATATGTTGCTCTAAAACCTTTATATACCTTTCAGCATTCACAGAGCCTTCCAAAACATGCAAGCTGCCCATACCGTATGCACTTATGCACCCCCATACCATCAGAGATGCTGGCTTTTGAACTGAACGCTGATAACATGCTGGAAGGTCTCGCTCCTCTTTAGCCCGGAGGACACGGCGTCCGTGATTTCCAACAAGAATGTCAAATTTGGAATCGTCTGACCATAAAACACTATTCCACTTTGAAATAGTCCATTTTAAATGAGCCTTGGCCCACAGGACACGACGGCGCTTCTGGACCATGTTCACATATGGCTTCCTTTTTGCATGATAGAGCTTTAGTTGGCATCTGCTGATGGCACGGCGGATTGTGTTTACCGACAGTGGTTTCTGAAAGTATTCCTGGGCCCATTTAGTAATGTCATTGACACAATCATGCCGATGAGTGATGCAGTGTCGTCTGAGAGCCCGAAGACCACGGGAATCCAATAAAGGTCTCCGGCCTTGTCCCTTACGCACAGAGATTTCTCCAGTTTCTCTGAATCTTTTGATGATGTTATGCACTGTAGATGATGAGATTTGCAAAGCCTTTGCAATTTGACGTTGAGGAACATTGTTTTTAAAGTTTTCCACAATTTTTTTACGCAGTCTTTCACAGATTGGAGAGCCTCTGTCCATCTTTACTTCTGAGAGACTCTGCTTCTCTAAGACAAAGCTTTTATAGCTAATCATGTTACAGACCTGATATCAATTAACTTAATTAATCACTAGATGTTCTCCCAGCTGAATCTTTTCAAAACTGCTTGCTTTTTTAGCCATTTGTTGCCCCCGTGCCAACTTTTTTGAGACCTGTAGCAGGCATTAAATTTTAAATGAGCTAATAAAGTGGATAAAAGTGTAAAATTTCTCGGTTTAAACATTTGCTACGTTATCTATGTTCTATTGTGAATAAAATATTGGCTCATGTGATTTGAAATTCCTTTAGTTTTCATTTTATTAAAATTTAAAAAACGTCCCAACTTTTCCGGAATTCGGGTTGTAAGTACAATGCCAAGTATCTCCTAAAAATGTATGTATCTCAGGATCAATACACTACTCCACAATGGGCTTGGTCAGAACTGGCTTTAAAGGAAGAGTTCAACCAAAACATTCAACATCATTCATTCACAGTCATGTCTTACCACATCAGCATGACTTATTTTCTTCTGAGGAGCATTTACATTTGGCTTCAGAAGATTTGATATACAACACACAAGCTGCACCGACGATATGGTGCTTTAACCTAATTTTTGAAGCTCAAAAGCATCTGTCCACATTTACTGTCATTGTATAGACACAGTAGCACCTCAGACTTAATGTGGACATGACCACACTGCACACATCAAATGCAGCGCATTCAAAACTCATTATTATTCATTATGCATGGTACTAAGGACTTAATTGGGCATATTTGCCATCTGCAAAATTAACAAGTGTCAGAACTTAGGTTCACCTGCCAATGAGACAAGAAAGGCTAATGCACTGCTATTCTCTCATTGCGATGTAGTGTTGCAGGAGAATTTCCAGAAGTGCACTTAGTTCAACCAGGCAAGTGTAAACTCCATAAATCCATTGAATCTGAGATAAGGTCGACTAACAGGTTTGTATAAACATCTTTCTGTGGAAAACTGGGAAGAGGACATTGCTAATGGCCTTCTTTTCGTCCAGCAACATCAATCCTGCACATTGGAAGAACCCCAGGCGTCTGAATGCTATGACACCATTCCAAGTAAGATAACTCATCAAGATCCCATAAATAAAACCAGTAATCATAAATTTATAGAGCTCCTCGCCCCTACTTAGTGATTGCCTGTTCTTTGAAATATAAATTACTGTTTTTGCTCTGAGCATTGAAGGGAGAAGCAAAGAATCGGTTTGAGGTCAAGCTGAACTTATCAAGGATAAAAACATGAGGGAGTACAGTGCCGTGAAATAGATTTTGATGCATTCCATTTAAGATTATTTTTTAAGAAGTGAAAAGAAAAAGGCCTTTTGTTTTCATCTCTTTTTCTGTGCTACATGTACGACTCTTTGTTATTGTGCTGTATGAAGTATTTTCAGTATTGATGAAAAAAATAAAATGTCAGTTTAAAAATCAGTTCAAATAATTTAAAGGTGCATGTTGTGGAGGCAAAGTCGCTTTAATGCAATTCAGTTCACTTTGTGGCCAATGCCCTGAACAGCTATGGTCTATAAGATCTAAAGTTTATGCCTTTATTATAATTCTAATCAGCAATAAAATAAATTCTCTATCAGAAATTCTGTAACAGAAGGGGGAGGGTAATTTTTCCTTTTTACCTTATATAGTTTCTGGTGGTATAACGCCATTTCCACAGCTATAAATTTATTTATATATATATATATATATATATATATATATATATATATATATATATATATTATACATCTAAAAATGTACATAATTATTATAACAACTTTTATTATATTATATTATTTGACATTTAAAAATAAATAAAAATATAATAATAAAATATCATTAATATTAATATTTTTATTATAATGAAAATTTTATTTTAAGTTATTTTACACGGACTTATTTCGGCTGGAATGTTTTCACAAATTTCTGACACAATAAAATTATCAAATGACTGGAGTAGTGCGGCTCATTGATTGGATGCTATTAGACCACAAAATGAACACAAGCCTGCTGTAATGCAAGTTTATATTGCGTTATCAGATTCAGCTGAATACAAGACTTGTTTCACAGGCACCTAATAAAAGTCATATTGATCCTACACAGACATAAAAAGTGAGGAAGACTTTTGGAGGACTTTTTGCTCAAATGATACTGAGTATAACATAACAAAATGATCCAGGGTGGGGAGGGTATAGTGAAAATATTCAAGGGAACGTAAGAGAAAAAAAGGAAACAATGAGCAACAGAAAGAGAGCAGATGAGACAAAGAAAACATGCTTGTGAATCTCATTAGGATTCAAGAGGGCATATGAACATTAAAGAGAGTGCTGTGAGAGAGAGAGAGAAAGGCCTGCAGAGGTGGTACTGGTAAAGCTAACCCATCACCAAGAGGTGATTTGTAAATAGAGAGATTTTAATTTGTGCATAGAAGAAAAAAAAAATCTAAAGATATGATGGGAAATGAAACTAAAAAAGATCAAAGATCAGTGAGAATATGGAAGGTTGTATGTAATCGTATTGAAAAATTTGCTTGTCTGCTGGTCCTGACACTGCATACAGCGTTTGATCACAATCCTGCATCTGCTACTCTTGGAAAAGAAAATCAAAGCTAAATGGTTTTTAATAAATATTATATATTTCTTATTAAATATATTGTCACAATTTACAATTAAAAATTTAAATGTATTTTAATTATTCAGCATGAGTTGAGAATGTTCCAACAGTCATCTTGTGCTTCTACGAAAACAAGAAATCCTGACTGTATTACTAATGAGTTCAAATAAATAAATAAAAAAACTTTTTCTTCCAAAATTAAAAAAAAAATCAGATTTTGGATCCACTGTTCACTACCTTTCAAAAGTTTGGTATCAGTAAGTTTTTAAAATGTTTTTAAGTCTCTTGCCAGGGTTGCATTTATTTTATCAAAAATAGTAATATTGTGACATATTTTCACAATTCAAATTGTCACATGATACTTCAGAAATTATACTAATATAATTTCATGCTCTAGAAACATTTCTGATTACTATCAATGTTAAAAAACATGCTACAGGATTTTTTTGATGAATAGTAAGTTAAAAAAGAGCATTTATTTGAAAGAGAAATCTTTTGTAACCTTATACTTGTCTTTACTGTTTCTTTTGATCACTTTCATGAATCTTTCCTAAATAAAAGTATTAATAAAATACTTATTTATTAATAATAATATATTAATATTAGATAACATTAGATTAGATAAAGTATTTCTTTCAAAGAAAGAAAGAAAGAAAGAAAACTAATATGACTAGAGCAGAATTAATCGGATGAGCGCAAACATCCATTCAAAAGATGTCCTTTAAAATCTTGAGTCAAACACATTTCATAGTCTTTCAGATTGCCTTGACATTTATTGACACATTAATGTGGCAACACTGGCACTGCTGAGTGCAACAAGGGAAGTTTTAAACTGTTATATCATGCAAATAAAACCTGAGAGAGTTTGGGAGATAAACAGTGGCTGTACTATAAACCCTCTGAACCAGAAGTTGACATTAAACATCTTTTTAAGAGACTCATGGGAGTGTGTTATAGAACAAAAAGAAAATAATAAAATAAAAACTTCACCATCTAGATAATGTGAATGAAACTTTATAATGTTTCACTTGTTTATACATTTAGTCAGGAGTTAGAGTTTGGAAAAAGTCTAACTTGTAAAATGTGTACAAGTTATGTGAAAACTAATAGAAGTAGATTAATAATAATAATAATAATAAAGACTTATTCATGTTTATGATCTCTGCTGGATCAAGCTGCTTCATTCTTTTTACTGAGGTAACCAAATCTTATTCCTCTCAGCACGTCTTCACGGTGTTTATTACAATATTAATAGTGCGTTCAGGTCGCATTAGATATAATGAAGGGAGATGTGGAAGACTGGACATTGCGTTGTTTTCGTATGGATTACTTTATCACAAAAATGTGTTTTCGATAAGATTTGCTTAGTTTAAAAGTAGACATGTCAGGCTTTCTATAGATATATCCCTCATGTCTCTTTGTTGAGTATTTGCTGAGTTTCAGTTCATTTTAATGTCACATTTCTAAATGTAGATCACGCAGAACCAAGGCGGCAGACATCGCACCCTGTTTGTTTTCTTTATTTTATAAATGCACAAAGTTTTGTTGTTATTATGTGTGTACCCTTTACAGATTCGATTGATGTACTGCTATTATCTGTACAATCAAAACTGAAAGTGTAATTTAAGTTCTTTTTGGGGTTATCAGGAGAAGATGCCACAAAACGTGTGCCCGCGTTGATCGACTCCAAAGGGTTAAACAGCTGTTATACATACACCCTACAACTAAGTTCATTAGTTTGAATGGTCTTAAAAAAAAACATCTGAAAAAAGAAGCTGATTTTGTCAATATGATGCCTTCATCACATCTTTTTAAAATTAAGTGACAAGGCAATACAAGAAGGTTTATTTTTAACTTAAAAATCTTGAGCAAACGTCAGAGTGAATCAATAGACAGAATAAATTAGACTTCTTGTGGTACATGCTAACCCTGACCTGATGTGTGAGTGTACAGCAATACTGGTTTCAT
Organism: Carassius carassius; assembly: GCF_963082965.1. NCBI lineage: Eukaryota > Metazoa > Chordata > Actinopteri > Cypriniformes > Cyprinidae > Carassius > Carassius carassius. Next base: position 16,980,398 of record NC_081764.1, read on the forward strand.
TTTCTCAGAACACTGTTGCCTGGAGACATGCTGATTGACGCATTTGCTCGTTCTCTGAGGGTGTCTATGAGCCGATCCAAGCCTGAGCTACTGGCTCAGTGAGTCAGCAAAGTTATGTGGGCTACATTTTAGCATCATTCACAGTGGTCTGTATTATAATAATCAACTCAAGCCACTCAACTTCATTTAGTGTTGACTAATCCAAACCAATTAGAGGTCAAATAAACAGCTGATATTTTGGATGGATGGACGTGGGATATCAAACTGCAGGCTGCCTACTGGTTAGGCAACTATGAGTAAATGTGTGAGTAATCAGTGTGAGACACTCTCATGATAATAGACTGTTTCATTATTCTGAGACAGGAAGTTAGCACTTGGCAAAAGAACGCTTCCTCAATGTGCACAGACTTCACAGACCACAGAATTACAAAATCGGACTCGCCGGCTCAATTCAGTACTCGAAAGGTTTTTAGCTAAATATGTACATTTCCGAATGTCCACACCGGAAATACAGAGGATGGCCAGTGAATGAGCAGGAAACAGACAGAGATTCATTCTGCACGTATTCAATACTTTAAGCTTTATAAATATTAGCTCCTCCCTCTGTTACTGTCAAGTAGATAGATAGATAGATAGATAGATAGATAGATAGATAGATAGATAGATAGATAGATAGATAGATAGATAGATAGATAGATAGATAGATAGATAGATAGATAGATAGATAGATAGATAGATAGATAGATAGATAGATAGATAGATATTTCTGGTGAGCCTTGGTGAGAATATAAGAGACTTCTTACACAAAACATTAAAACATTAAAACAGTTTTACTGACCCTAAAGTGTTTTTTCACCAAAAATAAAATAAAATTAAATTAAATTAAACAAACCAATTGGGAAAATTTATATATATATATATTTCTTTTTTTTAATTTTTTTTACATGGCTTAATCCCAGAGGCAGTCTGTTCAGACTGCATTCTTGCTCAATGGGTGGTAAAGGCTAATTCTTAACACCGCCAACATAATACAGAACTCCCACATAACACTCCTCCGGACGGCTGTATCAGAGCTCTGTGGGCTGGAACATGGTGACTAGTCACTGTTTTTTTATTTTTTCTCTCTCTCTCTCTGCAATTTCCGCTTCCCTCAACCCAGTCCATGCCATTAATAAAATGATGGCCTCTAAACAGCCAGGATTCATGACTGCAATTATATTCAGCAAGTGAGGAAACAGAGCCAACATGGAGCCAGTCAAACTAGCTGCATTTACCCAACTTGAGTATGTCAGAAACCTGGTAGGAGGACATTAAAAAAACAAGACATGAAAGGTTTCAGCGTGGCGAAGTGTGTACTGCAGTGTGATAACGCTCCACTATCTTCCTTGTACTGACTGGAGATGTGTTCAGAGGCCTACTTTCTCTACAACCCCAACCAGGAACCTAAAGTCAGAACAGCTCTCATATGTCCTGTGGAGGGAGTTTAGGATGGTGGGGGGTGACGGGGAAAGAGGGGTATTCAGCACCTTGGACAGCTTCTTTCAAAGCCTTCCCAATTCGGATCCATTTAAATGAGATACATGAGCGGCAGCTTGCTCCTTTCCACACTTTGGATTATCTTCATTCACATGCATTCCCTATACTTCTCTACTATCTCCATTTCCATATTGCATCTATCCACTGACCAAATTTCACTTCCCTTCACTTTTGATATCGCAACCGTGTAATCACCTGCACCTGCTTAACAAAATGCTGCCCATGCAAACTGGCCACTCAAAGTGCAGATGGAACTTGCTTATATTACAATTGCTGATTGATGGTAATGACTATGCATTTGCAATGTGTGTGGTAATTAAAAAATATGCTGACATTAGCAGTCTTGGCACTGAAAACATTATACTTTACACTGAAAGGGAATATGTTTATACACATTTGGCAGATAGGTGAAATGTGCACTCAACAGCATTCAACGCAGTGTTTGTGTGCACTGGCATCAGACCCCAGGGAATTGGTCTACTCCACAGTGATATGCAAAGATGTTCTACTTTTGAATCTTAGGAGCCATATTTGATTCAAAAGCTGAAGTCAAGGTGGAGAACATCAGTAAATGCTGCCTAAATGTATGCTTTGTTCCTGACCCAAAGCAATCAGAAGACTTGAAACACTGTTCAAGTCACATACTGTACTTGTATGGTGCTTTTATTGAGCTTTTTTTTTTGTCCTTTTAGATATTGACCTCCAATGGTCATAAAGAAATGTCATTGTATGAGAAAGATGTTTGTGAATTTGTGTTCCACAGGTTTGAAATTGAAGGAATGAAATGGAATAAGCATAATTTTCTTCTTTTCATCATCATTCTTGATGAGCCATAAGGTTGAAATTTAAACTAAATCAAGAGATTCCTAAATAAATAAATAAAACAACTATGTCAAGATTCCTGAAAGGGATAGGTCACACACAAGCACACACACAAACAATATATATACTTAATCTCATCAAATCTCATATAATGAAAATCAATGGGAAAGTCAAAAATCCACATAGTGAAAGTCAATGGGATCCAAAACTGCATTAAACCCCTTTTTCATACTATGGCCAAAAAAAATAAAAATAAAAATTATATTCATTTTGGGTGAACTATCCTTTTAAAGTAGCACAATACTAAACATGTTTCAAAACGGTTGTACGGTAGGCTCCAAACTAGAATCCATTAATGTTTGGTGTACATTTCAATTATGCATTAACATTCTAATGAGGGCTTTTCTTATCTTTGTTAAGATGATGTGCATGAAAAGGGCAAAAAGAGCCATAAAAAAAAAGAGATCAAGAGAAAAATCAATACCAGGTCTCAAATTGCTCTACAAATGGTTGCATTAAGTGTCTCTAAAGGAAATAAGAGGCAGAGAAAAAGAACATGTGGAAGGAAACATTGCTGCCAGTCCTCAACATCAACAACACACATATTGACAATGTGTTTACTGGCAAATGTTGTAATCAGAGACTGCATTTGCCTAAATCAAATTGCAATCCATAATAATAATAATTTATTAACTAAAGTGCAACATGGCTGATATAGTCTGATACAGAACAGGTTACTGTAGTTTACTGTTGTTATCAGTGATACTGTGCAACACACACTTCACTGTCTGTACCAGTCAATATGAATCCTCTCAGCTTATCTCTCCCTTAAGTCACAGGCGGCACATTAAAGCCTTTCTGCAGTAATTGCAGCTGTCTTGGAGGCTTTCAATAACTGGATAAGCCAGCACATCACCTGCTTCAAAAAGGACTGTGTTTAAGCATGTCATGATTGACAAACAAAAGGCTTTAACCCTTGTGCTGTGCTGAAAATCCTTTACCTGATTTGGTGTCTACTGTCAAAATTGTCCGGTCTCTAAAAAACTCCCAAAAACTCTCATTATGCTACAGTATATCACCCAATCTTGCATTCAATCTTTTTGTCAACTAGTTTTCTTTAAATTAGCACTGGTTTTGGAACTGATTGGTCATAGGCCTCACTGATCTGAGCTTAAACCACCTTTTTGAGTGGAAAGAAAAAAATATTTTAAATTATTTGTGTATGATTTTGACAATATTGTCTCAAAAACTGAGATTCATTAGCCCAGATCGATAAAGCCTCTATTAGTTCCAAAAAGAAATACCAAACGTGCTAATAAAACAAGAAATCAAAACAAGAAACAAAACAGGCTGATAAAAATATTGAATCCAATATTTGGTGATAATATATCCCAAATAAGTACAAAGATTATATATATATACATAAAGCCATTAAGTTTTCGTAAGGATAAAATAAAATAAATTAAATACAAAATTTTACACAAATGTTTTTAATACTGATTATAGGAAATTTAAATGACTTTTAAATGATACTTAAATGATTTCTAAAGCATCATGTGGCACTGACAAAAAAATCTGAAATAAAGTACATTTTAAAATATATTCAAATGGAAAAAAATATTTTAAGTCACAATAATACTGTTTTTACTGTATTTTAGATACTGTATTTTTAAACATAAGAGACAAACATTTTAAAACGTTAAACTTTCAAACAGTACAGTGTGCATATATAAATATCCTCTCTAATTTCACTGAAGAAAATGTGGAATTCTTTGCAGTGGTAAAAACTCCGCCACAGCCTAACAAGTTGAGATTTTATGGAAGTAATGACTGGAACAGATCCACAAGCTGATACACATTCTGCATGGAGATCATCAACAACACACAGAGAAATCCACAAAAAGTTGTGAGGAGGGTCTTTTTGCTACTTCACAACATTTTTGAAAGGCTTCAGATGGAGACAACAAAATAAAGCCGGGATCAGAATCCCTGGAGAGAAGCAGTGTCTCCGTACCATGGCAGCATCCATTGTTTACTCTCACAGTGTGAATCATACTCTCCGCAGCGCAATCCCAGACTTACGTCCCACAGATCTGAAGACAGCTAAGACATTCTGGAGGCTCTATTAATCTGATAGGAGGTTTTGAATGACGACAGGGTGCAGAACGTGAGGGGAAATCAGAGATGAGTTGCCCTGCTAAACATTAACTTACCTACACAAATCACTTGCAGTGCTGGGACTCATTCAACCATACCAATGGATAACTGACCCGGTCATCACTGTCATCACAGAGAAACAATACCAGGCAGAGTCTGCAGGCTGCAGCTACACAAGTTCTCTCAATGGCACACACTGGGTGTGTCTCAACAACCACATTATTTATTTATTTATATATTTATTCATTCTGTTCTTTAAGTACACCAAGCTAAATTTTACACAACACTGGAGTCTCCAAATGCATTCAAATGGGCATTTATGAAACTTTAATACCATCTTGATTGTACATTATTAAAAACACCAGAGATTTTAGATGTTTGACTGCAGTAGATAGCCCTTCACTGGATTAAATTAATGGAATCCAGTGATTTCAATCAATAGTTTATATTTCCATATTAAAAAAGCATTAAAGCAATATTATGAAATAAAAATAAGTCTTTAAACTTGATAATCATTTGGAACTGATTTTTTTATTTATTACTAGGCTATTATTTACATAAGTGGTCCATTTGACAATTCAGCAATACATATACAAATACAAACACAAAAACCACAAAAAGGCTGATAAGAGCTCTTATTTATCAGAATAATTTAACTTTAATAAAATTAAATATGTGAACCCCATAACACATCAATAACATGCCACACTAGATCCACTGGCCTATGAATTCGGTGTTTAATAAAATGTTATCATCATGTTCAAGTCAAGCAGGTGAATACAGATGCAAGTAAATAATCAATAACAATGCTTGTTATTAAAACTTCCCTTGGCAATTCCAATATGACACTCACCGCTTTGCTCTCCAAGAAAGACGAGTTTGAATTTCCTTAAAGGGTTTCCAAAGTCATTACCCACAGACATGTTTGAGGGCTTGTTTTTTAACAGCGTGTTCCCACCGGTGTAAATGTCTGGATGGGGCAGAGCGATGGAGAAAGCGGCGCTCCTGTGCGTTTGGAAACAGGAATGCTGCACTGGATCGGCTGTCAGGCTTAATAGCGGCTGCGCATGCGCGGCCTCACCTCTCTCTCTCTCTCTCTCTCTCTCTCTCGCACATACAAGACGTAATGCTGTATCAACCCAACGGATCGTGACGTCTATTGTATCAACCATGACGTCATGTCGTATCGCCCACTGGAGAGTCTATATAGATTTATGTTAAAATACTTGGGTGGTGCGTGAGTTCAGCAGTGGTTAAATCTCAGAGTTGGTAATTCCCAACCAGGGGTACTGTATGTGTACCCTGGGGGTAGCCTACTTAAGGGGGTCCCCGGTGGTCCTTGGAAAGAATTCCCATTTTGGTAATAAAAGAGAAAACGAAAAGATTACAATAACCAACCAATTACTGATAACTTCTTATGGTGCAAGTTTGGTAAATTTGTTCGCATAACTTATATAACAAGTAACTTTAAAAGTATTAATGATAATGTTATATTACATACAGTATAGTATGAGTTGAAACAAACAAGTTTGACAACCCTCAGATACAATAAGTGCATGTCCTAAATATCTATTTATTATTATTGTACTGTATAGAGCAAAAATGAGCTGTGTCATTAGTGTTCTTTGTTATTTCATTTGAGCTGAAACTACATGTATTGAAATCAGAAGTTGGCAAATCATAATTAGCCTATAACTTTTTTCATAATAGGCAAAAAGATTATTATGAGTCAGTATTATGAGATACAGTTTGTAATTGTGATACATTAAGTCATCATCATGAGATATAGTGTCAAAATTGTGAAATTAAGAAAAACAAATTTCAGAATTATGAAATAAAGTCATAATTATGACACAAAGTTGCAATTGTGAGATAAAAAGTCAAAATTATGGCATAACAAAATTAAGTAATAATTACTGGATAAAGTCAAGACTTTTTATGTCCAAATTATGTTAGTTTTTTTCTTATGTGGCAGAAATGAGCCTCCATTAAAGATCAACCAAATGACAAAAAAGCTACAAATTGTGAACAAATTTTATATTTGAAATAACTTATACATTGGTAAATAAATGTTACATATTGCATAATAAAGACTTATCAGAAAGTCATGATTCAGTACTCCAAGCAGCAATTAGAAAAGCAATTTGTCATTTGTATTAAGAACAACAACAACAACAAAGTATGCACAAAAGATACAATACAACGGCAATATCAGGTATAAAAATATATTTTACAAACATCTGATGCCTATTTCAAAATGTCTTCACATTTGGAAGTAACATTTTAAATCTGCTCAGGCTACTATAGATATATGAAGCTACACACCTCAACTCAGTTTGATATTTCACACACTCGTGTATCTGTGTGCATTTGGGAACAAAGAGCATCTCACATCCTTCACATAGTCTTCAAATAAAAGAGAAGATTAAAAAAAAAACCCTTTAAACCATTTTGAAACATGATCCAATTATATATTAATCAAAGTTACAGACAATACAGTATATAGAAATGTATCTTATGTTTGTGTCCTCCCCAAAGGTGCCACAATCCTAAATGCGAAATAATCTGCTAATGAAAACTGTGACTATGAGTATGATCAGTTGTTTTGAGCACTATATATTTATATATATATTATATATTTAATACCAAAAATAACAGTGAAGGTGGAAAGTCCTTGAATCTGTCCAGTTATGGCCCCACTTGAATGCAGGCAGAAATAAATACTCAAGAATGTAGCATACAACTTGAGATATATCCTAAACTGAATTAATCCCATTTCCAGCCAGGTATTGGAAGGATGGGGTTTCTAGCCAAGAAACTAAGCAGGGTTGAGGCATCACAGGGGTCCCTCTGGCTTTTTCTCTAAGCTGTACTCTCTGGTCCGGTGCATTTTCCAGCCAATGAATGCCAGGAGTGCAATGCCTAATGTCTTATAGCCCAACTGAAGTCCTAGATACCTGAAACAAGTCATCATGATCATCATCAGTGCCACCATATAGTCAATTAAAATTAACTAACATAGTTTGCTTTCTGTTTTTAGCCTTGTTTGACCGAATATATTCAGTGTGCATGTATATTTAAACTCACTTAATTCAAAATCTACCATTTTCTGACACAGATTTACCTTCGTAATGCATTTAGGTCAAAAGAGAACATATTCTTACCTGTTTCTAAGGAGGTTGTTGTCATAGTAACCACATCCTTGCTTTTTTCCACAAGCAATTTTCCACCAGATACATGTGGAGTCTATGGTCATCCCGAAAAGAGCTGGAGCTGGCAGCCAGGCTAAGCAAAAAAATAATAATTTTACTACAAATGTAAAAATATATATAACTATTCACTAAAATACACACAAAAAAAGCATAGATAGTTCATAATACTATTCTTAGATTTCGGAACTGTATCAGAGATAGATAAATTGATTGTTGTTTAATGACCAGAAGGGGGCGCTACAGTACTTAAAGTATTGCAATTACATTTGCACAATTTACAAAGTGTTTTTTTCTTTTCTTTTTTTTTTTCTTTTTTTTTCTTCCAGGAAAGTGTTCTCATATGAGAATCATTTACACTGTGGTTTACATTGACCAGTGTTCTCTATTTGTTTCTGTGTATTATCAACTTATCTTGTTTTGAGGATCTTTCAGGAAAAATCTTATGTTTCTCTGTACACATACTTGTAATTTATTTGCATTATTTGTAATTACATTTCACACTTTAAAAGAATGAATTAAAGAATAAAATGAATAAAAGGTGTTTTGGTATTTTACTTACTCAGAACCCGCAGAAGCAGAAACTGAACCCCTATGGCAAAGGATTTCTCTTCTGGTGGAACTGACCTGTAAGTAAAGACATAATGAGTGAAATAAAATACAAAAACTCTATCTCAAGATTTCTTACACTTGAAGTTCTCACACTAAATGCAGTGTTTTGGTGTTTGTATGTTTGCATGCATGTGTGTTTCTCACCGGAGCACCATCATATAGATGGGGTTGTGTGATAGGCTGGCAATAAATCCGGCCAGAGATATAAGGAGCATTACAGGCAGGAGATAGTGAGGGCAGGTGTTGGCACAAGAGCCAGGCTTGGCTGTGGCCAGACCAGGAATACACAGGCAGTTATTATAAATCTGTGTGTGGAGAGAGAATGGATGTTATTATGCTATGACATTTCGAACAAGATTTTGGCATTTAGAATATCAATTTAGGACCAAAAACTGATTGAATGAAAAATATTGGTGACCACAATTGGTTTGATTTAAAAGACAAAAAAATATCCATTTAGTAACAGGGATCAGGAAAAATAAAATAAAATAAAATAAAATATAATAAAATAAAATAAAATGAATGAACTTATTTAAAATCCAATTAGTTTTTATGTAAAAGGCATTTTATTAAACTATACGGTATTAAACAAATTATAACATGACTCGTCAAATCCTTGAAAAGCTACACAAGGTAAAAGTCAATCTGATCCAAGCTTCAATAAATAAAGGTTCACATGTAACAAGGACAAACATGGTTTAAGAATAAGAAACCAATAATACATTAATCAATAAATTTCACTTTAAAAAAAAATGTTCTTCACTTTTGCATGGTTAATTGTGGGCTAGCAAAACCAGTTGAGAAACCCTGCATTAGTGCTTACCTTCATAACAAACATCATTACAGGTGATGTCTAGAAGAATACTATAATTCTAAAGAGAACAAAAACCAACAGTGTTTCTTTGATGCTGCAAATACTAACACTAACGCTTTCCTTGTGCTCTATTGACTTCTACTGACACAATTTCCATCGCCCGTTTTGTTATATTCAAGCAAGGGAGTCCAGTCCCAACTCTATTTCTCACTATAATTACCTTGTTGTATGATATGTGCTGTCTCATACATAATAATTCATTATCAGCTGCTCCTGAAAGTCTCTTGCTGGGCAGTTATACAGAAGCTTTAACACCCACTTCTTGTTCTGTGTCCCCTAGGCACTTCCTCCAGGAAGTATTACTAATTAGGGATTGATTTGACTCAACACATTGATCGCTAACAGACCGTGAATGGTAATTTACTCAGTGTCGCTAGTACAGTAGAGACTCACACTGAACTGCTATCCGGCTTCAGCAATGAGCTAATAAAGGTCTAGATGAATAGATCTACTGTATGCAGTGGCCTTGCTAGAACTCTGGCTTGAGATAATGGTATGGAATTTTTTTTTACCAAATTCTGTTTTGGTTGTTAGACTTATTTACCTGGACTCTATAAGGGTTCTTGGGATCCATGGTAAAGTTTGTGCACCCAGCATGACAGGGTGAGATGTATTCAATGTTGTTTTCTCCACACACTGGGTTAAAGGCGCTGCTGGGACATGAGCAATTGGCACTACAGGACAGATGAGGCCTGCCGGGCAGAATGACACAGTTTAGCCTCTACTAGCAGAACACAGAAACATTTAATACATTGGTAATCTTAAAGTAGTATATATATAGATCAGTGGGTAATACTGAAAATTTCATATCACATAATGTTTTTGTATAGCTTCAGAAGAATATACAGTAGCACACAGGTGCTATGGACTGCTGTTATTATATTTTTTATGTTACTTTTAAGTAACTTTTTGAAGCTTAAAATCTCCTGTTTTCTTTGATTGTAATTGTATGTTCATAAAGTTCATGGCATTTCCTTTCAGTATTCAGATATGTAGGACACACAGCATTTTGTATGTTGATCTGATCTCAAGCTATTCTCAGTGACTTGAGCCCCTTGCTGTTTCTCCCCTGTGTGCTCCCTCAACTGATTATACAGCATGTCACTGGAAGTTGTTCTGGACCCAAAGATACAAACTTTCACTAGAGCACAATGGTCTGAATCACAAAGAAGACAAAGAACAGGCTTATCTTAACAATGTTTTTAATGGTCTGTGAGGACCGGCTCTTTTTAACATACCCTATTTATAGATACTGTTATAAACGTTTGGCCCCTATATATTGTAAACAGCACAGACAAAGAAAAACATATTTAGCCTATGCTTTCTTAATCCAAAATAGGTTACAAAATATATTTCTGGACAATATAAATAGGGGAAAAAATGTATGGCCAAAAATGTACTGTATTGTAATTTGTATATATATATATATATATGTATGTAAATAATTTTAAAATCTATATTAGTGATATATTTTTGGTAAATTCTTAAATCTTTAGTGATGGGAAGTGTTTCTATAAGTCAAACAGTAGAGCATGCAGCTAGCAACACTCAAAGGTTCATGGGTTTGATTCTAAGGGGATACATGAACCAATAATAGTAAACTTTGAAGACAATAACCTTGGATAAAAGTGTCACCCAAATGCATAACTTTATGATGGAAATTACCAAAATTGCCAAAAAAAATCCTTATCACAATTGTGCTTTTGAGTAAGTAAGTTAAGCTCAAGTTTCTCCAGACGTCCTGTGTGTCTCCTGAGAGTTTTTATTTATTTATATATTTATTTTAAGAGAATATTCCAAAAACATGGAGGCAATCAAACAAATGAGAACACTCTGTTTTGTGGTTTCTCACCTACCCAAGCCAGATCTGACAAAAAAAAAAAAAAAAAAAAAATCATTTATTTATTTCTAGGAATATATAAAAATAAAATCCTCAATACCAAGAGACAGCTAAATCAGATGAACATGATGTTAAACTCACCCATTAATGACATTAGATCTTCTGGTATAAACACCAGCAACATCTTGTGTGGGGCAGCCCATGAAGAAGAGGGGTACACAGCAGAAGACGGAGATGCTGAGCATTACAACAGAGAAGCGTGGAATGGCTCTGAACGACAACCCCCAGCGTTTCATGATCAGACCCCCGAGCACCATCCCCACAGCAATGGATGGCAGGTTTAAAGCACCTGATTTATTCACACATAAGAGATTTTGCTCAGTAAAATAAAATGCCAAATGCGAAACCGTACAAAGGAATGTCTGAGACTAGTTAGCCATGAAAACTGTAATCATATGTATTTTTTTATTATGTTGGCTTACCAATAAGAAGGCTGCTGTAGGCCGCAGAGGCACTGTACTGCCGCTCCAGGAACTTGTTGAGGAAGGTGGCGAGTCCAGCGATTACAGAGGAGAAACAGCACTGGCTTAGAACCAGCAGCATGAACACAGGACTCAACAGCAGCCTAGCAAACATCTTAGGGAACACTGCAAAAATACAGACAGACCACAGAAGACAGAAACAGATGTTGACATATTTAAAAGTGAGTTCAAATTTAACCTTTAATAATTGCAAAAATAAACATAATTTGTGACCAAAATGAGCACATGTCCTATATACACCATATATACTATGGACAAAAGTATTGGGACTCCTGACCATTACACAAACAGAGACTCATTCTAAATAGACAGACATTAATATCGAGTCGATCCCTCCTTTGCAACTATAACAGCTTCCACTCTTCGGGGAAGGCTTTCCATTTGATTTTGAAGTGTTTGTCTGGGATTTTTTGCCCATTCATAAAGTAGAGCATTTCGGAGGTCAGGTACTGATGTTGGACATGAAGACCTGGATCGCAATCTCCATTTCAGTTCATTCAAACGTCTTCGATGAGGTTAAGGTCAGAGTTCTGTGTGGACCAGTCAAGTTCTTCCACACCAAACTCATACAATCATTTCTTTATGGATCTTTACACCACTCCATCTGGTATTACTGAGCTCTCATGAACAACACTTTTTTATTTTTTTCCTGCAAATGTGACCCTGGACCACAAAACCAATTTTTCACTGAATATGAATAAACATGCTTTCCATTGATGTATGGTTTATTACGATCTGACAATATTTGGCAGAGATACAACTATTTGAAAATCTGGAATCCGAAGGTGCAAAAAAATCAAAATACTAAGAAAATCACCTTTAAAGTTGTCCAAATGAATTCTTAGCAATCCATATTACTAATCAAAAATTAAGTTTTATTTATTTAAGGTAGGAAATTTACAAAATATCTTCATGGAACATGATCTTTACTTAATAGCCGAATGATTTTTGGCATAAAAGAAAAATCGATAATTTTGACCCATACAATGTTTTTTGGGGGGGCTATTGCTAAAAATATAGCCCAGCGACTTAAGACTGGTTCTGTGGTCCAGGGTCACAAATGTTCATAAATGCGTGTGTGTACCTGGTAACCATTTTGAAACAGGAAATCAATTAGCCTTGAATACACATGAATAAAAGCATGATCATGCATAAAACAGCTGCTTACAAATCGTGCCCTGGAGGCCAGTATATTCATAAGAACGAGTCAGATCCTGTTACACTAACAACCTCAGTATGATGTATGACTCAACAGACAAGACATTGACAAACAGCGCACGTAGACCTCAACAACAAGCACAGGACAGCAGAAATTTTGATTACCAAAGTTAACTTCATTTCTAACTGCAAGTAAACTATTTAAATGGCTATAACTATACAAATAACTATACTTATACTAATGGGTAAGTCTGCGAGTGAATCAGATAGAGTGGACTCACTTTTAAAGAAATCCAGCATGGAGCCCTCTGTCTTCTTGGGGTCTTCTTTGATGATGTCACCTTCCAATTCAAAAGACTGCAAAAGATGATTTTTAAATTGGTCTTTAATATATATCTTTGTATGTCTTTTACAGTGATGCATTAATCATCTGCTTACATTTTTGGACCAAAAAAAGCTTTTGTCACTCAAACTATCACTATTTTTACATTTTTTTAAAAGATGATGCCGTGCAGTGAAGAGATTTCAGGAATACGGTAACAGCCTCAGTTTCTCACTGTACATGTAAACCTATTGCCTACTGCATTTCAGATTCAAAAACACAGTGTACTAGTTTCACACTGTCAAACACACAGGTTATCAAAATTTATCGTGACAGGATGGCAGCTAGTTGCATTATTGGAATTTCTCCATAAAAACTGTCAGAATACAGTGATTCTTAAGCACAGCGACACACACATTGAAAAAAAGAGCAAAAATCAAATTTATGTACCAATATTTTGGAATGAATTGGACCAGATTAGATTAACAAATGGATAATAGAGGATGGTTGCAAACTCTGTTGCATCTAATGAACTACCACCATTGTCAGGCAGAAGATCTGTCACACTGATGGTGTTGACATAATTTGCTCATCATGCATATGATAAAAGCAGAAGTCTTTTTTTTCTGCTGTGGTTAGCTCAGACATGATTTATATGAGTAAAGTTATCTAAAGTTGCCACACATTTTTTTTTTTAAAGTTTGGGTTATGGAGATGGCATATAATGATTGTGACAGAAAATATAAGCAACCTACAAGATCAGGGCTCATTTTATCTTCTTTTACAAATAGTAGGAAACACAGCAGTGAAACCTTATAACAGAGGTATATTACAGGTACTGTACTACCATTCAGTAGTTTAGGGGATTTATTATTATTTTATTTTATTTTTTTCAAGAAATTTATACTTTCTGTAAGGATGATCAAAAGTGACAGTAATGCCGATAATAAAAATAATAAATAAATAAATAAAATAAAGGTTGTTCTTTTGACCTTTCAATTCATCAAAGAATAATCGGAAAAAATGTGTCCGTTTCCAAAAGAATATAAACTAAAATAATAAAAAATATAATATAAAATAATAAAATAAAATAAACAACACTGATAAAAATAAGAAATGTATATTTAGCACCACATCAGCATTTTAGAATGATTTCTGAAGGATCATGTGACACTAAAGACTGGAGTAATGGCTGCTGTAAATTGCCATACCAGGAATAAATTACATTTTAAAGTATATTAAAACAACAACAACAGTTATTTAAAAAATACATTTTAAAATAGAATCTGTTATTTTACAATGTAATGATTTTATGCAATATTTTACTATATCTGTGATCAAATGCTCATTTGATGCTCAGCTGTTATGAATAAAAAGCTGTGATTAACCTTCTCTACATGAAGTGCTCTGGGAAAGAAGAAGTAAGGGACTGAGGTTAGAGCAAGACCTCCAGAAGTGATGAGCAGACCCATCCACCATGCTCCGACCCATCGAGGGTCAGCAGGGGTCAACTCCAATGCCTCCCCTAGACGAAAGAAACTGTGTTTTATGTAACACTAACACTGAACAATACACTGGTACAAATAACATAAAGAAAAGGAATCATTTGTTGCTGGGATATAAAAGGTAAACAAACCTGCGCTGGCTCTGTCCACATCCACATAAATCTGCAAAACTACAGAGCCCAGAAGATATCCAAAGGACGGCCCAAAGACTGACACAGCAAAGAGAATAGCTGCAACATGCAACAACACAAACCTCATTAATCTTTTACTCTTTAAAGTTCTTTCAATGGACATTATGAAAACCATGAAAACAAAGTACCAATATAGAGAGCAGAATTCCCAGCTCCTGCGAAGTCATCTATATAAGATATTCCAAAGGGTTGGATGGGGACAGAACCGATTCCGAACAGCAGCTGGGCCGTAGCCATTAACACCCAGAATTTACTGGTGTCCACAAGCTTCCGTGAATCCTCCTGACCACAAGCCTCAGCACCCGTTGCATTCGCATGCAAATAACACATGTCATTTTTGCTCGCTGTTGGATTGAGACACAAAAAAAGACCACATTCATCCCAATCATCACTTCACACCAGCCATCCAAATATTACTGTTTAGTAGCTTTCATAAAAGTTTACTGGAATAATTAAGACAAAATATCCTGCAATTTATTTGCGAACATGAAGGGTGGAGGTGCTCCTGATGGTTATTTGTTCATCATTTACTCACCTAGTAATGTTTCAAACTTTTATTTACACAGATGGAGTAATTTAGTAGACTGTCCAAAAAGCTCTTGTCCATACAATAAAGTGGATTAGGCCATAAACAGACAAGACACCATTCACTTTAATTGTATGCTAAAGAGAAGCTTGGACCCTCTACTACATATTTATTTTTTTACAAAAGAAAGAAAATTATACAGGTTTGAAGCAACATGAAAATGAGTAAAAGAAAATAACTGAGTGAGATATGCACTGAAGGTCTTATGTAGGCGGCTGCATATCTCTTTTAAAGTTTGCATAGCATTGTTATGTATATGGCCAAATGACAGGGGAAGTGAGAGAATGAAGCATAAAGAAAGTGAAGGGAGATAGCGATAATCTTTTGGAGTAAATTCCAAGTGATTTTCTCTTCAGAGAGAGCCTTTATCTCAACAGTATCTTGCAGTACTTTGTCCTAATCTCTTTCCCCTTTTCACTCTGTCTGTTGTTTCCTCTTCAGCTTCAATCGATTTATTTCTTCATGATTTTTCTCGACCTAATGCTAAACCCTGTCTGAGAGGGGAGACTAGGGTCAAAATGGAGTCTGTTGCAGCAACTTCCTGTAGACCTGCCTACCACCCTAAGCTAATGTTTATGTAATGTTTATCATTCAGCTGTGTTATTTAAGATCCCCTCTGTGTCTGGTTTTCTTCAATATGTCCCGAGCATTTTTTAATTAATATATTGATATTATCATTCTGATGAGAATATAGTCTAAGATCCTTCTCGCTGGGGGCATGAAACAATATTAACATGCAGAAAAAAAAAACTAAGAGAGAAAATGTGATTCCAAGAGATGTGTAAGATGCTAATGGCCTTAATGAAACTTACCATGAAGGACAGAGTCATAGGTGTAGGGCTGGGACAGGAAGTGAGGTAGAGCTAAGATTATGGCACTGATGGACATTAGCAGACCCCCCAGTCCAATGAATCGAGGTCGGTGAACCCGGTTACCCATGTAACTAACAAATGCTATGAACACTGTGTTCCCTACCTAAAATAAACAACAACAAAAAACAGGAAAACAAGTCATGCCTCAAAATATAAAATATAAAAATATGATCTAATTTAAAATTTGCAATAGCATATCAATGATACTAAAATAACACTGGTTGGATGAATAACATTTGATTTGCTGTTAAAAAAAGCATGCCTGTTCTGTTTATCAGCATAAACCAGGCTAAATAAACATACAATTTGATCTAAGCTTGTCTGGGTTGACCGTTTTACTGTTAATATTTTCATGATTCATTATTATATAAAAACCTTGTAATGGTATCATGGCACATAATAATGGTATCAGGTTATTAGCCAATATTAGAGATCTGTGTCTGCTGATTTCCCTTATTTTTATGTTTAGATTACTTTTGCTGTCATTTAAACAATTATAATTTATTACTCTAAAATGTATAGTTTCCAAATAAACATCTTTTTTTGATAGTGTACATAATAAAGCTGTAATGCCTAATTTCATTTGATTTTAGTTTTTGTGTTTTTTTTTTATCAAAACAAAAAACATATAAATATTTAAATATCAGTTATAGATCATAAACATGAAAATAATTGTAATATTGCCTAGAACAATACAGCAATAACTGATATTCAATAACCAGGTAATTGAGAAGAGCAGAATAACTGAAAATTGGCTTAACTTGTAAAATATAGTTTTCAAAATGTTAATATCTAAAGAGTTCATTTTTTATTAGTTAGCACCTCACTGATTTTAATGGTTTCCCTTAAGCAAGCCATAGACGACTCTGGGTGACTGTGAGGGGTGATCAGTACCTCATGGAGGGAAGAGATGGTTCCTGAGGAGAGGCTGTCCAGGCCGTAGCGTCTCTCGATTGTGGTGATGGTGCTCTTGAAGTAAGAGCTATATAACAGCTGAGTGACCTGGAGCAGGCCATGACACAGCACAAAGATCTACAGGAAGAGAGAGCGACAAAGCTTACAAGAACCATCAGACATAAGGCTTACGATTACCAAATGGTACACAAGTGTACTAAACATTTTCATATGATTAAAGGAACTTGATGTTTTATAAACTATATTAATAAGTGATAAAACAAAGGTGGTTCATAAAATGGAAAAATGGGAGCAGTAGTGTCTCTGTTTAACCAAGTGACACTTTTCTTATTTTATCTTTCTTTTGAGAATTCACCTTATCTATTTTGTAAATACATGTTATAGATCTTAAAAAAGTACTTTTTTTTTTTTTCGGATAATGTCATGCAATCAAAATGTCATTTAGTCCAGTGGTTCCCAACCACAGCCCCCACAACACTGCACATTTGACATGTTTTTGATTAAGGAGACATGTAAAATGTGCAGTGTTGGGATGGCTCCGGGAACATAATTGGCAACCACTGATTAAGTCCACTTAAACCGCACCCCTTCAAAATCGACTGCAACCTTGAATCATTTTTGCTGTATTTAGTCCACTCACATCTCAAAATCCAACCAACAATCTTTTTTGAGAATCAAAATCTGGCAGAAGACTTCTGTTTCATCACAATTTAAGTAACTTAAGTAACTACCAGGGTGTGGCCAGGTGCGGGGCTAGGGGTTGAGCCACATGGGCATCAGCCTTATCTGAAATCTGATTGGCTCTTTAAGGAAGCCTAAAGATTATTGATTATGGGAAGCCAAATACTCCAAAGTAAAATCAAACTGCGCTACCAAATTAGTTAAACTTAACTGAATTTTGTAATTTCTGTCCCACCAGTGGTGCCAAATAGAATTGCACCTTTTCTAACATTGGTTCATGTACCGTAATTCGGTTTGGTTAGGAGCAGTGATGGTGCTACACCAGGGCTGGGGGGGTTGGATGGTGTGGGGGTGGCTATAGCCCCGTCAGAATTTTTAATAGCCCCAGTTTAGCCCATTTTCTTTATGAAGTAATTCTGACATCATCAATATCAATTATTTTATTAGCACCCCACATATTCCAAAAATGGGTTGACTGATGGACAGATATGGTGCTCTTCTTCTCTGTTGAAACACTTGTAATATTGATTATTAAATCCTCTCAGCAACTGTTAGCCCTTTTGGGGACCCCCTCTTTTAAGAATCCTAGAACATCCAGTGACTCTTAAACTTAGGAGAAAAAAAAGAAAATCAAGAATACCTGAAATAACATGTTTTATGAGATGCATACTATGCATAACACAGCATAAAAAGGCTGAAGCTGAGAGCTAGTCATATTTATTTCTTGTACTAGCAAACTGGCAAACGTTTGCTAGTACACGTTTCTTGTACTGGCAAACGCACTGATAGTAATGTTTGTCTAGAGAGTTAGCTGCGTTCTTTCACTTCTCTCTCTCTCTTTCTCTCTAGAGAGAGAGAGAGAGACAGAGAGGCTCTTGACGATAAATCAGAAATTCAGTGGAGATAAAAGCTCATAAATTTGAACATTTCCCTGTTTGTGTATGAGAGAGAGAGAGAGAGACAGCTGCTCCCATATGGTATAGTGCTTTTTCCGTGCCCAAGACATCATTAACACAAAAAGAGGAACGTTTGCAGAGGTCTCAGAGGCATGAAGCAATCTGATGGGGCATGTAGAGATCTGGACTGGATTTCCTAAACAAACACAAGACATGAATCCCTCTCCTCCACTCGCCGCCAGCTCTCAACCGTTGCAGGCCAAAGCGCTATGCTTTCTGATGGCTTCTAGAACAGCTAATGCTCCCATTAAACCTTCAGCTTTATGGTTTGTTAGCACACATAATAGCTGCTTTTGACACAGTTGATATGATTTCTTTCTTGTTTTGCAGCAAATGGGCTTTTAATTACGGAAATATTTTTGATAGGCTGTGTCTACTCAAGCAGCCCAACTAAATGCCTGTGTTAGACGTTTGAATGGCAGCTCTGTACCTCTTTCCACCCCAGTGCCAGTTCCACATTAGGCTCAGCTCAAATTATTCGAAACACTGCAGCCACGTCTGTAAACCTTCACATATAATGTTACAAGGACGTTCGAGCAGATTGTTCTTTTTTTATTGTTTTCTCAAGGCTCTCTAACAGACCAACACTATGAGCAATCTCTCTCCAGAGGCCATTACTCTATAAGTGTCCCTGAGGTAGAGTAAGTGTACTATGATCAGGACATGTTACTGTTTTGCCAGATATTAGGTTTTAACAAAAGCTCAAGCAATAGCACATGCTCAGAAAAACTTGACACAGGTTCCTATGCAAATTACAGCTGGCAGGCTCATCAGTGCAAAAATCTCCACAAGCAGTTGTAAATCTTTTGCAGAGCTGTGCCGTGAATGACAATTAGAAAGTAGCCTCGGGTAAGCACAAAGCATAATGAAATATTTGCTTTGTATTGAAGCAATGTGTGAATGGTTTTTGGAATTTTGGAAGAATAATGCAAATATAAAACAAGCCTGCCATATGTATGAGAAAATTATTGTCAGACATTTGTCCTACAGTTACCTCAAGCATTTAGGCCTTGGCAGGCTTGTGTGTTCTAGGAAATCTGAAAAAAAAAACTGTATTGAACTGTAATCACGTCAAACAGATTTGAAGAGTTCAGTCAATTAAAACTTTCATTTCCCTATTCAAGAAGACGGGAAATGGCAAGAAAGCAAGATGACCGCCGAGTGAACTTATGCGCCTTTAGGAGGCTTTAATAGAGTGTCATTAGTTTTGAATCATCAGAGCATTATAATGATGTTTGAATTGCACTGACATTGTAGATCAGGCCTAATGTTCTTAGGATACAGTGAGTGATTCAAACTCCACAGACAGAAAACCAGCGGTGAAAGATTCGATGAAAGTGCTGAAAAGCAGTTCCTGTCGTCTGTACAGACCTGGATTTCTGCCCCTCCTCAGCAGCTATTGTGCTGCATGAAGATTCCTGCTGAGTAAAGAGAATCAGGGGAAAAACTGACTTTGAAGTTTGATGTTTTACATGCAACTCTGTACTGCTATCACATGTAACAGCAGCCATTAAGCAGACATTTTTGAATTTCCTCAGGACATAAAGGTTAAACAGTCAAAAAGTACAACCCCGATGTTCATCCTGTGCACCACAGCTACAAAAATAACAGGACATTCAGAAGGTTTTTCACTATGGCTTGAAATGAGCAGAACCCATTTATATATTCTATTCATATTAGAAGAATACATTTAGTGATGACAAGCAGAATTTAATAATGACTACAAATGATCATGTCTCTCAAGTCCAGCTCTGAGAAAATGATGAAGTCGCTGGCTATGTCTGAATTCACAGACTTTCACATTAAATGGCTTCAAAGAAAATCTTGCAAATGGGACACTAAAACTGTTAGAGGTTGTCAGCAATGATTCAATGAAATCAAGTGAAAAAATCTGGAGAGCTGTTCCACGCTAATGCAATACAGATTCAACAAATCTTTTTCCTAGTAAAGTGTAAATAAATCTATGCATGACAATATTACATTGTGCATACTGCCAAGAGCAAATCAGTTGATGGTAGAATAAATGGAAAAATGCAAGATCAATGTTACAGTCTAATTTCAGTCTAATGACAGGCTCATTTTGAAATCCCATCCTGCATTTAAACTAAATAAGGTGGATTGACAGCGGATATGTTAATGTTTATGTAAAATGCTAATAGAGAAAAGCAAAACACTGGAAAAAGTAAAAAATATTTTAAAGCTAAACATTAATAAAAAAAATAAAAAAACATCATGTTGTATAATAGCATTACCTGTCAGTTCAAATGAGTTTCAGTCTCAAAAGGGGGGGTTAAGGATTGCAAACAGGCCAAGTACACTGAACAGCATGTTCTACACCTTCTTTCAGCATACGTCGTCACTGCCTGACTCACTCCAATAAACAAAATACATATCTCCAAAACCTGTCCATTCAACATGTGCAGTTATGCCTTATTAGAACTCAATCCATTTAGACGTACTTGTAACACTCTCACAACCTTACAAACATATAAAGTTCTGAGCGAAAGAACCCTGTGACTTTGGATCTTTAGCTGTAGCTTTGTTGATTTTGGAGAGTGCCTCTCACTACTTGTACTCTGATTCGTTCAATATAAATGACCACAACAACAGACAGTTCCTAGTAAGAGGGGAAAGGCAAACATTCTATAAAACCGAGCAAGGAAAACTAAGCAGACATTCCTGTATCTGTGTCATGTCAAACTGTCTACTGTAATTCCAAACAACCATCTTCATTGGAATTGTTTCTGTTTAAGGTTCTTGTAACATGCCAACAAAATATCACAAATACACAAAACAGATCTGAAGTAGGTGTGAAACAAATTTTCTTCTCGTCTAATATGACCAACAACCTCTGGGCCGGTTTGTCAGAGGTGATGCGTTGGAAGTTAGTTTAGGTGAAGGAATGAGCGGGTATGAGTCTGAATGGGTATGAAGGATTTATGCAACTCCAGAGAAACTCAGATGGAAGTTTCTATAATGCCTAAGTCCAAGTTAAGCTATAGGGGTCAACCGATCACCGCGAAGTTGAGATAGCACAACAAGCAAATAATAGTTATGTTTGCACGCACTAATTTCCTTTTTCAGATTCTGCAATCCGGTTCAAACCAAATTTTGGTTTACATGTGCATTTGTGTATTCTGAGCAAAGCTGCTACAACTGGAGCTACCGTGAAGCATACCCTCGTTGACAAGTCTGTCAAGAGTTGTTTTAAGCAAATATTGAATAAATCAGTCTGCTTAACTGATCAGTTCATAAGATGAAAATAAAGATGCACATCATTAAGAAGTGAAATGTATGTAAACATATTATGTCATTAACAGTTTCTTTTAAACATTGTGTGCAAGGTATTTTTGAATCTGACTGAGAAGATATCCTAGTTGTTTTCAAGCATTTACATATAGTTATTTCCTATTTATTGGATTGTTTTAAGTCTACACCACCCCTTTCAATCTAATCCAAATTTAATTTGGATTCAGCTCAGTCGGAGTGATTTAAATGTTTACATGAAGTCTTTTCAGTCCTATTGAGGCATCAGTCCAATTACTAATGGATGATTCGGGAGCATTTAAACATAGTTAATGTTGGTCAAGATCTGTGTATCGCGGTAAAAGAAAAACAAAATGCTGTTTGGAGAAATGAACAGATATTATCAATCATATACAAATCCATGAATCTCTGGCAAAGCCAAGATGAAATAGTTTTGACAACACAACAGCCTGTGGTCAGGCAGATCTTTATCCAAACAATTTCCAAACACAAAAACATCATAATTAAATGCTGAATGCATTGAACACATAATGTGCAAGATGGCAGAACCATATTTTTGTCTAACATCCCTGCATTCCACAGACATTTGCTTGAGAGTAAAAGGCTAATGAATGCTGCACTTCAACTAAGCATGGCTTCTGGTGAGCCATCTGATACACAGTACTGCCCTCTAGGCTGAGGTACTCATCCTGAGCTGCTACAGCTCCTTCAAGATGACAGAAGTCTATCTGCACTGACAGTCACAATCAGCAAAACCTGTTTCGGCTGTCAAATACCTTGAGTTAAGGCTTCAAACAATCTGGGCTTTACAAATGAAGACAGAAAATAAACCAGCATGAATTAATGAATTAGACCCAGTGAACTGTTTACTATATTCACAATACAGATGAGCAGAGGATAAGGGATTGAAAACAGCAAAACTTTATAACCCTGAAGATGGGCTCACAGTGTCTTGGTGGTTTGATTTATATATGTATATATGCATATATATATATATATATATATATATATATATATATATATATATATATATATATATATATATAAATATATTTTTCTTTTATCAAGGACAGTGGACTAATTAAAACACAAAGCCCTTGTATAAAAATTCACAAGAGTAAAAAAACAAAAGTTCAGGTTCCAAGTCCAATGACAAAAAAAATCACGACAGCATAAATAATAATAATATATACCTCCACTGTCACATCATATCACCCCAGCAAGTGCACTTTAAATTACTATTTAATATGCATCTAAATGACAGAGAACAAAAGCAAAAGTAACAATACTGTAATTTTACATTAAATGAACAAATTTAATTAATATATCAAACGTAATATTATTATTGCGTGAATTTTGGATCGTTATTATAACCTAATAATATTCATCAATATCCATAAAACAACAGTAACAATTTACCTTTACGTTACAAAACAACGCTGGCTTGGGTTTCTTTAGGTCTTTGGCGTATATGTCCATGTTTTCCTATAAAAGATGAAGTTGGTTGTAAGGCTTGTTTCAAGAAGGATTAACAAACACGATTCCACTTCGTCTATCCTGTGTGCGTGATTATATATCCATTATCAGTGATGTCATGAGCCCCAACCAATGCTCACCGACTCCGCCCACTACTCCACGCTCGATTGTTTTGGTGGTAGTTTTATTTATTTATTTCTCTCTCGCGCGCTCGCTGCTCTCTCTCACTCCCCCATGTGACAGAAACGGATTTGTAACTCTTCATATTATCATAGTACACGGACTTACTGCACTTTCGGTAAGGAATCTGTGCAAACACACGTCATAGACTGTAAATAATTCAACTAGACGTAATCTAATGACACAAGAGAAGAACAGAAGTCATTTTGCTTTTATATTTGTGCGCATTGCGTTATACACTAAACATGCATTTATAATAATTACATTTTACAAGCTTTTTCTTTAAAATAAAGTTTTCTATTATCAAATTCCATGTCTTAAAATAATAGCCTATTTAAAATAATTTTGATAATGAGTGATCTGTGGACATATATAGGCTAGCCTTTAAAATGAGCAGAAATTGTAAAACTGTAAAACTATTTTTAAATAAGTTTTTTTTCTTTTATAATTATGATGATTAAATCAATTTTATTTTTGTTTAATTTAACTAAAACACACATTTTGGAAAACCAACTCAAATAATGCTATTAATAACACTTAAATTAGCAGTGTAAATGCAAAAACCTTTTACTGCATTATTTGTATTTGTAATCCAAATCACTGTTTATTAAGCGAATTAAGGCAAAATTGTTGCTATTTGCATGCTATAATCATTAAGTCTGTCTTACGGGCTTGGCACTAATAATTAGGCAACATTTGTGAGACTTAAGGCTTGGATGTTTTCTGTACCCTTCACCTAAATGAACAGAAACTTTTAGTGTAGCAACCAAATCAAAGTCCAGTACTCCTACTGTTATGCTTGCTGTGTCATGCTGATGATCATAACTGAAGCCCATGTATGAGTCTCTGTCCATTGCTGCACTCCACGGTCAAAGTCCTACAACCTGATACAGACTTATTCTCCTGAGACCCAGAAAAAAATAAATAATAATAATAAAAAAAGTTTTGTGAATTTAGTTTTTTCATGTCATTACATTGTTTAGAGCATAAGAAAAATAAAATAAAAATAAACATTTTGAAAAATGATATTTTATTCATATGTTATGCTATTTTTATCCCCAAAATAAAATTAAATTAAATTAAATAAAATACATGAATGAACATGAATAGGCAAAAAAAAAAAAAAAAAAAAAAAAAAAAAAAAATTCTCAACTGTTATGAAAGATATTTGATATAGCCTACCATTTTGTTTTGTGTGTGTAAAAATGTCCATAAGAGAGTTTTCAGATTATATACAATGTGTCTAATTTGCATATTTATGTGTTCTTGGGGCAACATGTAATGCAAAAAAAAAGTATAATAATGGGAGTATATTAATTGGCAAGATTTTCATAATATCTAATATTTCATAGGAATAATGAAATATAATTTCTTACCCTATTCATGTGTTGTGTCTCCCAAAATGCATAATAGCATGCATTTTGGGACATCCAGACTTAATGTAAGTGTAAGACATAAGTTCTCAGAGAAATTCACTTAAATACAATTTCCTAAGCACAGAAGGTCTCAGGAAGATAAGATATTTTCTGTAGGCCTATAGCAAGTTAAATCGAGAAAAAAAAAAAAAAACCTTTTTATATCAATCTTTAGTGGTTTGTCACTTTTTTGTAACAAATTGTCATTTGGCCTTCCCTAGGTCAAGTCTTCCTTGTTCCATATGTCCTTCTGTATTCAAGTAAAACACAAATCTTGGAAATGAGTAACATTTGAAAAAAAGATCTCACCGAGGAAGCCAGAAATATTACATCACATCTATCTCATTGAAATAAGTTGTGGTAACATTGTTCTTTTCTGACAAGTTTTCCATTATGTCAGTTATTCTCAAGCGATAGTTTACTCAAAAGCAAAAAAAGTGCCATTTATTTAGTCATTAATAACACTGTGCCAAACCTGTATGACTCACTCTCATCTGTGGAACACAATAAAGCAAAAAGTCAGTGAGGTTCAAGTTGTTTAGGCTTCAGCATTTTTCTAAATAACTTATTTTGAGTTTGCAGGAAAATAATAATAATAATAAAACCACACACACACACACGCACACGCACACGCACACACACACACACACACACACACACACACACACACACACACATCTATATGTACATTTATATATACATAGGCCTACTTTTTTATTTACCATGTTATTATTTGTACTTAATGTTTCATACTGTTCTGTTTTATCAAACTATACAGAATGGACGATTAAAGCAGTATCATTGCTTACTTTATTTAACTCATGTGCATAACAGCATTACAAGTGTCTTAAGCCTAGCTCTCTGTCTGTACGTCACTCAAATCTGTCCCCTTGGAAACATGACAGGAAAAACTAACAATCCACTTGTTACACTTAAGGTATTTTGATAGGATCGAACAGTGACACAAGGTTCTGAAAGTGCTTTAATTGTTTGTGTGATAACTTTGCTTGTAGAAAGTTATGACAGACCAAAATCATCACTGCTGCAAAGTTGCAGTTTCCAAACATGTTTATGTCTATTTTCAGAACTCACAACCGCATTCTCAGAAAACACGCGCTGTATGAAGTGGACAACTTGTAGTACATGTCTGGTTTCACTCTGTGTAAGTTACTGCGATGGAGAAATAAGATGTGTATCATCTGAAGGTTTTAGTTCCAGTCACTTTGCACTGGAGCAGTTTCCGTCAGTTTTGTGATCTGTGCGTGACGCAAATTCATTGTACGTTCATACAGACATTATTCGAGACTACTGTAGCTACGGCAAGTTGCTATTTGAACGGGACATTTCGAGACTAAGGAAATGCGGTTGTCAATCCCTAAAACTGACAATGTGAACGCGGTCGTAGTTAATGTAGTGATTACTTTCATCTCTTGCGATATTGCATTCTTAAATGTTTCGTTGATTTTCTCCACTGCTAAAGAAACTCTTAAGCCTCGTAAAAGTCCTCGTCAGTAGCTTACTCCTAACAATTTTGGACCTTTAGAGCTTAAGGGTTAAGATGCTTTCTGAATTACTTTTTTTTCTTTACTAGGATCTTTTATTTAATTTTACGAGGAAACACCCTTTATTTCTAATAATGTTCTTAGAATTTTGTTAGGAGCAACACTTAGCACTGAGATTTTTCATGGCCCAGAACAGTAGAATGAAATGTTTGTTATTTTTCAATATCTCCTTCTGCTGTCATTTACCCAGGATTCAGGAATATTATTAAGATTATAAAGATTTAATTATATAGAATAATACTAAAAACATTGCAATACCAAGTAGCCTAACAAACAATGGTCATTCAGCTTAACAGACATATTTAGCCTATGTAAGAAATGAAGCAAACATTTTTCTGACCTGTGCTTACAAAATAAAAGAATAGGCGATGTGATTATACTAAATTGTATTATATTTTAAATGATTTTCACTTTCTTACAAAAACTTCTTGCTGACAAATGGTTAAAACCTAGTGGTTTTAAATATAATGACAAAGATTAAAGATTTGAAATTATTAAGTAGGCTGGGCGATAAAACGATAATTATCGTGATATGAAATCCACGATAAAATGATAACAAGATAAGTGTTCAAAATAATGTTTATACGCCAAAAGCAGAACGAAACAGCGCTACTCGTCACTTATCCGCTCGACTCAACATTCAAACGGAGCGCAGCGAGAGATCACTAGACTGATGCACCTGCGCATTTAGTCTGTCATGAGAGCACTAAACAGTGTTATGAGATCCAGTGTGAAACAATTGAATTCAGCTAAGAACACAAATGCCTCGGTGATTAAAAGTAGTTCAACGCCCGATGAAACAACGCGGACAAACATGAGGAACAATGTGTGCAAATAAAGCATATAAAAATGAGGTTGTCACAGTTTCTGACAATGAACATAGTTTACATCTATATCCTAAGTGTAAAGAATTCAAAAACGTAAAGCGTTTGTCAAGTTCTGAGCAGTTTAAACCCACAATTAATGGTCTGGTTTTACAATTTTCACATGGGACAAAAATCCGCCTTTAAACTTTAAAGATTTTAAATTTATTGTGATAATTAGGTGATCGCTATCGACCGATATGAAAAATTGTATCGTGATTTTTTATTTTTTTGGGCCATATCTACCAGCCCTATTAATTATAACTTAAATTAATATTTCAGGGCCATGTTGTGAATCTTAAATATTCTTTTAATAATATTTTAATATAAGGTTACACTAAATTAAATGTTTGTATGTGTGATCTGTAAATCATGCTAAAAAATACTATAGTAAATTTTTCTCCTTGAAAAATAAATTAATAAACCAGTCTTTTTTTTAACCCCTTTTCTTCTTTGACCCATAATTGATCAACACACATAAAGAGAGCACAAACAATATGAAAAATAGCTCAATTGTACTTGCTTGATGGGCAAGAACCAATCCAATTATAAGTTCTGTTTGTTTGTTTATCTTAAACTGAAAAAAAATGTGGAGTACAGTAAACAGTAGTTTAATGCACTGAAAAAAAAACAAGATTCACTTCATTTTTCTTTCTTTTGCAAGGATTGCACACATATATTTTAAATAAAACTTAAATATTGTATTAAAATCTATAAGCAAATAGACAGATTTTTATTTTTTAAAGATAATATGGCCACTCAATATAATTAATACCCAAATAAACACAGAGACCTCAATACTTGGTACACCATACACAATGACGGTAATAATCAGTGAACAGTGTTTGAGTATGAATGGGTCATTCTGAGTAGAAAATGAACTCCAGATGTCACAAAACAGTAAGTTACTAAACCTAACATCAAAAGCAACCATAAAACAGTGTAAATACAACTCAAGAACTTAAAAATTTAACATTTTTAATTATTCGTGCTCCAGTGCATGATGGGAAATATGGGATCATAACTTTGATAATTATATGTTCCAACTTTAATTTCTACAAGCTTAAATTGAGTACTAACAGAATTTACCTTAATTTTTTAAGTCTTGCCTTTACTAAATTAATGTAGATTAATGTAAATTACATGTGTATTTATGTAGTATTTACTTAACTATTTAATAATTTTTATCAGTATAGATTTTTTGAATGCTCTCTTTATGAACATTTAGAAGAGTGGAAGTTTTGGGAAATGGAATTTCAATGGAGGCAGAACTCTCAGTTTTCATTAAAAACGGAACAAAAACACATTCATTTGGATTTCAAAGATGAACAAAAGTCATAGAAACTTGGAATGACGTGAAGGAGTGTAATTGATGACTGGTTTTTCATTTACCCAAAAAGTGCATTAAGAGCTCCAATATAAAAAATTAAATGCTACAAAAATAGTACAGTGACATTAACAGCACAGAATAGAGAATACAGAATTTTTGTATAAGTATTCAAGTGATTATCTACTTAAAAACTAGCTTGTTGTAAGCTAGTACCTGCACAAAAGGTTAATGCTCCCCAATGTGTCTTCATTCGAAAAATTATCATGGAAAAAGAAAGAAGGGTTACGAGAATACGGGCCAGTTATACAAGAAAAATGATCTCATCTTTTATATTTCTACATTTTATATCCTGAGGACACAGAGAGCAGGTCACAGATGGTGTCAGCGACTTTTGTCTCAGCATGTTATGCACTTAGGTGTGCATGCCTTCATATAAGTTTAAGACACGTTTGTTGAATAGATTTCTGCCATTAGCAAAGATTAAACTGGTTATAATACAGAATCAGAACCAGGGAAAGGAGAACATATCTTTGAATAGCGTGATAATCTTCTTAAGCCACTACTCCAGTTGAACACTAAGCATACTCGGCTTTCCATTACAGCATTACATAAAACAGACGTGTACTCCTTTATGTCAAAATGGCATCAGAAATGCATTCAATAATAACATTTGAAATTGATAACTCAAATATAGTCCACTGATAGAATCAGTGAATAAAAAAGACATAGTTGGCCAGCCCACAAGTTACTGATAATCTTTTGGCTGCACTCTCAATGTTATTAAATATTAAGAGCACAACACTTATGACACCAGAGTGTGGGGGGGGGGGGGGAACTATTACAAAATAGTTCCATTCAGAAGAGTTCACAACGGCTTTGATCACTAAAAATAGATGCTTCGATTGTATCAAGAATGTAGAGGGGGTGTAAAGGTTTGTATATAAGATAAAACCATCCTCCAGACCAATCCATGCATTAAAAGCAACAAACACCAACACTAAAACTGAGAATCCATTTTATTTAGAGGCCTCATTTAATTGATAGGTATGAATTCAGTTTACACAAAACCATTAAAAAAAAGTCAACATGCAGTGATCACAAGGATAGAAAGAAGAGCCTGTAGATTGAGAACAAAGGATTTGAAAATGGTGTCTAGGCCGTACACTTCAAATATTCACAGTGACTCACGTTTCTTTTGTTGTCCATGTATTCATACAGATTTATATATACAAGGAAGGCATTGTTCTGACACAGAACAGTCAAACATCAAAAACTTTAGGACTCTGAAAAAACCCTGTACAAAAGTCCAGATTGACTTGCAGGATCCCAACATGCTGCTTCAGACCTCCATGACCACCTCAAAAATGAAGGAGGTAAAGCTTATGGTCAGCTGTAGGGTTCCGCCATCTTCTAAAATTGCTGTGAACAGTGAAGACCTGTTTTCTCACCAAACTGTATTTTTAAATCAAATAAATGCAAGACCTAATCCAGTGAGACCTAATGAGATGAAGCTCTTCTCACTGAAAATATATGTACACATTACTCTGCGCACTATTTAAAATGTCCAAAAGGAAATTTCCGGACTTTTAGGTCAGTTTCTTGTCATTTCTATTATGAAAAAAAAGCTTCTTTGTGAAAAAGTGATCAGCAGCTTCCTGTGGACACTTTAATACCAGCATTAAACAAGTGTGGATGATATTCTTGAGAATCAGAAGTAGTCCTTGATATTCACGCAGCTGTGATATACAAAAGATACTGACCTCCAACATCTACGTCTTCCAAACAAAGCCACATTTCATATTACATGAAATAAAAGCATTTTACAAAATGGGTATTTAAAATTTTTTTTTTATAAAGTAAGGCACTGCATTAACTTTCACTCTCTGGAATAGTGCTGTTCAGCAACTCGGCCGGTTTGAGCGACTTTAGACGTAGGCCCCTAAAGCTGCGTGGAACTCAGTGAGGCACTGGACGAGCTGTTGGAATTTTGGTCTCTCCTCCAGATCCAAGGCCCAGCAACACGCCATCACTGCAAATCTGAAACAGAGAACATCTTCACTTAAACAAAATATTTACTTTTATTACATCAGTGACTGATGAAGCCAAAGGAGATTTATCACAGAAAAAGCCTGATCTCTCCAGACTTATTGGTCTTGATTACATCTGACAGCAACGTTCGAAAAGGGCTTGAGTGTAAGTTGAGATCACCTTATTTTTATTCAGGCTTTCCAACACACAAGGCAAACCACAGAACATGTATTCATCACTTATACTCTGGAGGGAAAAGTGCTAAGTTATGATCCAATGCTGATTAGCTTTTCCTGCATTCTCTAAACTGTGTTCCGGCGAGTGCGTGGAAGACAATAATCTTGCTGTGTTTGGGTCACCGACACGATCAACATCCCTCGTGGCTTTGTAATCCTGCTGGTCTGGTCACCACGGCCCCTGTTCCCTAACTATTGCAGGATGCCGATAAGCTTCAGATTGTGCAGACAGCCAGCATCTGTTATATTCCGATCAAACTGTGCCATTTCAGTTTCTAAAGTTTCAGTCGGTTCCCTCACAAAATAATCAAGATTTAAGAAAATCGTTGCTACTGATACTCCAGGAGCTTTGCCAGTCACTCAGTAACACAAGTTCACCAGAGTTCATTTATTTTGCAATATTAACTCTGTACACGAAAAGGAAGTTGTTTTGAATAGAGAATTATTTGAATGTGATTAAAATACAGAAGTAAAATGTTTGAACCAAACTCACAGTTCATCGGGGCAGTTGATGGGTTGTGCTATTCTGTAGCCGTCTTTCAGATAGGCAGCCATCTCGAAGGGGTCAATGTCAACATAAGGAGTCTGTCCCAAAGTCATCAGCTCCCACAGAGAAACCCCGAAAGCCCACTGTAGGGACACAACACACAAGAGCTCAGACTTGACTGAACGACTGAAACAGAAAGATGATCCCTCCCTTTAACAATTGATGAGATCACTTGTGCCGGACATTCATTTAGCAAACAAATAGATAGTGTTTTCAGATCAGTATCTCAACGCAGAAAGATATTCCTATAAAAAGCTTCATATAGGACATTTGTGAATTTTTTTGGAGAGTTTCACAGATGATGGGAGAAGGGGGGGGGGTATAAATAAGAATAATAAGATTTTAAAAATGCAGTTTTTTTTGAAACACTATTATTATAACACAATTTATTAGTTCAATTTTTTAATACTTGATGTGATCAAAACAAAATCATAACATTAATAAACAAAAACAAAAAATCCTTAGTTAATAAAAATTGCTTGTATAAATTAAAGTAATTGATTTTAAGTTGTTATATTGTTATTCATTTATACAAGTATTTTAAGAGAAAATTATATTTATGAATATAAAGACCCTTGAGGTCTCCTTTAAGCCATTTTAGGGCCATTGGAAGTGTTCTGAAAACAAAGCATTCCAGTAACACAAAAGAAGGAAATCTGGAATTATTCCATTGATTTTGGACACAATCACGGCTTGTTCACAGAGACATTTAAGACGCTTCAAACCAAAAAAAAAAAAAAAAAAAAAAGCAGACATGCCCATTTCATGTGCATAAATCTGTTTGTTCTAAATTATTAGCTATGAAATAAACTGAAGTGCAAATTAAATTTTATTGATAAAAAATCAAGTTCAAGTCAATCAAGTTGATTAGATGACAGTCAATAACCTTGGATATAAAAAACAACAGGACTATAAAAAGCAGCATTCCTTTCAGCACAATAGGGTGACTTTATAAACCGTTCTATATGTGTCTGCTCTTCAGCGAGATGTGCTAGAAAATGTTAAACCGTAAAATAACTATAAAAAATTATGTTTGCGCTTGAGGGCAACAAACGACTCCAGAAGACACTTTAAATTTATCCTCCCTATTCACTAAGACAATTATGCCCATCTTTTCTTTTTAGACATGTAAAATCAGACAGGCTTCTTTACATATATATATAAAAAAAGCTGTTGTCCGTATTTAATGTGTTTTTTGTTTATTGGTCATTGAGAGGCTATGAGAGGGAAATTAGTCACAGATCGAGGTGGACATCCACTGCTGATCTGGTATTTTGTCTTATGTCTTATGTTTCACTGGGAGGTTGATAACCTGTACTACCGGTCCTTATTGTAAACGATTCTCCAGTGTATCTCAATAAACAAGAGTACATTTCCATACCAGGCCAATTGTTCCTGGCAGGGGAGCAGCACAAGCCATTATTGTCTGTTAGTTTGAAGGTACGCAAAGGTCAGATCGCTGACAGGTTTTGGCCTGGTGTGTCATTTATGAGGCGACCAGGCGGGGTTCAGTACTTCCTGACTGTCTAGGGTGGGTTGTTTCATTGGCACTTTGAGTGAGACAGACGGGAGCATGCAGTGTGTTGCCAAACAAACACAATTTTCTTCCCCATCCATTTCTCTCAGAAATACAAAAATGTACCAGTGGTTTGCTTTGCCATTTCCCATACCTGAGTTTGCTTTAAAGGACAGGTGACCCAAAAATGCAAATTCTATCATCATTTGCTCACTTTCATGTTGTTTTGACCTGATAAATTTTTTTTCAAGGCAGAAATTAAGATATTTTTCATGAATTCTCAGACATTACAGTCCCTCCACTGAAAGTCAGTTACACCAAAATTTTGATGCTTCACAAGCATCAACAAGACATTATAAAAGTAATCAATATGAATAGATTAGTTTAACCGGTATTTGCTTTATGCACAAGAATAAACTTCATGAGTACAGGGGCAGCTGTGGCCTAATGGTTAGAGAGCCGGACTAGTTACCAAAAAGGTCGCAGGTTCGAGTCTCTGTGCTGGCACTGAACCCACAGTTGCTCCCTCGGCACTGGATCTATAGCTGCCCACTGCTCCGGGTGTGTGTTCACTTCTCACTGCTGTGTGTGTGCACTTGGATGGGTTAAATGCAGAGCACCAATTCTGAGTATGGGTAACCGTACTTGGCAAAATGTTTGGTTTTTTTCTTTCATTGGTTCTCGTGCATCAAGCAAGCACGTTTGAGCTTCCTTTACCATATTAGATGTGCTCCATGTATGCGTTGATCATATTTATATGTGAATAAAAGCCTAAATTAAATCTGTTCTTCATATAAAGCAATCATCTCTCTTCAGAAGACTTGTTTGTTTTTTTATCTTATTAACTCTTTGAAGCACTGAAGCTCTGGCATAATGGTCTTTCAATGGAGAAACAGAAAGCAGTCACATTTCAATAAAAACATTAATCTGTTTCATTGTTAAAAGAAAGTCTTTAGAGTTTGGAATGATGTAAGTAAATGGTGACAGATTTCAGTTTTGAGTGTACTATCCCTTTACCTTACACTACACGTATTTGCAGACTTGCGAAATTCTCTGAAACTTGATTGTATACCTATTGCAGAACTATTATTCTGAATATAAACATATTAGGGAAACACAAATGTGTGTTAACTGCGTTATTGCTGCACGCAGCTGATGTCACAGGCCTAAACAAGTTCATGGGCACCTGAAGCATGCTTACTGTAACTGTCAGCAGTAACAAAGCATGATGGAGCAGACAGTATGACGTCAAAGAAGTTACACAATTTTAAATATGTTACCAAAATTTGGGACACAATCTGAAAGCCCACGAATGAGTGTGCAGGACCTTAGTTAAAAATTATAGTGATTTTACCAGTGCCATAAAAATACTAAATTCTTTTATAGGCAAAATATCCATAGGAAGTGAAAAACAAATTAGAGAACACCTGCTGCTGGTATGAAACAAAATATTATGTAAGTGCATGTTAAAGCCTGTTGCAAAAAAGGCAAAAAGGAGCAGCAACTCTTACCACATCACTGGCACTAGAGAAGTCATTGTTAAGCAAACTCTCCAAAGCCATCCAGCGAACAGGTCGGTTCTCATTGTCTCCGAGGCAGTGGTAGTCCATGGGGAAGAGATCACGGGCCAGCGCATTGTCCGTGATCTTCACTTGCATACTGTTATCAATTCTTTAAAATAAAAATAAAAATACAAAACAAAACTTGTGATCACAGGAGTGCCTTTACTGACAAGATGCACATGAAAATCTCATTCAATTTTTTGCACAGCCCTACTCAAAGGACAATATATTTGTACAATTTGTGCACAGAAGACGAAGATACACGTGTACCCAATGAATACAAAAAATATAAATATCACATGATGAAAGTCCAAATATTGGTCACAATAATGTTGAAAAACAAATCAGGGTGCTTGAAGTGGATCGCCATTCCTCTACACATGTCTGACTGCTTACTTCATGCCATAGGTAAAGTGTACAGATAGGGTTCTGCACATTTTTGAGTTAAGGTTGCAGAAATACTTTACTTTAAGTTTAATAACAAATAAATCCCAATGGATTATATATAGCAAGTGGATTATGGTTTCTGCGCTTATGACAATTAATTTATTCACTTTAAATCTTCAAGATATAAATCCTTGTATGCACATCACTCCCTGCACTTGTAACTTAATTGTAAACTTTTCAGATCATTATTATGGTTTAACTGACTGAAGTTATGATTACTTACTCTATATATTTGAATGTGTATTTTTATCCCAACCCGGGGACGATAGGCTTGATATCATTACATCATCACAAATTATGTCATTATGTTAGGGCTTAAAAGAACCTATTAACTTTTTTGAACCGGCATCAGTATGGTATGGCGTAACATTTCTGTCACACGCTTGAGGTATTCAGCCAATCACAACTCACCGGATAGCTGGCCAATCAGTGCACACCTCACTTTTCAGAATGATGACCTTTGTAAAAATCAATGCGTTTCAAAAAGGCGGGGCATAGAGGAGAAACAATAATAATACAGTAATGTGAAAAATAATGAGTTTTTTTAACCTTAAACCGCATAGACATTTCATTACACCAAATAATGATCTTTTTAGCAACATCATATGACCCCTTTAATAGCCAATGCCAATATGTAACACTTGGTGCAGCTATATACTCCTGCGTGAAGGATAGTTGATGTAAAATGGTAAATAGTGGGAGAACGTGAGGTCAAATGGCACTTACACACAGTTTCTGGCAGCCAGGTCTTTGTGAATAACCTCTCTCCGTGCCAGATAGCTCATCCCACATGAAATCTGTATTGCCATGTGGACCAGGTCTTGTTGAGAAATGGCCTTTGTGGATAAAACAAGAGAGAGTGGACAAAATGATTATGTGACCAAGAAACATTCTAAGGGTCACTGGGAGTCTAAGAAATTGTTTACATTTTAATTAGAGAGGTCCAGCAAGAGAAACCAAAAGACACAAAAAGCGGGACACATGACAAGTGGGTACACAGACGCTTGTGGTCACGGCTCACCTCTTGGGAAACCAGACTTGATGGAGCAACAAGTTCCTCTGTTGAATCTCATTTGGTATGAAGAGTCTGAAGTCTGATGTAATGAGTTACCTCACTAAACATAAACATTATGTTTAGTGAGCACCTAGATGTGAAGCCAAACACTAACACTTTAACTCTTTAGAGGGACTGCCTCAACTTCAGGCATCCTCATCCTTGTATAATCTATCTCGAGTCGGACACAAAAAGAAACCCTGGGTGCTAAATGACAAGGTCATAACAATCTTCTCTAAATGAAAGGCTTTTCAGATGGACTATACACAAGGCTTTAGAACAAAATAATTGCAGTGTGTGACCAACTCAGGTGTCACATGAGTTTGATGGTGCATGCTCATTCCTGTTTGTTCAGTGAGAATTGGGTAAGAGTGACTTAGACTGAAAGAGAGAATGTAGTACATAGAAGGCAGGGATGGGTCAATGAGAGCGAGTGTCTAGTAAATCTCAAGCTTAGCTGTCATATCTTAAGGGGGGATCAATTTAGACATGTTTTTTCTCTGAGAGAGGGTGCTTTAGTGTGCCAACAATTTAACAGCAAGTGTATGACTGTAAACGCACTAAACCCCTCTTTGAGAAGTCAAGACTCCAATTTATTGCTCTTTGCAATAAATCCCTTGAATCCCTTGAAAGCAATGATTTTGTTTTAGTACAAATAGTTAATACAAATAAATAAATAAAATGCTAAAAAGCAACTGTTTTAAAAAGATAGTTAATTTAAGCATCACATGTTTTTAATGTATAATATGGAAAATGTGAATTTGGCTGGAAAGGTAATCTAAAATAAAAAACGTAAAATATACACAACTGTTGGATATACAATAGTTTAAAAGTCTATTCTCACCATGGCTGCATTTATTCAGTCAAAAATACAGTAGTATTGTGGAATATTATTATAATTTAAATAGACTGTTTTCTTTAGTGACATTTTCAATTGTAATTTCTTCTTGTGAAATCAAAGCATTCAGTCATTTATATTTATTGATTTTATTAAATGCTGGTCTATGTGCAGACAAACATTTGTTGTGCTTCCCTAGGGTGCTAACTTTTTAAAACAGGTCACAGAGTTCATGCATACTGCTCCATTCAGTCTGGCTCCGTCCAGGTGTTTGATCAGTATCTGGTGGACAGGGTACAAGACTCTAAACCAGCCTAATTATACAGTGCTTCCTTAAGGCTGACTAGTCATTCACACAGAGGCATTTTTGAAGTATGCAGTTTTGCACCCCCCTAGAAGGCAGCAAACAGACATGCATCTAAGATTCAGTTCAGGTGAAAACTTTGGCAGTAAAAACTAAAATAAATCACCCACTTTCAATGTTCAAAATGCTGGGTGTTATCTAAAGCATGGGTAGTTTACATGACTTATGTTTTTCCAAAAACAACTGAAGATTGATGCAGGAAGTATAAAAACACTGTCACAACAAGCTTGGTCTTGAAGAGGAAAAAATGATAGCTTAAAGCACCCAGCTAACCATTTTTAGAATACACTGGTCTGACTGATCGAACATAAGAGTATGTAATCTTGTCTTTGAAGATGGTTTAGTGGCAGCTGAATGAAAGACTGCCCAGGGTTATCGCATCGCAAAGGCTCGAGATCAGTACATGACTGTAAAGCACCTATCGTAGAAAGATCACTCGATGTTGATTGAGGATCTGCACAATGAATTCACTGTTTAGAAGAAAGCAATTAAACAGGATAATCTGTATACTCCAGGCGTTCTGCTGGAGGGTCTCTAATAAAAACACCTGCCTCAGATTGATTTATGGCTAACAGCAGGAGTATCACTGCACTACTTAGTATTAGCTGAATTTACACTAATCAGAATAATCACTCTCTGTGAAAACGTGGATGCAGTTTAACTGTTGCATTATGTATTATGAGTAGTTTTTACCTAATGCCTCAAAGCACAAATTGCATTTCAATAATAAAATGTCTCACCTGTGGGTTGTTGGCCTCAGCAAGCTTACATTGGCGCAGGAAAAGCTTAAGATTTCCCCAGTTCATATAGGGCAACAGGACCATGGGCTTCTCACCATCTTCTATACACACATGGCTAATTGGTAACAGGTTCCTAAGAATGAACAGACCAGGAAAAATAGGTTCAACTTTGTCGGTGTAGGTAAAAGGACAAATGGCAGGAAAAGGCCAAGACTTCAAACACATTTCTGCAGTAAAAAAACAAAACAAGTACACAGCACATTTAATGTGGTAAACACAATGGAAACAAGCATTAGAGAAATGACTTACTGTTACTAGATTCTCACTAGCAATGAGACACAAAGTAGTCAGTGAGTGACATGTTATCCTAAGGTACTAGGTCTGCACAAGACTATTTTAATCAGGGATTCATTTGGGACAAGGAAAAATGTATGCCATGGGCTGTGCTGAACCGTTTAACCTCAGACACGGGTCTGCGTGACTACAAAGCTGGAAACGTTCAGGACAGGACATGGGTCTGAGACCATCCCAAATGGCAAACAGTAAAATCTAAACAGAGAATTTGACCTCAGGGCTGTTCTACCGCCTCTATATTAATATCATGAAAATTATTCTGAATGAAGATGAAATGATATTAAATATTACGTGAAATGATACAAAATAAACATGCTCATAGATGAACACCAGGATTACAAAATTAGTATTCAGTTTAAAATTTCATTTTCATTCCTGTTCATGTCAACAGTATATTTATTTTGTTAGTATTTTTTCAGTATGACTTTTTTTTATTTAGATCAGCAGTTTTCAGTAGCTCTCATCAATAAAAAGATAACCAATGGTCAATAATTGGCTGATATTAAAATAAAAACAAAAAAACAAACGCCACAAGTGAACTTAGTCATCCCAACATTATGCACAATAAAAATTGATTTTATTTAACTGTTCAACTTTACATTGAAGACTCACTTCAAGTTACTCTAAATATAAATTACTGATAAATACTAATACATTTTGTAATATCTGTTGATAACAGATAATCAATGTCCCAGCCAGGATTATAATATTGCCTAAAACATCCAGAGCAGTTTGACCAATAACATGCAGGTATTGTACATAATCGACCAATCGTGGGGCTGCGTGTGAGAAGAGATCTAGATAGAACGATCAAAGCGATGCAAATATGCGCACGTGTTTGTTCATTCGATTGATTTGAAGCATCCAAAAAAATCCCCCAAAAAAACAAAGTGCGCCACAATGCTTCAAGTCAAATGAACGAACAAACACGTGAAAGCGATTCGAAAGCATTAGGAGCCGTCTGCTCTGCTCTTTATAGCTCTCATGAATGTTACACAACGATCAACCTGCACAGTGCAAATAGCCAAAACCTGGATATTTTAGGCATTATAAAATCCTGGCTGGGACGTGTCCCGTATGAACGGCGCATATGGTCATCCTACCAATGTGGTACCGGCAGGCCTATATATTAGTATATGATAAATGTCCAGGCCTTGGATCCAGAACTGGATTTGCTCAGATCTCGTCAGACAGCCCACACCAGAGCACAAATAGTCGCTGGATTTGTGAAGTTAATTTGAGTGATCTATTTACACTGTAGTTTTTGTCTTAGAGATAGATGTAGTTAACAATGATATGAGAGCACAAAGTTGATTTATAAGAATAGTTCATCAGAAATGCAGAACGCAGAAGAAAGAACACAGAGAAAGACAGTAATTCACACAGCAGAGGAAGTGTGCAGATCAGTAGTCAGTGAAGTGTCATAGCTGCAACTGTGGTCATCATATTGCTGTAACAACATTCAAACATTACACAACATGCTTCCATTGTGCACAGGGTAATTTAACCATCAAGAAAGTATGGTAATTTATATTTATATACACAAGCATATTATGTCATCATTCTCAAAACCTCAAATCAGCTTTTCTGTTTGATGACATTACAGGGGTTTTTTGGTAAGTGAAGTGAACTTCTACAGATATTCCCTACTCAGTATGTAAGAAACTGCGATTCAAAACACATCTATAACAAGCTTTGTTCATATATGAAAGGATTTGTTTAAAAGTGTGTAATTTCTGCACCACTAGCATCCGAACAAAAAAAATGAACACTCGGTGCATACACACACAAACACACACACAGCAAATGACGTGTGATTCTGTACAAGTGATATGTGGTATAAAGGGAGAATGATATGGCAGATTTTGCATAAGCTTCAAGAAAGCACCACAGGGTGGCTGTAACTCACCTGTGGTGAAGGCCACGTAGTTTACAGCTTTCTGTAAGCATCATGGTCACCTGTACTTCTGAGGCATGATCTGCACAGCAAAAATCAAGAACAAAGTGTCAGGGATATGTGTTGCAAACCTGGACAACCCAGTCGTGAGGGAAACCTGACAGAATTGACTGACAAAGTCTTCTCATCTCTCCACACAGCAATCAAAATGAGAAAGTAAGTGAACCCTCACATCTGGAAAAAAAGCTAGATCCTTAATGTCAAGCAGCACTAAATGATAGTGGAAATGTTTGAACATTTTGTCAAATTTAATAGATTGTGCCATTATTTCATTTAACTCATGTCACTCTTTACAGGGACTATAACTTCCGAAAATAATGCAAAAGGTCATTAAAGGTTTAGAGTGTTCCCCACACAATGCTTTCAATATGGCATATGAACTACTTTTATGCTGTATTTGTCAGCATTTTTGGAGCCCCAGTACTCATTTAAATTCATTATAAAGAAAAAGATAGGCAGGATTTACTAAGATTCACCATTTGAGTTTCAAAGAAGAAAGTAAGCCATACATGTTTGTAATGCAATGTGGGTAAGAAAATACCCATTTTTGTGTGAACTATCCTTTTAAAGAACATTAAATCAAGTGAATGTCAAAGTTTGATTGCTCTTAAAACAGCCTAATGTCTCACAGATTGCTAGCTGAGTGAACATTTAGAATGAGTTCACAGAGGTCTGGCTTTATCTTTGAGAACAGCTTTTGACGGATGCTTGGAGAGTATGGGTAACGTGTATGGTTTCCTGTCCCCTTGGGCAAGAGCCGGGGTGGAAACTGAACAGCTTGGCCCAGCAGAGGCTGGTACAGTGGCATTGTCTGGTGGCTGGCACCAGTCCTGCGCTGGGTAAACAGGGCACAATGACAAATAAAGGGGTGAGCGGTGTGACAGGAAGTGCTGAAGGTTCTCATGGCATTTGCATTTTCTAGAGGAACTGATAACAGAGAACTAGATTATCAATATTATCAAAACAGCCCAGTTTCATATATGTATTATGAACTTTGGAACTTCACAACGAGGCTCATTATCACAATCCCTTATGATTTTCCAGAGAAAATGGTCATTTTTAATCCTGTTGGGAAAGTTATTTTAAATGGTTCATTTTAGAAAGCTGTACACAAGGGAGGCATCGAATGAGAGTTAAGAGGATTTACCTTTCACTGCTTTTACAAAGACTTGTTTCTCTTTGCTTGGGTCCTTCTCGTCAAGCAAGACTCCATGAAAAATGCGGCCAAAGGTCCCTTAGGATAAAAAAAAAACCATTATTACATCTCAGTATACATAAATATACACGGACTGTCTCACATAAGAAATTAACCAGTCTCAGTGAATCTGTTTCAATGAACAGTGTCAGGGTTAGAGGGCCGCATTATTATTTCAAATATCATGAAAAGAACAAACATCTATCTTGCTATATGTACTCCTTTTCTTTGGGATAAAACAACATGCCAACTGTTGCATGGTGAAAAGCACAGCAGGTATGAACGGGTAATCCTGGACGACCTCTGAGAATAAACATAGCATGTAAATACCAGCAGGCGCAGGACTGTCTCTCACCTTCCCACTGCTGTTTGACATAGCTGCAGCTGCCATAAACTCAGATGACACTTAAGAATGTAATGGATCAGCACATCTTACAGATCATTGAAACTCAAAGCAGGCGGACTTGGGGTAGTGTTACTATTGATAGGGGCCAGCACCACATTTTCTACCCTCTTATCTGATCCTTTTTCCCCTTTCGTGCTGCCATGCTTGTTATAACATGCCACCTTATTCCAAGTCAGCTTGCTGATGTTGAAGTCTGCTTTAATTCCTGCTTGTGATTACTGTTGAGTTGTCCTCCATTCAAATATGAACACAAATGCATGCAAGACCAATAATCATAGACCAATAATTTTAAAAGAGCTTTAGGGAAAATGGTCACAACATTTTGTGAAATAAAGTTATGTGAGGTGCAATACTGTACATATGTGGTACACATGACCTTTAAAACCTTAAGTCTAATACTTGATCAGGATGAGCAGATTTGGTTTGACTAGAAGCAGCAAGCATACACTAAAACTCATTCAATATGGTTTATAACTGCGAGCAAGTAGCGACTTTACAGTAGCATTTTTCATTGTCTAATTATACTACCCACCGTTTTAGGAGGAGGAAGGGAAATCAGACATGGTAGGACAAATGAACACTGGCCGTAAAGCTTAAAATGAGTTTACAGAACTATTATCTATACAAAGAGAGGCGAGTGGTGATTTGCTTAACATTTCTTGAAAGCAATGTAATTTCACAGGCTTGATGAACCTGAAAAAAATTATAATCTCAAAATAACTGAGAAAAAGAGCAGGCATGTCCAAACATTTTGCTGGTAATGTAAGTAGCAAGATATAGCGGTTATACTTTGACAT
Organism: Carassius carassius; assembly: GCF_963082965.1. Classification (NCBI taxonomy): domain Eukaryota; kingdom Metazoa; phylum Chordata; class Actinopteri; order Cypriniformes; family Cyprinidae; genus Carassius; species Carassius carassius. Next base: position 17,023,310 of record NC_081764.1, read on the forward strand.
TGATTATTCAGATGTAATTAAAATTTTCTAAAGTGAATTCATAGAAATGTCCTGGTAAATAGCAAAAGTATTGTCCAACTGTTTCTTTGTTGCAATGCAGAACAACAAATGCAATTGCATCTAACCTAAAAAAAAAAAAAGAAAAACATTGCATTATACATTATGCAACTGTCTGGGTTTCCGTTACAGCTTTCAGCTGCTTTAAGGTAGTTTATGATAAACTGGTTAAAGTGAGAGGAAAACTGCAGTCAAACTCGAGACAGGCATGGTCATTATGCTGGACTGGGGAATTTCTTGGTAGACGTTTAACTGATTGCTTAAGTTTTGTAAAGAAACTAAGCACAGCATGTCCTGAGATGTAATGTTTTATAGACATGATCTGTGCTCTGAATCAACTGATGGTCTTAACCTGTTCAAATTTGTCATCAATAGAGACATACACTGTTTTACAAGAAAAAGGCAAAGTTTCCCTACATCATCAGGCCCAAAATGTACTCTACGCAAGTATGTGAACAGAGACTCAAGATCAGTTTGTTCTGAATTGCTGCGTTCTGAAAAGTTCACAAGTTTGTTGGAGTTAAGCATCCCTTGCTCTCCTTGGAGCGTTCATTACAGAAGTAGGAATGACGTCATTCAAATGTTTTCAATCAAGTCAGTTCACAGAACAGTCAATGATCTGCAATAGTAATGTATTGTAATAAATGTGTTAAATTTGTTGGGTGACGACAAATGTGTTCATGAGATATGCATTTGCTCTACTCATTTGCAAAACTCCTCAAATGGTTAACACACACACACACACACACACACACACACTAAAAATGCTGTTAGCATATGTAAGAAAAATATGAATAATTCTGATGTCATTAAAAATGAAGCAATTTTATTTTCTGGTTTGTTTGTTACTTTTTAAAATGTAACTTTTTCCTTTACTCTTCAACTTCAACACCTAAACCTTTTAAAACTATAGTTTAAAACTAATGATTAAGTTTATGCAAAGCAGGTAGAGTCCCTTGTCATTTATCTCCTCCATTCAAAAACCTCAAACTTAATTTATCCTACTGTTTATGTTGTTGCTACTTATGTTATTCTGTTAATTCATTCTTGAAAAATACTTATGTATATCATATAAATTATAATAATATGTTCTGAATATCAGTTATCAGACATATAAACAAATAATCAATAGCAGATAAAAAAACAAAACCGTTAACACGTCAATTTCGTTCTAAGCTTCACACACAGATATTAATGTATGACTTTACAAGATTTTTGAACCATTTGCTTATTTAGCCATTTCAGAGCTTGACAGCTCTTATTTCTCATTTACATAAAATGGCAGCAAGGATATTCTTCGAAAATTCTCTTTTTTGCTGCACTGAAGTAAAGATAATACGATTTGAGACAACAAGAAAATCTTTCATTTTTGAGTAAATGAACCACGCTCCTGTGTTTTTGACCTTGATATTACCACATATCAGTTGCAGCAAATATTTAATAAGCAAAAGAACTTTGAAATTTCCACTTCAAATAAAGGCCATTCAATTCAATCATATTGAGCTGGTCGTAAAAAAAAACAGCATAAAACAACAACAAAAAAAAACACAAAAGCAACTAAAAAATATTTATAATAATAATAAATCCTACATTTCCCCAAATGTCCAATACAGTTGGTTTAATCAGATTATCTAACTTAAGTTTGCCAAGTCAGCACTTAAAACACAATTTCTTATAAATAATAAATCAGCTTCATCAAGCTTGTGGCCACATGTACATGATGAAAGTCCCACTAATGGAAAAAGGTGCTACATAGGGGATTTACTGCACTGAGATTTTGCAAGAACGCATGTCAAACAAGGCGGGTTCTTGACGCACAGTTTTGTCTATGTTGTATAGCTTATGTGACTAATGACATTTGTGTCAACATCTTCTGTGCAAGCCGAAAGCTGTGCTGGCACAAGGCCCAGCAGAGAGCTTTTCTGTTTGGACTCCAATTAAGTGCTTGGGTGCAGATTTCCTGCTGGAGCACAACTCTTGTGTGATCCAACAAAATTATTTTGCAGGGGGAAGTGTCTAACCTCAAGATGAGCGGACAAATGATGCTGACGCATTTGTTTGCCATGATGCAATTTCAGTTGAACTAGCCGTTCAAAAGAACCACTATTGGAAATATATACGTTTCAGTGGCACGGAGATAAACACTGCTACTAAGAATCGAGTCTTTCAAAAGCAGTATTAACTTGCTGTGGTTTCCATGTGCGTCTGTGAGGCTTGTGGGATTAGATACCTTCATGTAAGACGTCTCGTAGTGTGACTCTCTCTCTGGAGATGGCGATGTCTTTGACCTTTGCCTTGGCCTCAAGGAGAGTGACGCTTCTCAAGTCATTCTTCTCTATCCGCAGTGAGGGATAACCTGAAATCAGACACACACACACACACACACACACACACACACACACACACACACACACACACACACACACACACACAAACGCTGCATTAAAATAAGTGTTAACAATTCACATTAGAACTAATTAAAAGCCGGTCTAATTACAGACAAATCAAAACAAAGGTGATTCATGGAATGAAAGAGGTTTGCGGTGTTATTTTAACAACTGGAACTATTTAGACACTTCATCAATTAACTAAAACCCCAGCTTTGCCAAAGGCAAATACAGCGGCGTCACTCTTGCACGACATGTTTCGGTGTTTAACCGATTTTATCTGTTATACAGCCAACTGTATTAGATGTTTGGAGAAAGCTGTTTTTTTGTCATGAAGCTGCAGTGTACTTTAAAACACACAAGCTAAATACACACACACAAAAATGTACTGTCAGCACAAATACCAGTACATAAGTCCGTTTAAATTTGGTTGTGACTAATGCATGTGTTGTTTTTAGGTCTGAACAATTTCCCACTCTGCCTTGTGGTAACATTATATTAGTGATTATATAAATACAGTTGATAACGGTAAAGCTGCTTTGACACAATCAGTATTGTATAAAGAACTATATAAATAAAGGTGACTTGATTATGAAAACAAAACAAAATGTAAATATCACTTTTCACTAACAATACAACTAGCCAGTGTGCTAACTGATTTAGACTAAATTTGTCTCAACCTGAATGTGCATGATGCTGCCCCCAAGTGGTTATTATAGCTAACTAATGTGAAACTGCTAACGTTCCCTACAATCAAGTCTACACAGTCCTCATGGTCTGTAAACAAAAATATAAATTCATTACAGTTTTCATAAAAATATCAAGCATTATAGATTTTAAAACTCATTATAATAAAGATGTTTCTTGACTTCTTATGCACCATATCTGCATTTTACAATGATTTCTGGACACTGGAGTAATGGCTGCTAAAGAAAACTTTTTTTTTTGCCACCACAGGAATAAATTACATTTTAAATTACATTAAAATAGAAAACAGTTATTTTAAATTGTAACAATATTTCAAACTATTTCTATTTTACTGTATTTTTGATTAAGAAAATGGTCTTGGTGAGCATAAGAGACTCAGTTTAAAAACATTCAAAAATCTTTGTAATCTTTTGTAATGATAAATGTTTCTACGTTAGTGTAGGCAAAGGGTTCAGTCAATGGTAGACAATAGTTTCCATGGCATTTTTTCCCCCAAACTATGGTAAGTCAGATGTTTGGTTAGCCACATTTTTCAACTCACACAGATTTGAAACAACATTAGGGTGAGTAAATGATAGAATTTTCATTTTATCTGATTGATGATCTTGTCATGCAAACGAGAACAAGTGTTTTGTGCTTTGCATCACTGTAATACTATGTTAACCAATAAACGAGCTGTTAAAACCAATATATTATATATATATATATATATATATATATATATATATATATATATATATATATATATATATATAATAAAAATGGTGATGGTGAGGAAGAAACCAGGTTAAAGGTAGAAGGTTAGTGAACATGATTGTTGCTCTCTCTATCTGCTACACAGCAGCAGAACTTACTTTTGGTTTCATGCGAGGGGGAACCAGGGTGAGGGAAGGAGCCGCCTGCAAGCTGGAGCATGGGTGCAGAGCCAGTATGAGCATCTGATAGGAGGAGGAAGAGGTGGAGGGAGGACAGAGTGAGAGAAAAAAAAAGAAAGATGGAGAGAGGTGTATGAAGGATGAATAATCATAGCAGGCAGATGGAGCCTGAACTATTCCACACACAAGAACAAGAGTGAGACAACAGGACGCATGGTGTATATAAGCATGAAATAGACTAGTGCACCAAGCATGTAAAACCACTAGGAGGCACTACACACAATGTCAGTACACAGTCTGGTCAAAAATGGGGTGGATATCTCCAAGATCAACTATCCACACTGGTTTATGAAAAGAACTTAGAACTTTACAACATGATTGTCTGTAAGGGGGAGTATTCGCTAAGGCTGGCTTTAAAGATTGTGCAAATCTGTTGAAACAAGATTACTAAACATTTTTAGGTACTTCGCTGCATAAATTGCTTACTACTGAGTTTGTTCCGCATCTTACTTCTAGCCCATTCTATATGCAGGTATGTATGTATGAAAACAATTCGATTATATAACATTAGTAATGTTGGAATTGTTACGTTACCTACAGTACAGACCAAAAGTTTGGACACACCTTCTCATTCAAAGAGTTTCTTTATTTTCATGACTATGAAAATTGTAGTCACACTGAAGGCATCAAGGGCTATTTGACCAAGAAGGAGAGTGATGGGGTGCTGCGCCAGATGACCTGGCCTCCACAGTCACCGGACCTGAACCCAATCGAGATGGTTTAGGGGTCAGCTGGACCGCAGACAGAAGGCAAAAGGGCCAACAAGTGCTAAGCATCTCTCGGGAAACTCCTTCAAGACTGTTGGAAGACCATTTCAGGTGACTACCTCTTGAAGCTCATCAAGAGAATGCCAAGAGTGTGCAAAGCAGTAATCAAAGCAAAAGGTGGCTACATTGAAGAACCTAGAATATGACATTTTCAGTTTTTTCACTTTTTTGTTATGTATATAATTCCACATGTGTTAATTCATAGTTTTGATGCCTTCAGTGTGAATCTACAATTTTCATAGTCATGAAAATAAAGAAAACTCTTCGAATGAGAAGGTGTGTCCAAACCTTTGGTCTGAACTGTACATCAGCTACTTTTGCCATTTCCTGCCATTTGCTAATATAACAAATTCTGTCTTGGGGCATAATTTTGACAAAAAATTTTTAAGAATACTGTGTGTTTGGACATTTTACTAATTTGACATTAATTTTTACATACTGTACAGGAGGGGAGGATATGGATGTAAGGAGTGACACCAGTTGCTTAAAATTAATATACATTTCTTGAATGAGTCAAGTGATGTTTGTTCTAAATAAAAAAATGTCTTGAACCATGTGATATTTCTCAATCTAATTAAAAGACAGACATTTATTTTGTTACTTAACTGTCTAAATATTTTTTGGAGCCAATGTGAATATAAAACCCATGGAATCAGCTGGTAAACTTCAACTAATTGGAAGTTGATGGGAGGTTAACTTCCTGTTGATTTGGTCTTATTTGAGTCCTAAGTTGCAAAAGGGGTGGGGGTGGTCAGCTTCCCGTGGTGGGAAAAAAATACAAATAAAAAGACAACAACCTAAGTGTGAAGAAACGGCTCTAAGATGGCACTTACGGATGATAGTGAAGGATTGAGCAAATACCTGCCGACTGACATGACTTCTGTACTATTGTGAGGGGACCTGAAGACTTAATAAATACACATACACAAGAAACATTTGTGCTCATTCCCATCACACAAAAACAATTAATGCTGGACTAATCTTATGGAAAAAAAATGTGGAGGGGGAATGTGTGTTTCGGTCTATTCCAACCTTCTGATTCCAGTTTAGCTAATTCAATCATTCTTTTCCAATTTTCTCATTTATAAAGGAATGCACATTTGGTGTACACACAACAAGACAAAAAGCAGCCAGAGGTGTGAAATTTAGAACAATTTAACAAGCTGCTGTCTTAGCCACAGGGAGCAAAGCATCCTGGTGATGTTTATCTGCTCTTTGAGCTACTTCTTCGGTGGAGAGACAGTTCTCTGGTTTCATCTTAAACATGGAAGAGGAGTGCAGATGGTTACGGCAGATGGTTGACATGATTGAGAGAGCTCCTGAGCGGAGGTCAGGGGTGAGAGACGTGGTGTGGTCATAGTCTTACTGGTGACAGGTGTAGCGTTGTTGGGGGTGTCCGCCCTCAGGTACTGGGTGGTCTGGGTGGAAGGCTGAGACAGACCCTGAGAGCTTCCACTGTCGCTGACGCTAAAAGATTTAGTGAGAGGAAATTAATTACTTTAGGAATCGAAACACACCAATTTGAAAGGTACTTTGGCTTATATCATTACTTAACTATAATAACCCAAAATCTGTTTACTAAACCATACCGGTCTTTGATTTTTAAATGCTTTCACAGCCTCTATTATGATGAAATCATCTGTTGTTTTGTTTTTTCAGAAGGTGCAGGGTTTTACCAGGGTTTAACCCGAACCCCAGTGCATTTAAAAACGAAGTGCTGTGTAATTGTCCCAATTAAAGCCATTAGACTCAAACTCCAAAGGTTAAACACTGAGGCCCCTGAAGAAAGACCTGAAATGCTGCCGGTTTAACCTGCCTCCTGAAACTCATTGAACCTAATCATGATCTAATGTCACCAACTCATCATCATTAAACAGTTCTGGTTTCTTCTGGTCTACTACTTGGGATATGGAGCAAAAACAATCCACCGGTAGAAAATGAAGTCTGAACACATTCTTGTTCTGAGGTTGCTATGTTTTAGAAGATAAACAGAGCTCTGTGTCTTTTCTTGTAAATAGAATGTTTTTTGTACTAATGCCCAATTCAATTTCAGAAAAAACACAGTGAAACTTCCCTGCTCTGGTATGAAATTAGTAGGAGATGAAATGTTTTTTTTTTCCCGTCTTCTTCTGACAACCCACAATGAATACAATTTTTTTTTTTATAAATAAATAAAAACACACACAGAGCAAATGACCAGAACCACTATAAAATAAATCGAATTTGCTCTATACTACTGAGAACTACTGAGTAGTACTGATAACACTACTGTTTTGGTGCAGTTAAACTAAACAATAAAACACAGAAGTGCATGCATACACACACACACCTGTCATCCATTTCCACTCTCTTCATGCTGTGGAGGTGTAACACAGCGAGGATGATGGCTACCAGGAAGATGACGATGCAGCACACACACACGCTGATGTAGAAAACTCGTGTGGATGTGGTGGGAGCATTTGAACTGCTCGCTAAGACCAAAAGAGAGGAGAGTTTACAAGAGGTGAATGAAGACGGTCTCACTGTAGAACCGCATTCACTAAAAAGGACAAATACTAAATGGTAAATACTCACGGTCTATTCTCTGTATGGTTGTGTTTGGGAATGGCAGAGTTTTGGGGGGCTCCGGCTGCTCAATTCCTGTAAAGTAAAACAATGAGGGGAAGGATGAAAAAAAGTGTAAGGCATATACCAGTTTACTGTTTTATATCACTGAATGTTGCCCATCAGAGGAACTAGAAAATTACAGATTTTGCTTACAGAAAATAACAGAATTTTTATCACATAAAAAAAAAATTGTTGCAGATTAAAGGGCTTTTTCTTGTCACAGATTAGTTATACATACATACATACATACACACACACACACACACACACACACACACACACACACACACACACACACCTATTATTTGTGACAAGCAAAAGCCCTTTAATTCTCATTATATTTCTTTATTGTATTTCCCAAAAAGATACTATAATACAATAAATTATGCTGATTCTGATACAAATCAAAGTCTAAAAAGCAACTTTTGAACATACTTCACTGTAATTACTTTCTTTGATTATGCTATGGAGAACAATATTTTCCTTTAAGCAAAATATTACATATTTCTCTTGATTTTTGGTGTGAAATGTGACATTGTCTTGATGGGTCTCATGAGATTCAGCCAAAAACATGAACTGGTTAATTGTGGTCTCTGTTTGGTTTGTAAATTGCTGCCAGGGCAGTAAAATCTCACTCCTTCCACACAAAGTGTAAGACGCACAGTATCTTCTTGAGCACCGCACACACATGCTGACCCAGTTATTCCACAAGGGAGAGAAAATTGGGTCATACACAAACTCTTTTTCTTCTCTGGCAGTTAATTTGGCTCATGTGCTTCAAATAAGCAGGGAATAAATTCACTGGCTATTTCCTCTAGGGAAGCATATGACAAAAAGCCTGTGTTATCATCATCATCTGTGCAGTCTGTGGCAATGTGAAACTTGACTAGGGATGGACCGGTTGACCGGCCATAAATCGGAACCGGCCGGTTTTTGCTTAAAATACGCGATCGGCAATTGGCCGGTTTTTGGTCTTTTTTCGGCCGATTTTTCCGGAAGTGCACCCGCGTGCACAGACTTCATTGTAATCGTTCGCTATGTCATGTGTGGAAGTATTTCGAAATCTGTGCGTAAGACAAGGGCAGCCGATCAGCTCTGGAAATGCAGGGCTTCATGTCTGAGGCACAGATAGCAGGAAGCGATCAGCCGTTGGTGTACTGGCGCACAAATAAGAGTCCCTTTTCTGGGTACTGCACACTAGAGCTGCGCGAGCATATACTGTACCGGTCCGCACCCTGAACACGAGTAGACCGTGAAGAGATGTTCAGATCAACTTCTCACATGTTGGATGAGAAACGAAACGGACTAAACGGAGACAACTTTTTTTTTTTTTTTTGTAAATTAGAACTTGCATACACGTTTGAAAAGCCAGAAATAAACGTCAGTTCTGTATAAGATGATTATTTTTATTTTACCTGTTTCATTCATCCAATTTTAGGGTAATGATTCACATCTATATTTTTTTACTTGAGACAATAGTTATTTATTTTTCATTGACTTTTCAAAGAAATATAGATGTGAATCATTACCCTAATTTTTTTTTTTAATTGGATGAATGAAAACACTTTGCATCTTTGTCTTATTTGCACCAACATTGTTTGATTTTAACATTTTGGAATCATCTATTTATATAGCATACTTTTATTTAGTCTCACTGGTAAAGACCTTTTTTTTATTTAAAACCAAATTTAAAAACTAAAATACTGAATGCTGATTAAGAAACATCTTATTGAATGTGTGTTGATTGTGTTGTTTGGATTGTAGAACAATGCAGTTATTGCCTTTAATTTCACATGGTTACAGTTAATCTTTAAATTTAAGGCCAGTTCTCTGTAGTTTCAACCCAATAAAAAACAAAAGCTAATGTCTGTAGCATCTATGTTTGTATTGAATGTAGGCTACTTACTGTGCAGTTACTGCTGTTAATTTCAGATGGTTGCAGTTATTGTTTTCAATAGCCAAAAGCCAGTTTGGCCTATTAAATACCAAACAAACATCTTGTTTATGCACACTTTCCTTCTTTCTTGTTTGTTGCTTAAAGATAAAAAAAAAAAAAAAAAAAATCAGAAATCGTTATCGGAATTGGTCGGTTTGCTTGTAAAAAAAAATCGGTATCGGAATCGGCCATGAAAAATCATGATCGGTGCATCCCTAAACTTGACACACAATCTGCCAAACACACAAAACTCGCAGCATATTTACAGAAAAATTAAAACACAAACATGTACTAAGATCTTCAGAAACAAAGATGAATTGGAGGAAATAAGGTAAAATGTATGAAAAGATCTTACTTCTGTAACACATTTTCCTGCGTTTGAAGTTAAGCACTGTGAAGTTGTTGACTGGTGTAGTCAGGTTCAACTGCACCGTTAGCACAGCCTCTCCATCAGCCTTTCCAGAGCAGAAAAGATCCACTCTGAACACTGGAGTGACACACAGAAAGCATGCTTACTGGAAGACCAAATTTGATTTTATTAAATATTCAAGTTGTAAACACTACAACTTGAAATGAGGGCCTCATTTTCAACTTTCTGAAATGTACAGGTTGCTTTTCCTTTTGTGCTGGCACTTAGCATTTGCCCGATTCCTACTAAACTACATGAGACGACCAATTAAAGACCTGTTCACACCAGTACGCATGTTCGTCGCAAAGATTTTGTCTGTTTTTGCACTGTTGTTTAAGAAAATGCAAACAAACATCAAACAGGCTGCATACAAATAAAAAAAAACTGACAATAAGTGGTTTAAACAGTATTACTGACAGTATGTGTTGTAAGAGCCATTTAGTTTTCACCATGGTGTTTATCAGGCAACACCAAATACAAGAGTACCGAGGAAGAGAGTCAGTACAGGATTCTTCCTCTGCTATTCACTGTCGCTCAGTAAAATCATCTGTTCGGAAGCGCCACCAAGTCACCAATAGTTTAATGTAACTGCAGCGGCTCTAGGCATGTGAACAAAAGCGTGAATCGTATAGGCTGTTCTTTATTCACAGTGCAATGGAGAAGAGATTTTAACACCTCTCCATGAAAAAAAAATTCAGTTACATTGACGCCATGTAAATGTTAATGTTAATTAAAATGCTTATTGCACCGAATTTGTCTTGGTGTGCACAGGCCTAACAGGAATAAAGAGTAGATAAAACCTTAAAAAAATAAATACGTTGTGATATATAAACTTTTTTATAAATAAATGTTTGACAAGAATAATTTTACTAATAGAAAAGGTCATTTTTATGCATGGACCATTAAACATACAAAGACGGAGTCAGAATCTTTTCACTTGAATATACAACAAATAAAATAAAAAAAAGAGAAATGTTTGACTAACCTGAACGAGTGCGCGGGACCTCCCCATGAGCAGAGATGTTGCTCTGAGGTTGATCCATGGCTGAAGTGTTTTCCACTTGAAACCCGAGCCTGTAATCCACCTAAACAGAAGACAAGGATTATGGAAAGTATCTAAATATATAGTTATTATGGATAAAGCGATTACAAAAGTTTGGGATTGGGATGTTTTTTATTTGGTTTTGAAAAAACTTTATTTCACTCATCAAGGCTGCATTTACTTGATTGATAATGCAGTAACAACAGTTATACTGTGAAATTTCACAATTTAAAAGTTGATTTCCATGTTTAAGTTTTTCTTTAAATATAAATCATGTGATGGCATGTCATTACTTTGGTCATGATCATTCTGCTGATTCGGTGCATAATAAATCTTTATTATAATTATCAGTTTAAAACGGTTGTGCTGCTTAATATTTTTGTGAAAACTCTAAAAATTTTAGGATTCTTTGACGAACAAAGTAAAAAAACAACAACTACTGACACCAAACTTGTGAATGATAGTGTACATAGGATACATGAACAGGGCCAACCTTGCTGCTGGAGTGCCATGTGAAATGCAGGCTGTTAGTGTCGCTAGGGACAGGCAGGATGAAGGAAAGAGCATAATGATTAACCACATCATCCCTCACATAGTACAACTCAGCATCGAGACCTGTAGAGTGATAGAGAGAATAATTAAAAAGATATAACTGATAAGGACAACAGAATTTAAACACGTTCACACAACCACCCTGCCTCATGAGAGTAAAATATAGTTTTATAATGCCAGACTCCATATCTGCTCTCATATGAACTCTATATTCCACCAATCAAAACATCCTACGTGCTCATTTAGGCTCAATGTATTCCACAGTGCCTGGAAGTATATGGTGCAAGAGGAAACCATGACAAAAATACATACAATACATTCTTTCAGCGTTGTGAAAACCACTGTGTGAAATCGTTCCACTTCCTCACAAGATCTGGATCCATTATATCATAGAGGGCAGGTATGACAGCCACTGAAATCTGATTATATTCTAGAACGTTTCACATTAAGCTTGATGGGAGCTATGAAACTACCAAGACTGTCGCCCAAGTTTTGTCCACAGTTCATTCCTCTCTCTCTCTAGCCTGTCCATTTAGAACCACATGGAATGGTTTTCATCCTTTATACCAAGAACAATATCCTAAGTTGCCACCTCCTCCATACAGTGGAGGAAAAACGTTCAAGTGTAGTATGTTTACGTTTAAGGACTTCACCCCTCAGAGCAAAACATCTCTGCTCTCCCCTCCCTGGCCTTCATTTTCAAACGAAGCTGTAATCTAAACAGTGTTTCCTTCCCGGCTACATTCCTGGGAGAGACTCGACCTGAAAAGCCTTTCTCCCAGTCAGCACAGCACACCTGTGATCCCAGTTCTACTGGAACCAGTCCCCAAAGAACAGCTGGAGAGTGGAAGTGATGATGAACCCGAGTCTGAAATCTAAAGTGGAGGCTGTTTCTCACACGAATGAGGCACAGTGACGTGTGAAGCTGATTGACAGCTGGAATCTTCTGCCATGCCTTGAGGCAAACCTTATCAAGACAAGGCACCATTGAGGGTGACTGGAGCCCATCAGTCTGTCGTGGGGTCTGCTCAAACATAAGGGGGATGGAAGTACACAAAATCTTTCTAAAACATATCTATCAAACAACAGTAAATGATTATTATTATTATTTTATTGCTAATATTTTTGATGTATTAGATGTACATCCTTAGGAGACATTTTGCTCTCCAAGGTTCAATTTGATAAAAAAAAAAAAAAGTTATTTTTACAGTATGATAGTTTGGTTTGCATAAATTAAAAATTAATCTAGCTCAGGATTGTTTTAATCATTATAACAATATAAGGTATTTTAAGAGAGCAAATGTGTTAAATAAAATAATTTACCCTAAAATAAAACCTCTTATCCCTTACCTTTATTTTGTTCCATAAAAGTATTTTATACATGTTCCATACATGTATGCATGTTCCATACAGTTAATTAGATCGTGAATAAGAAAGTCTCTCGGTCTGTAATCTCATTTTTTGTGCCAAATATATTTATTTGAATTGTAAAAATGAATTGTGTTACAATAATATAATTGTTTGAAATTACCTTGTCTTATTTATTAGTTAGAATATGTGTAACTCAATATTGTGACTAATAGTATAAGCTGAATAATAGAATCAACGATCAGTCAATAATTTGTTGTAATAATAATTAGATTAATCAATGATAATTTCATGTCCCCTTCAATAAAGACTTTAAGCTCCACAAATATGACCTTTTCTTGCCAAAACAGAGACATTCAGCTCCAGCTAGCAGCATTAAAGGATAGTTTGAGTTAACAGAAATCAGCTCTCCAGTGATATGAGGCTGCTGACCTATTGAGCAAATAGGCTGTGTAGCCCCCAAAACAGACACAATCAAGATGCAGGAGTCCTCAAAGTTCAGACAGACGTCTCGACTAACATAATCCCCTGAGCACAAAGGAAAAGAAAATTAGCCAGCTGTGAGAGACTACTGAGGCATGACTTATACTACAGATATACTCACAGACTTGAGACTAATTAACATTCCCATGTCTTGCACCATGTGACCTGTCTGAACCTACTTTTGTCCACACTGCTTTGATACACTATAGCTGGTGCTCACCGTAGCTAATTATGGCCATGAATCTTCTAGCCTTATTACTGTAAAGGAAATTATACAAGATGCAACTTTTTGTGAAATGTTGCTTGGGCACTTTCTCATACTCTCAAAAAGCTGCCCGTTGTATCATCACCTTAATAGTTTTCATTAGTAAGCATTGCTATATGATAAGAACTTTGTTTAGTGCTCTTAAGAATGTTTTCAGCAAGACTTTGTGAAAGGTTAACTACTAAAACTGAATGAAATAGAATAGCCTTTATTTCATCCTGTAACCTACAGATCTCTGTGCTAGTGTTATAAGGCTACTGGTTTTGAAAGCATCGATACTGTTTCTTACAGATAAGATTACCAGTGCGTTTGTCTTAACGAATGTAGTATCCCGTCAGCAATAACGTGCCTGTGCTCTCTACGGGCTTTTTTTTATTATTATTATTGCAAGTTTAAGTGTCGCAGATGCAGTGTTACCAGGTATTGTTATGGTAACAAAAACAAAAATAAAATAATTTGCTAACCCTCAACTGCAACTTCCTACTTTATTAACTAGCCAAAGTGACATATTACGTAGGGGAAAAAAAGCCAAAAGATCCTCTTAATTACTGATCTGGCAAAACAACAGAGGCTGGATCAGCGCTCTCACTCCAAACTCCCTTTCAAACCACATTCACATGAATTCCTCTCCATCATTTTCACACTATGGACATTGTACAACTTAAGACAAACTGTCTAAACTGGATTATACATGCAGACACTCACAGGAAGAATTTTAAAGTGCTAATTAGTCAGAAAACATCAAATTTTACATTTGAATATAAAAAATGACTCCAATGAGATTGGAACTGGCAGGAAAAGTTGGAAGTTGTAATGAAATACATTGAAGAGACATTTTTTTAAAATTGAAATTCCTTATTTTGTCAATCTCTGACACTAAAATGAGGATTTATTGCGAAAGGAATTTGCAGCAGGAACGAGCCTTAGCTCAGTCATAGACTTAACCCACAAAACAGTGGATGAAGAGGGTGTTGAAGTTCATGGGTCAAGTGTGCTCAACCCTCTGACCAGAAGATTCAAAAATAAAGCAGGAGGTTGTTTGAAAACAGTTTCCTGTGTGGCATAAAGTGCTCCCACCCTTGAAGAAGGGCTCCATTACAGGATGATTAGGAGATTGAGTTTATTATAACATATGTGCAGTCTGTGTTTTCCAGCTTGTTTATTTGTGACTCTGTGGGGACCATTTTTAACCTCTTTTCTTTATGCTCAAGTAACAAGTATATTTCAAATAGCTGCGGTTAACCATACGTCTTGAAAAAAAAAAAAAAGTGGTTTCCGCTTTCTGCAAAACTAAATCTTTGCATCCCCCTCACAGCAGTGCTCTGTAATGTCTTTTTATGTAGCTTCTAAACCCCTTTCATGGTTCAATTGCTTCCACTCTGAAAAAGCAGAGACCAGGGAGAAAACATGTCCACGGGGCGAGACTTCGATACACCATTATGTTGGATGGATCTTGTTCAAAGATCTTGCCAAAGACCCAGCTTTGTTTGAGAGTCATCTTCAAGCTTGCCAGTGAGGAAAAAAAAAGAAAAGAAAGAGACATGGCAGAACTGGAAGTGCAAAGAGAACAGGCCAGACTAAATTCTTAGATATATCGGATTAATGTGTCAATAACTCCTAGAAAAAAAATACCACTCTTTGGTGGTTTAAAAAACATCAAAATGTACTACTTATGATGTAATTACCTCAGAACAATAATAATTTATGGTTTATTAAATGTGGTCTAGGACAACAAGACTTTTCGGTTTTGAACACTCAGCACAGAAAAAAATGAAGTTACAGACAATACATGAATAACAATACATGAATGAAATGAAAAGACATGAATGATTTAAATCCATGTAATTCCCCACAGCCAAAGGAACAGACCTGCGGTTTTGGATTTCTTGGCCTCTGGAGATCACATTTCTGCCTTCAGAAAGGTACAACAAAAAAGCGAGAGCCAGGAGAAGAGGTAAGCACAGGTAGAACAAAGAGGCTCCTGTACTCAGAGTCCGATTTATCCTCAGTCCCTCAGTGCACAGGACATAACAGCAGCCAAGGTCAGAGAGAGAGCGGGACAGAGGGGAGATCAAGTGATCAAGTTCTAGCATAACAAATCAAATAAGAAATCAACAGACAGATTTACAAGCAGACTTGAAGTATGTTAAGTATTTCAAAAGCTTGATTTTTAAGATTTCAAATCCTGAAGAGCTATATCTAATTGGCATTGGCTGGAATGAAATTTTGATGGTATGATAACCTTAAGCAAAAATATCACAGTTTCTCATTATTGTGATTACGGATCTGAAATAACTTAATAAATAGGTGTGATATAAACAAATTCAAACAAAAATTAAACTGTGTTTACCTCACAAACAACCAAAAATCCCGTGACTGGCTCTTCCTCAGATATGCACATTGCTCTCTGGTACTTCAAAACAAGTCACAGTTTTCCATTGGACTCAAAAACCGGTGCACTCCAGAATGAAAGCTGGGTCGAAACGAGAACTCAGTGTTAAGTAATAATAAGTTTGAATTCTTTTATGCGTTTCATCAGTATTATAGTTGTATTTGTTTGCCCATGATTGGCGTAATACCACGTGTAGTAAACCGTTTTGTATTTTCTGGTCTTATTTAATGCTGCTTATATGCCGATTATCAAGAGTAATTATTGTATTATTATTTTTTTTTTTTACAATGAAACAGACAAGCAAAACAAAGCAGATTATAGACATTTATTATTTAAAACCTTTATTATTAACCAGGGCTGTGTATTGGCAAGAATCTGGCGATACGATACGTATCACGATACAGGGATTGCGATACGATGTGTTACTGTAAGCAAGGCGATATACTGGGATATTTCTTATTTTGGAAATAGGATATACTTTTTGAAAAGCTGTCAGTAAAAACACACCACCATATGCAAACCTTAGCAAAAAATCAATAGGCCTAAATAAATAAAAATTGTTTAACCAGAACACAGTGGGATCTACATTTGCAATAATCAGTCCCTGTAACATTCAATGTTATTGAACAACTTTTTGTGCAGTATGAAAAGAGGGGAAATTTAAGTGCTTGCAGGATTCTTTAGTTAAATGTATAAATTGTATTCTATAAAAAAAGACCATATATATATATATATATATATATATATATATAGACCCTGCCTTTGAAGGTTAATAGTCTAAGTTTAGAATTGTCACATACAATGCCATAACATTTTGATCTGAACAAAAAAAATTACATCTGCTTAATAGCAATGAAAAATAAAGTGGTTGCAAGATTCCTAAAGAAAACAAAACAATTGTAAAAGAATAAAATAAATACAGATGTTAAACATTTGACAAACATTTGTCTTAAACATAAGACAAATTATAATTAGGCTGGGCTACTGTATGTGTTTTTATCACTGCCGTATTCGCAAGTATTATCCAAGCAATTTAAGTACACGTTTTATCATGTGTAAAATTACTGATTAACATGGCGGATAAAAGCAGCTATTTTTTTTTTTACACCAACAATATACTATAGGCGTACTACTTACAGAACTCAGGTGAACTTTTTTAAATTTCTTGATGTGCTGTTGTGGTAGGCACATATTTGAAACACTGTCTTTGTCTTGTTCTTTTTCGATTTAAAGTGCTCCCACACAGCTGAGGTCTTCGGCATTTTTGTCTTCCCTTCCAGACGAACAGAATCATGACATTGGCTCATGGGCAATTCATATTCAAGCGTGAATGAGAACCGTTTTGTGGGGGATGGCAGGTGTTTAAAAAAAAAAAAAAAAATCAAATGCCAACTCACTGAATGAATATTCGAAAAAGAATTTATATTTTGGTCCATCCCTAGAAAATTCATGAAATACGTAGAATCGCAGAGACCACAACACGAGCACTGTCCTAACTGCACAAAATGCCTCAACACAAGAGAAAGCTGCAGCCGTCTGCCAACGCCACATTCCCAGGGCGGACGTTACTACAAAAGCCCAAATGACACCACACTTCAGCTTTGTACACCAATAACAAACTATATTAAAGCTAACATTAGTGGCGTTCCCTAATGCTAGTATTTCCTGTCACTGTCTAAGAGATGAAGACTGCTATCTAATGGTCGGGATATGAACTCAAATGAAACAACTGCCATACATCTTGTATGATTATTTTTTTTTATTTTTTATATCAATATTCAATTTTTGAGAATAGATACAGTATTGCCAAACAAAATATTGTGATACTCACATGTATCGATATTTTCTTACATAATTTTTATGAACATTAATTTGTTTTTTGTTTTTGTAGATGTTTCTGCAAAAGAAAAGTAAAGGTTGCACTAATTGTTACCTCAATTGTTTACATTTTTAAATTTAGATTTTAATTAATATTTTATTAATAGTAATAATAGTTCAAGGTTCACAGGATGCAGTATTCACACAGGGGTGTGGAAGCCAAAAGGGCAGAGGAGTCAAACCAAACCAAAGAAAGTGGTGGAACATGCAAAATAAGGAGCTCTGGAGTCTCATTATCATCAAGAATGGTAGCATGGTGGCTATATTGGAGTCCCTCAATTGTAAGAGTTCAAATCAGATCGTCAGGAGGGTAATCAGTGTAATACCAAACAGGTGTGGGCTAAAAGTAAATGATACACTAGCAGGCAGGCTGACCCAGAATGCAACGCTGCAATGGATAGAAAACATCTCAGTTACGTATGTAACCATGAGATGCTGCGGTGACGTCACAATATAGGAACACCTCTCGGTGTGACGAATGTCTGAAGCCCTATACCATCCCGCCAGTCCTATTGGCCAATTAGCGCTTGGCACCGCCCCACGCATGCGTACACATCGTATACCTTGGTGCAGCGCACTATTTTGCTCAGATTTCATGAACTGAAGAAGAATGCTATCAAGGTATGGAACGGCCGGGACCGCAGCATTTCGTTCCCTATTCAGGGAACCGTGGTTACATACGTAACCGAGATGTTCCCTTTCATAGGTCACTTTGATGCTGCGGTGATGTCACCGTATGGGAACCCTATACCATAACGCCTGACGTACCTGATAGCTGTGATCCAAGGAAGCATCTGCTCAAGTGGAGAGAAACCGGGAGCCAGGAGCTGTCCTCACTTCCAGACTGTAAGACTTGATAAAAGTGCTCGGTGAGGACCATCCTGCCGCAGCACAGATATCATCCATAGAAGATCCACTGAGAAAAGCTTGTGAAGAAGCCACCGCTCTCATGGAATGAGCTCTAACTCCTAAGGGCGAAGCGAGTCCGCGCGCCTCATAGGCTAAAGATATTGCCTCCACCAGCCAATGGGATATGCGTTGTTTTGTGACAGCATATGGCCTTTATTCTTGTGTCCGAAACAAACAAACAGCTGGTCAGACTCGCGCCATGGGGCTGTTCGATCAACATAAGTCTTTAGCGCTCTGACAGGGCAAAGACTCAGATCTCCTGGCCCTGCCTCTGCAGGGGGTAAAGCCTCCAAGACCACTTGTTGAAAGCGGAAAGGGTTAGAAGCGACCTTAGGGACATAATTAGGCCTCGGTCGCAGCAATACCTTCACAGAGCCTGGTGCAAATTCCATGCACGAGGGTGTAACAGAAAGAGCCTGTAAATCCCTAACTCTCTTGAGGGAGGATAAAGCCGCAAGAAGAACTGTCTTTAGAGTCAGGATTTTATCCGGTATAGTTTCCAAGGGCTCAAACGGATGCCCTGAGAAACCTTGCAACACAATGGATAAATCCCATGAAGGAACTCGCAAAGGGTGGAAAGGCTTCGGCTGTCGCGCACCCTGTATAAAACGAGAAACCAGCGGATGACGACCCACTGAAGCACCATCTATATATACGTGGTTAGCTGAAATGGCTGCCACGTAAACTTTCAGAGTGGCTGGCGTTACTCCATCAGAGAAACGGTCCTGAAGGAACTCCAGTACTGAAGCCACTGGGAAGTAAACTGGATCCATATTACGAATTCCACACTAGGTCGTAAACAGTTTCCATTTGAAAGCATATAAGCGTCTCCTAGAAGCTACTCTAGAATTCATTATAGTCTCTGTGGTTTCAACAGAAAGACCGGCACATACTAACTCACTCAGAGGCCACGCCCACAGCTTCCATAGATCTGGCCTTGGGTGCCAAATCATTCCCTGTGCTTGCGATAATAAATCCTGTCTGAGGGGAATATCCCATGGAGAGCCCGCTAACAGACTAACCAGGTCCGCAAACCACAGCTGTGTGGGCCACCAAGGAGCCACCAGCAGCAGCTGCTCCACTCTGTCCAGCCGTATCCTGGATAATAGGGCTGGACGATTCATCGAAAAATAATCAAAACTGAAATTCATAACCTCTAACCGACGTAATTTTCCCATGTGTTATTTCGTTTTTTTAATCCTGTTAACACTTCCCCCTTAAAAGCATAGCGTGTGTGTAGCCACATGACTCTGCCCCGTCCAGTCAGTGGCATAAAAGCAAAACATGGAGGTGAACGCCGGTTCAACACATACTGATGGCGCGTGACCGTTGAGCCTTGCGTCTTCACTAAACTTTGTCAGTTGTATTTGTTTTATGGTTTGGGCATTCAAGCGATTAGATGAACGGATGTGTATTCTTATATCGAGTTACCATGTTCGCACAGCTGCATTGTGGCTTGAACCAGGGCTGGACTGGGACAAAAAAATCGCCCCGGGCATTTTTGCCCAGACCGGCCCACTATATGATCATAAACAACACCCATCTTTGCACGCCCTTAATTATATGCATACCAACTCCTATTAATTAAAACCACTAATGCCATGTAAAGAGTGAGTATAGGAACGAGTGAGAGTTAACAGATGAAATAAGTCAAAATGTTATATTTATTAATACAGTTGAACTATACTCCACAGCGGTGAATCATAAAACAATCTATAAGCGGCTCTGGCATAGCAATACCAGTGTTTCTTACAGGATTTTTGTTAAAACTATGGTGGTGTGTCCTTGGTCCTTCTAGGGGGGTTCGGGGGCATGCCCCCCGTGAGAAAATTTTGTGCATTTTAAATGTTAAATTCATTAATCTGGTGCACTTTGAGAGTTCAAAATTAAAAGCTCCAACCCATATTCAGTGTGCAAATTAAACAAAGAAAAATTCAAACCTCTTTTAGTTACAGTGTCTATTTACATTACACCTATACATAATAATAGTTATAATATTAATCCAATGACAGTAATAGCCATATTTTGTAAAACAAATGCACAAAAAAATAAAGGAAACTTACTTAATTAGTTGTACCAATTTCTATACTTGAAAGAGATAAGCACATGATCTTTTATTTTGACGCAAACTGCATCAAGCTTTTATTTTGGCGGAAAACATGGTTTACAAACGCCTCTTATTAAATTTCTAGTGAATTGCGGTAATTCAGAACTCGTTTAAAGTTGTGATTGGGCCAGCCCAGTGTCAATCAAGAAAAGACCCAATGGGCCGCTGATCTAGGCGTTTCATGGGCTGGTCTGTCAGAAAAAAAAAACTAACACTGACTTTGACCAATGCATTACACCGGCACAAACCCAGCGCCGCCAATTAAGCAAAACAAAACAAAACGAATGGGCCGCCGATGTACAAATTGTATGGGCCGTTAAAAAAAAAAAAAAAAGTATGAGTATGAGATATATCGGCGCAAAAAGCACGTCGGCCCACCGGGCAAATGCCCGGTATGCCCAATGGCCAGTCCAGCCATGGCTTGAACACTCATATAAACAGTAGATGCACGCGCGCACAGAGGAACACAGAAACTAGTTGTCAGCGCTGTCCTGTGATTTATTACTAAAGTAGCTTAGAATCTCAAAACTTATTATAGCATGTTTGTGTGCAGCGCACATGAAGCACAAGCGCGTGCACAGAGAGCAGCAGTCGGCGGTCGCGCTGCGGGTTCCCGGTTTGTATCCGTTCTCGGACTGTTCTGTGTATTTTAACTGTTGAAAAGGTTGTTCAGAGTCGAAACTATGATACAGAAAACTACATCAGTATATCATCATAAATGCAGCCGATTTTGTCTTACGTGAACATAAACAGATGAGAAAGAAAACACACGTGCAGTATTTTTGCTTAATGAGACAACATCCTAATAAACACGCTGCCTGTCATTAATGTTAATCAAAGAACAAAAGAAAATCATTCACTGATCTTGACTGAATTTATTTAATAACTTTAATTGATTAATCTTTATTTTATTTATAAAAAGAAAACTATGCAGTGTTTTTAAACTTTTAATTACAGTTTCTGTACCTGCTTATTGATTTGTTTGTTCCTTTCTTATTACTGACCTATCTTATTACTTGTCTTTAACACTTGAATATTTGAAATTTATATTAATCTAGTTGTTTTTGCTATGGTATTTTTTTTTTATCACAGGCAAAATTCCTCTTGCAGTGTTTTGTAGGCTGCTTATTTTTGCTCATGTTATTCAGCTGCAACAGAAAGCTTTGTAAAAATGTTTGACATCTAAATTTTTGACTTAATTTTTTTTATATTGGATTTTTTATCTTATTGGAATCGAAACTAGGAATCGATAAGAATCGGAATCGATAAAATCCAAGCGATACCCAACCCTAGTAAGAAATGTTGAGAACATCAGCACCTAGAAAGGACCTCTACATCCCTGAAAGACAGCGGAGACCAGGACAACTAGAGCCCCAGATACAGATCCCCTGTAAAGACCTTGTCTCAGAGGAGCACCAGGACAAGACCACAGGAAACAGATGATTCTTCTGCACAATCTGACTTTGCTGCAGCCTGGAATTGAACTACTGGTTTCGTCCGGTCAGAGGAGAATTGGCCCCCCAACTGAGCCTGGTTTCTCCCAAGGTTTTTTTCTCCATTCCGTCACCGATGGAGTTTTGGTTCCTTGCCGCTGTCGCCTCTTACTTGCTTAGTTGGGGTCACTTCATCTACAGCGATATCGTTGACTTGATTGCAAATAAATGCACAGACACTATTTAACTGAACAGAGATGACATAACTGAATTCAATGATGAACTGCCTTTAACTATCATTTTGCATTATTGACACTGTTTTCCTGATGAATGTTGTTCAGTTGCTTTGACGCAATGTATTTTGTTTAAAGTGCTATATAAATAAAGGTGACTTTGACTTTGAAAGTCAATCATATTTACAGTACAAACCTTGTCAGTGAACTATGAGGGCAAAAAAAACAAAATCGAAACAAAATAATTGTTCATTAATCGTAATCGAGGTAAAATGTTCAACTAATAGAGGTTTTGATTTTAGGCCATAATCGTCCAGTCCTACTGGATAACACCGCTGGAATTAGACGAATCGGGGGAAAAGCATACAAGCTGGTTCTGGGCCAATTGTGAGCTAATGCATCCAAGCCCAGGGGCAATGGAGGGCATGGGGGAACCACAGCGGGCAATGCGTAGTCATGCTTGATATGAATAAGTCCACTCTTGCTTCTCCAAAAATCTGCCATAAGAGGCTCACCATTTCGGGGTGCAACCTCGATTGTCTGCGATTGTGCTAACACCAGCCAATTGTCTAAGTAGTTCAACACACGAACGCCCTGGAGCCGCAACGGGGCCAGAGCTGCGTCCATGCATTTTGAAAAAGTTCGGGGAGCCAGAGCTAAGCCAAAGGGAAGAACGCGGTATTGATACGCTTTGCCCTCTAAAGCGAATCTGAGGAACTTTCTGTGTCTCTTGATGATCTGAATATGAAAATATGCATCCTTCAGATAGATCGTGACAAACCAGTTGTTTGGTTGAATCTGAGACAAAATAGACCATACCGTTAACATCTTGAATAGCTAGTCCTGAGTGCAAGATTCAAACGGCGTAAATCAAATGGTTGCAACCCGCCATCTCTTTTTTGCACAACAAAATAGCGGTTGTAAAAAACCTGACTCCATCTGAGAGGGGTGTACTTCCTCTATAGTCCCTTTGCTCAGCAGAGCTGACATCTCCTGTCGCAGCACCGCTATTTCCTTTGGCTTCACAACCGTGGGAAGAATTCCGCGGAAAGGAGGCGGGCCTTTTCGAAACTGAATGGTGTATCCGTGACGAATTGTGCGTAACACCCATTGTGAAATGCCGGGCAAGCGTTCCCACGCGGCCCGAAACAACATTAGCGGTTTCAAGATTTCCGCCTTCTGCGACGTTTTCATACGCGTTAAAATGTCCGGGCACGAAAAGCTCGCGGCGTCCGTAAGCAGGGGAAGCGCATGCGTCAAAGTTTTTGCGTCTCGTTTTGTATAATCCTCAAGCGTGTCCACGGCAGGAATTAATCCAACAAGATGAACATCGGGCTCTGCCGCTAGCGAAAAAGCGGCGGCTGTATGTCTTTGCCAGACCCTTGAACCGTCCCTTGAACCGGATTCTGAAAGCTGAATTGCGCAGAGTGTCTGAGGGAACGCTCGGCATGATAACTCGATCCAATGCTGCTCGAAGCGCCCTTTGCGGCGAGACAGTCATTGTTTGAGTGTGGGGACTGCAGCGAGAGGGTTGGATGCGCAAAAGCGGTCCAACAGCGCTCTCTAGTGGAGGGCACAGTCCCTGGCAAGCAGCGAGAGTATCAGGAGCTGCTATTCGGGGCCCGAGAACGAGAGGCATTAGACGTATTGTTCAGGCGCGCGGAATGCGCGCTCATAATGGAAGCGACTCGGTCGGGATGCGCATGCGGTGCGACGTGCCCGTTTTTTCCAGGTGCGGCCGCACCGCATCGAGTTAAAATCATCTCAAATTTTCAGAATGCCGCAAGCGCACCGCGGGTCATGTGACAAGAACTAAACATTCAGCTTCATCCTTTCTCGTTACAACGTTGAAAGCTCAGCCAAGATGAAGGAACAGCTGATCATAGCTGTATATGGATTGCCATTTTGAAATAAATTTAGTAGCAGAGGTACTGAAAGCGATTTTTTGTGCTGCAAATCCATTTATCCTTTGCTGAAATTTCTGCATTTTCATGGAGAGAGCGCATCATTGTTGCTTAGCAACGGCAGACGCCTCAGGAGCGCTTCTGCCCGAAACGCTTTGGAAAGGAGGAGAAAGCGGCGCGCCTAGCGTTTTCCACGCGTTTTTAGGCATCATATGTGAATGGCCCCTTATTCATTCATTCATTATTTTTTGCTTGCATACATCTTCAAATATGCCATGGAGAATCACAGAAAGTCACCAAATTAGGTTTTATTGTGAATTTTTATTTATTTTTTTGCGAAATTCGAATATCATTTTTATTTATCGAATAATTAGAGCAGAACGAATATTCGAATGTTCGACTATCCGTGCACACCCCTAAATGTAATATTTTATTCATATTTTTAGCACAAGTGTCTTCTCAAACCCTGAAGTATCCTCTCTCCTGAATATTTCTACAGTTCCAACAGTATCCTTCAGACAGACCCAAACTGGGTAAGACCAGGTTTGACAACTTCTTGATATATTGGTACACAAACTATTAACTTAATTTGTTATGCTCCAAGAACAGAATATATATATATATATATATATATATATATATATATATATATATATATATATATATATATATATATTTTTTTTTTTTTTTTTTATGTTGACCAGTGTTATAGCTTATAAAGAATGAAAGACGGAGACTAATTCCAATAAATATTTGTTTCCAGGACTCAAACAGTGTTCAAACTACTGTGACTGCATTATTAACCCTCTGGAGTCTAAGGGTATTTTTGGGGCCTGGAGAAGTTTTGTAATGCCCTGACATTTGTGCTTTTTTCAGTTTCTTATAAATATCTAAATGGGTAAAGTCTAATCTCACTGTAATCAGCACAAACTGGGCTATAATAATATAAGAAATGCATGTATGTACATGATTGTGTTTTTGAGAAAAAAAATATTATGCGTGGTTAGTGAAAAACTAAAAATGTTAAAACACTTGAATAAGGCAAAAAACACAAAGAACAATGGTTCCCGGGATTTTTGAGAACTGGAGCTTGTAGCCTAGAATTTTTCTTTCTAAATGATGTGAAAATCATCTTGTTTACTCACTCACAGAAAACAATATATTGATTTAAATTTTCTAAGACACTTTTTGTTGGTAAAAGTCATATGCGAGTAGGCGTCAACTACCATGAATATCATTGTGATTTACACCTGAGAAGACAAAGGCCTGCATAATGAGCTGCATAATGAGCCATTCAGTCATCTGTGCCACTGAGAGGAAGGAGTTACAAGAAAGAATGCAAGAACAAAATAAATCTATATAATTTTATGTTTGTAGTTTATTTAGAATATATTTAATTATCCCACAACATAATTTAATATCCACTTGGGGGTGCAGTTAAACAGTTTATTAGAAACAATCAAAGCTGACTTTCAAACAAATTGTTTGGCATCCTTACTCCAGTCACACAATCCTTCAGAATCCTTTTAACAATCTTATTTTCTACAAAAAAAACATTTATTGTTATTATTATTATCATTATTATTAATGTTGAAAAGAGCTGAGAATATTTTTCTGGGTTTTTAGGGGGAATAAATTGAAAGAAAAGCATGTTTTTACATTTGTGACAGTTATCTATTTGTTACATTTATATTATTTACATCAATCTTTTGAATGGTATAGTATTGTATATTGTTATTGA
The DNA here is from genome assembly GCF_963082965.1 of Carassius carassius. Classification (NCBI taxonomy): domain Eukaryota; kingdom Metazoa; phylum Chordata; class Actinopteri; order Cypriniformes; family Cyprinidae; genus Carassius; species Carassius carassius. Next base: position 17,049,423 of record NC_081764.1, read on the forward strand.
AACTTCATAATGTTTCACTTGATTACTATACATTTAGTCAGGAATTATAGTTTGGAAAAAGTATTTGGAAAAAGTCTAACTAGTAAAACGTTTACACGTTATGTGAAAACTAGTACAAGTATATAAATAAATAAAAAGAGACTTACTCATGTTTATGATCTCTGCTGAATAAAGTGCTGCATTCTTTTTTTCTGAGGAAATCCATTTCTCAAATCCTCAACCACATGACATCTTTTTGGGGTGAATTATGTCTTATTCCTCTCATCGCGAAGCAAACAGTAAAATAAACACTTGAAGAACAGGCTCGCTGCTTTTTCTTCTGTTATGGGCGTATTCAAGCCGCGCGCTTCAGTTTGAATCTGAATAGCGCGTTCAGCGCGGGGGCGTGGTCACATTAGATATAATGAAGGGAGACTTGAAAAACAGACATCGCGTTGTTTTCATATGGATTACTTTATCACAGAATATCTGTTTTCGGCGGCACTTGTTTAGTTTAAAAATAGACATGTCAAGCTTTCTATAGATATCTCCCCCATGTATTTTCGTTGAGTATTCACGGAGTTACAGTTCATTTTAATGACTTGTTTGTAAAAGAAGATCAGCGCAGACAAAGGCTGCAGACAGCACACCTTGTTTGTTATCTTTATTTTATAAGTGCACAAAGTTTTGTTGTTATTATGTCTGTATCCAAAAAAAAGTAGACCCTTTACAGATTCGATTGATGTATTGCTCTTATCTGTACGATTAAAACTGAAAGTGTAATTTAAGGTCTTTTCGGGGTTATCAGGAGAAAATGACTCAAAACGCGTATCCGCGTTAATCGACTCGAAAGGGTTAACTGAATAGGTTTTTTTTACACTGTAAATAGTCTACCATGTATTCTAAAACAGAAAAAGTCTCAAACAAGTGTGAAAAGAGCATAGACTATTGTTCTATTAAATAAAAGGTTGAGTCATTGCAAAAAACTAAAAAAAAGGAAAAGGGGCCTACCCCCATTTAGTGTGGCAGTTCGAATAGACAAGCATACAAATGAGAATACTACTGCCAGTCATTCCTATTCTATTCATGGACTTCTTTTGTAATAGCTCCCTGCTCGTCTTTCAGCTCGCTTTGAAAGCATTCTTCAACCTCTTTTCTAGCTTTGGGCACATGTTCAAGTCGAGTGACTATGCAGGCAAAACACAAGAACCTTTCAATGGTACCATACTTTGCCCTGTTATTTTAGAAGCAGCTGTAAGGCAACTTTAATGGAGAATGATTTTACTTGAGACTGGCTGTGGTTTTAGGCTTGATGGCATTCCAGTCAACCATTATCACTTCTACCATTACTAGAGAAAATTTGATATGGTGTGCTGAGCAAAGGGCAGAAAAATCCTATAATATAGCGCCCATTTTCCACTACTTCAGTAGACATGATGCTCTCTACGGATCACTAATGGATCTTCCTTGTACCGCAGGCAAAAACAGAAGCACATGCAGAGGGAACTAGTCCATAGATGGATTAAGTAAAATAACACATGGAATGATTTGAAATGACAGTAAATGATAATTTATTATTATTTGTGCATTTTAATTAGTAACTTGTCAATTATAAGTAACCTAGACTTTAATTTTTTCCCCAATTAGGTTAAAGGCCACCACAGATGAGCAACATGGGTGTGTGGGAGGCACAGGAAGCCCCAGGTGCTTCAGCAGGGGTATAATAAGTGTCTAAATGTGTGTTTATTTATGTGTGATGACCAAAGCACCCTGAAACCCCATGAAGGATTTATAGCCTTGGAGAGAGGCAAGCACATTTGGAGAAATAATTACTAATACTGCCAGAAAGTATCTCATTAAATGACAACCCCACACGAGTTCTGCTGGGCAGTTCTGGGTGTCCTTTAAGAGTTGTTCTGTTTGTTGAAGTCAACATGAAAACAAAACCTTCTTCCTTAAAGTTTTTTTTTTGTGCATAATTATTTTAATGCACACCTATTCCAAAGGGGGAAAAAAATATTTGAATAAATAATAAATCACTTTGACTATTTTTTTTTCTCTTGGGTCACAAGGCCACTTAGCTGTGGCTGGCTTGCTATTGATGTTTCACAATCCAATCAATTCCCAATAGATACAGCTTGGTCCTGTAGTGCCCTATGATTTCTGTGATGAGGAAAACATGGACAGAATTGCAGAATTCAGTCATAAAAATCTAATTTATAGATTTACATAATGCAGAATATCACAGATGATGTATAAATCTCAATGTTGAAAAACTGACACTTAAGACTGGTTTTGTGGTCCAGGGTCACAAATCACAACGTGATGTGAACTACAGTCCCTAAATATTAATCTGCAAAAATACTATTTAAATTTGTCTGTGTGTGAATGAAAAGCATGGTTTCGTTTACTACACACATACTGAAGTGCACGTGACAGTGTTTTCAGCCTGTGCGGTCTCATTATGAGAACATGAACACAGGAACATAATCACTAGGACTGCTCTGAGAGTCACTTCATTTGCATTTGACCATTTAATTTGAGAAAAACTATCATTATATCATATACAAACAGAAACTTAAATTTCTTTACAGCAACCTATCAAATTAAAGGTTTGGTTTAACTTTAAGAAACTGTTACAAATATACTGTAAAGATACAATGTAAAGATAGTACTACAACGACTACTACTAATGTTAATAATAAAATTATTATTAAAACATTATTTTTAGAGGAATATTTACCAGAAAACATTTACCGAAATGTATTTAGCAGAATAATGTAAATAACACAAGTGTTTCTGGAGGGGATAGAATAATAATCAATTATTTTGAATAAAATCTATTAATTAGAGATGCTTTTGATTATTAAAATTTTATGAAACTATTAAAATGAAATCCAGAAAAATAGGGCTGGGTTTCGATTCAAATTTCAAGAATCGATTCGATCCGATCCGATCTGATCCGATCTTCGAGATTTAGATAAGTGTTTTTGAAAAAAGCATTTTTTTCCGGCTGTTACCTGAATTACAGGACTGTAGTTATGCAACATATTGATACTATTATTATAGACATTCAACCGCAAATTAATGGAGTATTGATGGTTGTAAAAAAACAATCCCCCTTCCAGAGTGTTGATACAACTGCTTTCACAAACTTGCACTGGTGTAGACGACAGAGGACGCAGAGGTATATCAGCAGCAGTAGATGTATTATTAAAAATGACATTAAGAATTGACATTAAGATGCAAATGTACCTTTATTTTTTATTTTAATGATCAACATTTAGAACACATTTGGTTACTGGCTTCACAGTAAAAATAATGAAAAATTGAATGTGGTAAAAAATAAAACATTTCATAGGACCTTAAAATGTAATATTGTTATATAATAAATAATAAATGTTAAATATTGTAATTCATTATTTCAATTAATTAGACATGCTTTTGATTAATAAGATTTAATTTAACCATTAAAACAGAAATATAAAAAAATAGCCTTTGCTTGACAAACTTTTTTTTTTAATTGAATATACTTTCTCACTCAGAAATATATCACATTACACAAATAAAACTGTTTCCTTAAAGGCCTTTATCTGGTTGTTTTTTTTTTTGTTTGTTTTTTTTTTACCAAAAGAAATTCAATAGCTGTTGCCTAGTTTAAAATATTTGGCCTAACAGTCAATACTTTTCAAATGACATCTGAAGTTAGACAAAGACAAAAAAAAAAAAAAAAATGATCTGTCATTTTTTTGTCATTTTTAGTGATCAATGTCAGGAGGGTCAACAATGTGTTTTATAGGTTTACATTTTAGGTTCTGGGAACAAACTTGTCATCCCAGACATTACGAGTTCAAGTCACACTAAACACAGACAGATTTACTTAAGAGGTAACGATGCAGAAAGTGTTCTGACTGGAACTACCATTTGTCAGTTTATGTCGCCCACTTAGTCTTTATTTCACTACAGTACACCATGTCATCACAATGAAAAATTTAAACAGGCCATTGGTTTAAGGTCACCTACACTCTTCACTGACAAATACTGCAGAAGATATCATTTGAACAGTTTTTTTTCCATCCAAACTGCTCACGGAGGAAACAGATAAAAGCAACTGTGATGATTAAAATCAAACAAGATTCCAAAGACAAATCCTAAAGCTATTCTTCAATCCAGACACAACCGCTCCTCAAAGTAACGGAACATACAAAGTTACATAAATTATAGTACATTAGTTTTTAAACATGTTTATAGGTGCCACATCATAGGGCTTTCAATCTTTGGTTTATTTACTAGGGATGTGCGAGGCTAGTCTAGTCGACTAGTTGACTAATTGATACTGCTCAGTGTTACACTGTTGCTATTGACTGTTTTTTAGTCTACGAGTTGAAGCGACAGCAACAGAACTGTATGATCACTAAGATTCAGTTAGCACATGTATAAATGTGGTCAAGGTTAAATTAGTTAACCTTGAAAATTTAAAACCTGCATTCGCAACACTTCGGTTCATGTCTGAGGGTCAATAAGCCCTTTCACACATACAGACTTTTCCGGAAAATTACCAGTAAATTGCCGTAAAGAGATCATGTGTGAACAGGATCTTTCCAAAAATACCGGTAAATTCGTTTCGGCAATTTACCGGTGTGAGAAGTTGTAACATTACCAGTAAATTGCCGGGATTCTGCTGTGTGTGAACGCAGAAGGAAAATTACCGGTATTAGCACGTACGAGTTCAGAACGTGGTGACGTAAGACGTCTACTCCGGGCCAATCATAACAATGTGACGCATTCTCGCACTGTTTAAGAAAATAAAATAAATGTCAACCAACTGAAGCAACAGTGAAATTAAAGCACTTCGCCTTATCCGTGCGAATGAAGAAATTTGTCGTCATCTGAGAGAAACTGTTAGTGATGCAGTAACGTATGATAAAATAACTAACTGTTAACTGTCTCCGAGAGCAATGCATTCACAGGACAAAATCAGGTCATCAATAAACTAAAAACATTGCGTCTTAATATCTAAAAAATAAACGACCATCACAAACGAAGTAGTAGTGGAAGTATTTCTTGTTCCTATTATGACTTTTATTACTTTTTTTATTATTATTGACTTTTGTCAATCTATTTGGGGATCCTGAACCAGTGGATCTCAACCCGCGGCACGTCATGAAATCACATGCGGCCCACTATGCCGAACACAATTAATAAAAAAAAAAAAATTATAAAAAACTTTACGTTTTACAACTTATTTTAGTTTTTTTTAACATAGGGAAAAACACATACGAGTACAAACGGGTACAAACGAGAAGTCGGAGCAGTGAAGAAGAGTGCTGGACATTCGGCATCAACTTTCGGTTTGCCCAGCAACTCACTTGAAGATGTTCAGCCCGTCTTTTTTCCCTATTCTCCCAAAACAGCTTATACTGTTTCAGCTATTAAAATGGTTCAGTTTTGTATGTTTGGAGCATATTTCGATCGTTAAACAGGCCTATAAGTTTTGTTTTTAAAGTAACAAGCGCAGCACAGAGAGAGAGAGTTGATCATAGCCTATGTTTGATCAGTTTAGCCTTCTCAAATCATCACGAATTATCTAAAATAAAATCTAAAGATATAAAACAGTTCAAGCATGTAATGATGTTTTAACGTCAAACCCATATAAATGTGCACTATATCTAATATTTTGTGCGATGACATATGACATTTTGGGACATATAGGTGCCAGTGCGATCATAATATAAAATAAAGAAATATAAAATAAAGAAAATAAACATGCTTTCTGCCGTCTCGTCTTGAACAGGAGCGCTTACAAAAATAATCCGAAACTCAACGAATACATGCCTAACAGACATGATAAATATATCTATAGAAAGCTTTAAATTACTACTTAATGAAATAATACAAAAAAAAAAAAAAAACTCATTACAATCATAATCCATATAGAAGGCGCGTCTAATGAGGACTCAGAAAACACTAGTTTATTAGTAAATAATTCAAATATATTTGTACTATTTCCCTCTGTCACATTCATGGTAATTACTTATTATTTTTCCAGTGCTTTGCGCCATCTTTTGAACTAATTTTGAAAGCAGAACTTTTCAGCTGCGCTGTCAGCACAGACTATAGACCCCTTAATCGCCTACGTCACGGTGACGTCACCGCTCTAGCTGGAGGCAAAACATAAGGCACAACCACTGATAGATCAGTGGGCAGAACTCATAGCAGGTGCGCTAAAAGTTTTGACTTTATAATGTCTTCTTGACATTCATTCACAAAAATCAAGAAGACAATTCTGGTTGAATGCAATACGGCATACAGACTGGACGGAGATGATAATAAATAATGCTCGTGTTTGCAGTGCACACTTCATATCAGATAAAATAATCTATGCATATGAACTGGTGTGTTGGTTTTATCTAGTAAATCAGCAAGTTTCTGTTTTATAGGTGAAAAGTTCAGCGCACTAACTAGTTTAAATGTTTAACAAACATACAGCGATAGATGTGTGTGCCATCCTTAGAATGGTGTCTTAAAATAATACACATTGCTAATCATAGTTAGCCCAGTGATAGGTTACATTAGAAAATAAGCCTTGACAAAATTCCCCATACCACCCAAAAGTAATTCATATGGCCGTATGGCATACGGGTCAGGTAGCCTGCTTCCATCCGCGAGAGTTAATTAAAAAAAAAAAAAAAGCTGTCACGGTCCCGCAGAGTCAGGGACTGTACATATTCGGACAGTTCCGAACCTTCTTCTGCATCCATGTTTAATAAATCCCTCCTAAAACGTGCTAGCTTACGCTTGTCAACATTGCGTCCGCGCCTCTTTTTGCCTCCAGCTAAGCCCCGCCCACCCGGAGACGTTGGAATGTTTACAAACTTTTAAGGGGTCTATTTGATATGAATTTGGATCAGCTATATTTGTGAACGCACCTTTTCTGCAATGTCGTGCGTCTTACAGACTGCAATTTACAATCGCAACTTCATTGTGCTATTATTCCTTTCAAGACAAATTTCACTAAATTGGTCAGCTCATGACAGCATCAAGTGTTTTATTAATGGTAAGTATAATTATTTAAACCAGTCGTCTATTACAATGTCTCTGTAACAAAAGCAGTTGCATGAATACTAAAGTTTGAAACAAAAATGAAACCATCAACAGAAATACTCATCACGTATTACCCTCTATGTTTAAAAATACAAGTGCAGCTGTTTAGAGGTTAATGACATCACAGAATTTTCCGGTATTTTGGAATGGATGTGTGAATGGTGCTTTTCCGGAAAAAACACGGAATGTCGTTGACTGTGTGAACAGCGCCTTTTTTAATTTACCGGTAAAGTCGTTCTGGTAATTTTACGGCAATTTACTGGTAAAAGAGGCTAATGTGAGGCCCAAATGAACAGAACCACCAGAATTAGCATTCCATTAAAGCTCTACAACTAAACTATGAAATGTTTAACTTTATTTTAAGTCCACTCACGTATTCTTATGGCTGGACTTTACTTCGGGTTCTTTGATCAGTTTTAAAGCAGTGACAATCCTTTCTTTCAGTGCCCATTTACAGAGTTAAGCTCTCAGCTCATTAATGAACATTAGTTTCCTGCAGGCCTGCTTTTCCTGAGGCAAGGGTCTGAGGGATCACTTGGACAGCTAGGATTTAGTCTGTGGAAAGTATATTGTTTTGAAGAGGCAGGTTCCAAATTGTCATGGGTGAGTTGTGGCAGCTCTGTAATGAATCTTTCTTGGTGCTCAAAAGGAGTCAGTGCTAGTCATTAATTACAACCACATGAGCCAGTCCTACTACAGCTGCCATCGCAGTCAAGGAAACAGTGCTTGTTCCGTAAGAGGTATCCTCAGAACTTCTCGCCTGCACTGGAACAACATGACAGTACAGCTGCTGCTTAAGTAAACAAACTTCTATGGGTATGATATGGACAAGGGAGGGCTCGCTTACTCATATGAGAGGAAGGCCAGGCTGGTTTGTAACTGGAACACAGTATAATGTAGTTGAAAACTAAAGACACTGTAATAAGCCTAGTCCCACAGAGACTAGTTTATTGCACTCTTGCACTACACAAATTTTATACAGACCTTTCATTAGACAGCTGTCCATACACGCATCTCAATTAAGCAAGAAACCACTCAGCTCAAGCTATAAAGCTACAAATGTATTACTCTTTCACTGTATATGACATAAGATGAACAGTCTATGTCCAAAATTTCATCTTAACTATTTTAAGGCCACCCAGTTTATGAGTTTATGATTTTTGCATGTGGTTTCTTTTGTTCCCATATTTTGTCATAAATTAAGAATGCAATTTAATACAAAACTTGTTGGTATATGGTGTCATGATTTGTTTATAAAACTGTTTGCACGCACATTTCATGTAGAAATGGGTTTGCATGCATGCTTGGAGAATGAGACCCAGTATCCTAAACAGACAAGAAAAATCAATAAAAAAAAAATCGAAAGACAAGACAAAAATCATTTACAAATCACAGCCAATCAGAAATGTGTGCGTAGTAGGGTATCGCCACACAAGCAAAAAAAATGTGTTTTCTTTAAATAATATTCTAAGATTTGAGGTTAATTATTCATTGTCTTTTTATTATTATAAAAAAAGTATATTCATACTCTTCATACATATTAAACCTTCACTAAAACACAAAACACAACCAGTAACTGAGCTGCCAGCCACAATGTTGCAGAATTATCTGGGATATTTCTACAGTATCACTTGCTGCGTAGTCATCACGGCAAGTTAGCATTAGTATTGAAATCGCAAAAAAACAACTGAACATAAATGTGCTTCCTAACTGGCCATCGAGTTTTGTGGTGAGTCAGCTGACACTCTTCATTAAATGAGCTCTTGGTATAGCACTATAAATTTGGTTCCATTCTTGTTTTTCTGAGTGTCAGGATCAACCCCACATAAACACATCGATTTAAATCAGCATCTCCCTAACCTCCCAGGTCCTCTTGAGGTCTCTCCTAATATGGAGTCAAAGGAGAAAGTCTGCTGAAGATAAAGACAAGAGATGTAACCTTTAAGAGTTTGGCAGTAAAAATAAGGTTTTTGGTGGAGTGGAGAACAACGCTCCTCAAGACAGTGGTATACACTGCGAGACCTGTGAGATGAAGACTGCTCCAACACCAAGAGAAGAAGTCAAAGAGTACACAAGTCACAAGAGTAGCTCTGCAGAGAACGATTCTCCAGGGCTGTGTGTGATTTGAAATTTTTCACAAGTTTCTTGTGGACTAGCAAAATATGCCAAGTATACAGAACCTCTCTAAAGTTTTACTTGCAGCCCTTGCACAAACCCAGGAATCATCATAAACTAACCAATTCTTTTAAAATTATTAGCTTCTTTTTAGCAATTTTTAACTGACCCCAATTATTTTCTTATTTACTTGTGCATGATCATGCATGTACATTCATTCAATTTAAGATAAAATTTCACATGTATCAGACACTGTATTTTATCAATTTTACATGATCCATTCAATTTCCAATGGATAGAAGACCAGTCACACACTTTTTCTTAAATTATAAGATCCTATTTTATTCTGAAATACATTTTTCTCACATTACAAACGTCAAATTGACTGTGAATGCATTAACTAATTGAAACGCAGCCATCTTAAGCCTTAAAGGAGTTGCAACCGTGTGTCTGTTACATCTATTCAAGGCGTTTTCACTTTTTACAGGAAGAAAAGGTTTCATAGGCAGTAAGTTTACATCGTAAATCAGAGTGGATGTATTTCGTGACCTAAACATTCCATGTACTGCCATACACTGTGCAGGGCCATCTAATGATCCCCCCAAATAACTCCGACACAAGAGGGCTGACGCTGTCTGTTAGCAATGAACAGCTGGATAGTGGAGATTTTTCATCCCTGTGGTGTTGGGACTCTGAAGTAGAGAGTGAAAGCTTTCTCTCTTTACTATATCAGCACAAGGATGAACAGTGCAGTGGAAAGCAATAGATCCCTACAAGGGAGAAAATTTTCAAAGTTGTGGTAAACAAGGCTTTTTTTTTTTCAAGTATCTAACTAGATGACAGTGCTTAACATACTATATTCAGTTCATCTGTACAAATTTTATATACTATTAATCTCCACAACCTCTAATTTCAATAAACACTGAATACTTCTAAAATTTCATTATGGTCTTGAGATCACTGACATGAATTCAATTATATTTTTGTGCAGCATATGACTGCCAAAAACAACAAAAAAATCAATTGAGCAGAAACTTGCTGAAATGGAAAACAAGGTTTTTAGTAACCACCATCAAAACACTGCTTTCACCAGCGGTCTCCATAAAAAGCCAGTGCATTTAATTTTATGCTACGAGTTAACTCACAGATCTGAGAGGAAAGATTGTGAAATTAATGTAAATATCGCATTAAACACTGCTTTTCATCGTTTGATATAAACCAATAATCAATGTAATTTAGTGTAAATTGTACACAAAATAATCACAAAGAATCATACCTTGACCTAAAAGTTGTGATATAAATCTAAAACACAGCAATAATTGAAATATAAATGTTCTAACCAAAACTACTCCTAACTCCAGAAATTGAGTCATTTTCTTTCAAAACTGTTACATCTGCAATAGTGATATTGGGGAAATTTAGGCTTTGCCAAAAAATAGTCATATAAATCCATTTGACATTCATATAAAGCACCAAAAAGGGCATCCATATAACCACAACCATCAACTTTTAAGTCAAGGATCTAGGGCTGCAACGAACGATTATTTTGATAATCTATTAATCTGTAGATTATTTTTACGATTAATCTTTATGTACTTATATTTTAGTTTTGCCCATTATTTCATTCAACATAGACTTTTTAGAGATTTGAACCATTTTGCATGGTCATATCCTCATCAAAAATAGACCTGGAGTTTTGTTTTATTATGTGTTAGTAATCTTTTGTCAAACTCTTCTTCAATCAAAACACTGACCCATACTCTAGCAAATTTCACAAGGAGATTTCAAATAATGTTTTCACCATGTCAGTCCTTAGGGCTCCTAAAGTAGTTTAACATCCCGAACAAAGCTTAAGGAATCTTTCAGAAAATATTTTCACGAAGAATAATAATAAAACAGAATAAATTTGCAGTACATTGCATTTTATTATTTTTTTCCTGTAAACACACAACTTATACCTGGGAAACAGCTTTATAGCTTATGCTGTGAAATTGTAAACAATCCTTCCAGTAAAGTGCTAATGGCATGAAACCTGAATGGAACTCACATTTTAAAGTAAAATCCATCAGAAGGTTGTCCAGAAAAAAAAAATTGACACACAAAAAACCTGCTGTGTGAAAAAGAGCAGTGAATACTTAGGTAAATGTATTTGAAATGCACTTTTTTTCCTCTCTCATTCAGTCATAATTAGGCTGCACGACTGAATTATGAACTGGTAAACGACAAACTGATCACAGAACATGTTTGTAAATCTTTAAATGTTAACTGTTAAAAAGCAATGTTATTAGCTTTTACGATTAAACATTTGCAAACAACATTGTACTGGAGAATCTGCACAAATAAAAGTCTTAAACAGTTAAACAGTTCAGTTGTGCAGAGTTTACAGGTTACTCTTCTTTTTTGAAGGCTCAAAGTAAAGTACTCCCAAACTTTGGATGACTTCGTTCGATTAGTTTTATCTTCCGCTTTTTTCTTTTTCTTTCTTTTTCTTTCTCAAGTTTACTCCACTGCCGTCTGTCTCCACCATCTCGCTGAATGCTGCAGACGCAGTTTGGGAAGCACGTGACATAAAACGAGGCCAGCTATTGGCTATTCGCTACTTCTCCTGCTGTACTGGCTGAATAAAACCTGCGGTGGCTCATTACTGCCACACTTTGGTCACGGCAGATTTAAAAAATGCACAAAATGAGCCGCTTACGGCAAATAAATGTTGTTTAGCAACTAATCGATGACTAAATTAGTTGTCAACTATTTTAATAATCGATTTTAATCGATTAGTTGTTTCAGCTCTACAAGGATCCCTGTGTGTCATAAAACTGGATCTCTGAACCACATCAGTGGTAATCAGACTCCTGTGCAGAACAGTGGACACCTGATTCTCTGAGGTACTGGCAGTGCAAAACTACAGGCTACTGATGTCCCATTGATAAATGCATTCAGGGACTTCTACATGCAACCCCACAGCTTACAAAGGACCTCAATCTAACAAGGTGGTTTTAATTCCAAGATGGAACCCATTGCTGAACCAGAACAGAGAGCAAAAATCATGTTAACAGAGAAAGGCACAGTGGTTATTCATAAAGTTTAGGTTAAGCTTAGGCCTAAAAAAAAAAAAAGTTTGGTTCCGGTTGGTTGTCAGTTGAGGTCATTGGTCGGTAGGGATTTATTTTTTATTTATTTATTTATTTATTTTTCTCCAGTGGCAGTTTTACACACACACACGCGCGCTGATTTTAAATGTGTGTACCGGTACTTTTACGACAGTGATTCTGTATTCCCGTTTAAAGTCTGTTGTTGCCATAGACACGCAAAACGCACACACACACACAAAAAGCCTTCGTGGGAGTTTGACAGGCGATCTCATAGTAGATTAACATGGAGGATTTGAACTTGAAAAACGGAGTGTACAGACATCTTTTTGTAGTCAAACAACATTCTTTGTTATGTTCATTTATGTGGTTTATTTGATTTTGATGCTATAAATTAACTAGAAGCAAGAGACGATCAGTTAGTTTTAACTGATGATCTAACTTACAGCGATCTGTTCGACACATTCAAGAGCCACAAAACGGTATTTATTGTTTACATTTCTTTAAAAAATGACCACATTTGAAAGGTGAAATAACCAAAGAGACTTTGTTTCATATTAAAAGTAAGCTGGTAATGTTAATGTCCTGTCTGTCAGCATGTTGTCAGTGCCCTCTCTGTTCCGCGATATATTGTTGACTCCCCCCGTGTTTCTCTTAATGTTACGATTTCCAAACCTTAAGTTATAGCTCACTTTAGGAATTGACAGTTAAAGGGTTTTGATGCAATACTTAATGGTTTTTAATGGATTACTTAAGTGTAAAACAGCATTTAAAGGAAACTGTAATTTAATTAACGATGTGTGAAAGACCGTTCTTCCCCAGTCTCATAAAATAAATTTGGGTCGCACATAAATTGACAGGGTCGGTCGGAAACCGGAACCAAATAAATTTTTTTTTTAGGCCTTATGCTACAGATCATTTTTTTATATAAAACCTTCAGGTTCAAAATGAATACATACTGAGTAGGTTCCCAGAATGCACAAAAAAGGGACAAAGCAGCAGAAGAGCGAAGGGGCAAACCACAAGTTTTTTTTTTTTTTGAAAGAGAAGCTCCATTCCACTTTCCCCAATTTTTTTTTTAAAGAGCTCCATTCCAGCCTTCATCAAAAGACAAATGCCAGAGCACCCAGCATAAAACTACAGGTGACATGTTAATTATAATAACCTGATATGATCGTCAAAGAGTGTAAAAGCTCACCATAAAGTTCATCAATCATCACTGAGGAGACACAGAAATGCAGAGCACCCAGAAAGAGGCACTCATAGCCAAGCTTTGGTCCCAAAGTCAGTTGTGACAAAAAAATAAAATTAATAAAAAATATGGAGGTCAACTTTACTGAGGATAACAGAAAGACCAGAGGACAATCATCCTTCAAACCTGATTGCATTTCAAAAAAACTCAAAAGTTTAAGGACTGCATCACTTGAAACCTTATACTCCATATGGAAACAAAGTTCAAGCTTTCAAGCTAAATGCTACATCATTTGCATCACATTACATAAATGCCACATTATATATATATATATATATATATATATATATATATCTATATATATCTATATCTATATATATATATATATAGATATATATATATATATATATATATATATATATATATATATATATATATTAGGGCTGGGATAAACGAGTATTTTTTAAACGATTAATCTAGCGATTATTTTTCCGATGCATCGATTAATCTAACGATTAATTTTTTCAGACCGATTTGATTTCGATTATCTCCCCATTAATTGACTACTAACAATTTCATAATCATATCTGAATGAAAAAAACATAAATTCCTTAACATTGCAATATATGTTTATTGCTCTTAAAATTACAAAATAAAAGACTGACTAAGAATGCATTACTTTGCACTTGTATAGAGATAGCATTCAATAAAACCTTGAAAACACATAGCTTACCGAAACAAGCTTACTGAACACATAATCTAGCATTCAATAAAAAAGTTCACCCAAAATACTTGTTTAGAGCAATTGAAAGAATACAGTATGTAAATGTAAACTTGAGGGCTTTAAGCCAATACAGAGAGTGCTTTTACAAAAAAAAAAAAAAAAAAATTAACAGTGGGAGCCAGCAGCCTGTCATGGAGAAAAAAAAATCTCCGAATGCTCCACGTGAAACTTTGGCGTTCCGCCCTTTTTCTATCGTGTCTAATGATTTTGGTTAATATGCACAAGGGAGGGAAAGAGCAAGAAGCGCTCGTTTAGTTTGAAGACTGTGAGTGCGCGAGCGCGCGTGAAACTTTGGTGTTTCGCCCTTTTTCTATCGTGTTTAATGATTTTGATTAATATGCACAAGGGAGACAAAGAGCAAGAAGCGCTCGTGTTGTTTGAAGACTGTGAGTGCGCGCGCAGCCGGGGCTCTCTCTCGTACGCGCCCTGTCACTCACCGATCAAATAAGGCTTTGACAGCCGCCAAAAAAAAGATCAATGCAGAAAAACCCCTGGATTGGTTATATAACGTTGGACAGAATGTTGATCCGGCCATCGCGTATATTCAGCGCACATAAGGTAAACGTTTTGCAAACGTTTTTTAGAGAAATAAAAACAGGTCGACGAATCGATGCGCATATTTTGCGTCGACGTATTTTTTGCGTCGACGTCATCGATGACCTCGACGCGTTGTCCCAGCCCTAATATATATATATATATATATATATATATATATATATATATATATATATATATTTGTCTAATAGAAATTGCTAACAATTTAAGCTGAAAGGGTAAACCCTCAAATCAAGTTCAAACAAGGCTGCTCTAAGAATGCCCTTGTCTCCGCTTCCTCTTTCCAGCAGGAAATAGATGCTCCAGTGGCAGCCCCCAAACCTTTTAACTTTGCTGTGACATTAGCAATGATAATGACTGCTTTTAAGCCCAGCCACAAATACCCAGCAATTAACAACCTCTAATCAGTTCTCACTGCATTAATCACAGTGGTGCTGAATCAAAAACCTAGTCTGAATACAAACATAGCAAGCGCATCACAAAGCCTTTAAGGCCATCCTTAAAAATATTCTTGTTTGCCGTAACCCGACCGACCCTGTCAATTTAGGACCGACTCAATTTTTTATTTTTATTTTTTGCTTTTAGTCCGACCGACTTGCCGGTTGTAAATTTGCGTTAAGAACAACCAATTCTTTTTTTACTCTTCAAACAACTAATACAAAAGCAATAAAAAAAATTAATTATATTTTAGTAAGTATTGTAAATATATAAATTGCCTAGGCCTACATACAAACGAAGGCTACTACTGTCTTTCTTTCTTTAAAAAAAAAAACAGTGACGTCATCTATGTTTACACGGATGTCACACTATGGCCTGTGCGAGAGAGGCCAAGATGGCGGCGTGATAGGTGGACGCGTTTCGGAGGTGTCATCAGGAAATTTGAAATAGGACGATTATATAACCGTGATAATCGGGCTTGTTTTTTGTGGATAAATGTGTAAGTGATTTTTCTACTCGCATTACTCACCTTGCGCTGATTTATCTATGGGCAGAAAGACAATTAGACAGATTTCCAACGAGACAACAATTCTCGATCGGATAATACAGGGTTTCCCATACATTAATTTATGGCGGCCCGCCACAATATCAACGCTGACCGCCACGGATTGATTCAGATTTTAAAACTATTTAATATGGGTACAATTGTATTTTATTGTAGAGCTGCTCGCTGCTTGCTCCCTCCCTCTCACAAACTGACAACGGAGGCACGCACGACTAGCCCCTCCTCTTAGAACACGATCTGAATCAAAACATGAGCATAGAGGACGGATTGTTGCTTAATGCTTATGTCCCCAGCGAAGATTCCAGAATCAATCCGGAGTTGAATGGTTAGTAATGAACACTGTTGCTCAACATAACTCTGAGAAGTTAGTCTATGTTAAGCACTGTCTACCAACGGACGTTGGTAGGTTTATATATATCACAGCCACCAGACTAGACATTATATTATTATTATCTCCAGGTTCAGGTTGGTGTGTGTTGGTTTTTGTCCACCTCAATCTCCAGGTTTGTGTGTTTGTGTCAGAGTCTGTGTGTGTCCACCTCCAGGTCCAGTTTGGTGTGTGTGTGAGCCTGTGTGTGTCTGAGTCTGTGAGTGTGTGTGTGAGTCTTTTTGAATGTTTGAGTGTGTGAGCCTGTGTTTGAGTGTGTCAGTAAGTTTGAGTTTGAGTGTGTGTGTGTGTGTGTGTCCATCTCCAGGTCCAGGTTTGTGTGTGTGTGTGAGCAAAATTTGCAACAAGAAGTCTGTGGAGCAGTCATAGCATAGAAAGTGTAGCAATGGCATAGCAATGAAGCAATAGCAATGTCTTTAAGGTATCTGACACTAAGTGTTGGCAATGGAAATGTGTACTTGTCACTAAAAATATATGATATATTTATGATATATTTATGTGAGTTCGAGTCTCGGGCCGGCAGGAATTGTAGGTGTGGGGAGTGTATGTACAGTTCTCTCTCCACCTTCAATACCACGACTTAGGTGCCCTTGAGCAAGGCACCGAACCCCCAACTGCTCCCCGGGCGCCGCAGCATAAATGGCTGCCCACTGCTCCGGGTGTGTTCACAGTGTGTGTGTGTGTTCACTGCTCTGTGTGTGCACTTCGGATGGGTTAAATGCAGAGCACGAATTATGAGTATGGGTCACCATACTTGGCTGAATGTCACGTCACTTTCACTTTTTTTAAATACCCTGTTTCTTTTATGATTCTAGGCGGTGATTTTAATGAGTGTGTTGACGGCACTTTGGACAGATTTCCTCCTAGAGGTAACGATGGTCTTCATTTTAATAGCAACATTTTATTATTATGTGCAGAATTTTCTCTTACTGATACATGGCATTTTTTTCACCCTGATTTACACAAATTCAATTGGTCTAATAGAAATAGATCTTCCCAATCAGGAATTGATCTCTTTTTGCTCTCTTGCTCAGCTCTTCAGTTTGTTAAAGATATTTCTCATTCATTTGTGCCCCTGTCAGATCATAAACAAATAAGCTTAAAATTGTGTAGCAATGCTGATAAAATTCATAGGTTACGTGGTTATTGGAAGTTTAATAATTCACTTTTAAAAGATGCTTCCTTTAATGATAGTATTAAAAACTTACTTTCAGATGTATTTTCAAAAAAAAAACTGAGGACAGCTATAAAGTGAAATGGGAATTTCTTAAATGTAAGGCTAGGCAGATTGCTATTAGACGAAGTAAAGACTTAAAAGCCTCTAAAAATATATATATATATATAAATGAACTATTAAATAAAATAAATATTTTATTGCAAAAAAAAAACTAACTCCGGAAGAAGAATTACATTTAAGGGAGTTAAATCTTCAAATTAATCAAGCTTATTTGGACTTTGCTAGAGGGGTTTTTATTAGATCTAGAGCAAAATGGCTCGAGGAAGGAGAGACCAATTCCAGTTATTTTTTTGCATTAGAGGAGGAATTGCAGGAAAAATTCATTAACCACTCTTAATATTAATGGTGTCAGATGCACAGATCCAAAATTAATTTCTACTTTTGTTTCTACCTTTTATAATGACCTTTACACCTCTGAATTTAATATGGATAATTGTGAGAATTTTTTGGAAACAATTAGAAATCACATTCCTGTCATTGATAATGATTTTAAGGCCACTTTGACAATAGAGGAAATTAAATTGGCTTTATTTTCTATGAAAAAAAAAAAGAAATCCCCTGGTGTTGATGGTTTTTCCGTAGAATTTTACATTCATTTCTGGGATCTAATACACTCCCCTTTGCTTCTTATGTATAGTGAATGCATTAATCAGAGAGAAATGACTTCAATGAAACAGGGTATTATTTCCCTTATCCCAAAGCCTGAAAAAGATTCTCTCTTAATTTATAATTGGAGACCAATTACACTTCTTACAGTTGATTATAAGATCTTCGCCTTGGTATACGCAAATAGATTAAAATTTAAGCTTAATCATATTATTTCAGAAACACAGTCAGGTTTTGTTAAAGGCAGGCACATTAGTAATAACTTAAGACATGTTTTAGATTTGTTGGATTATGCTGACTTTGTGAAATCTGATGCTATTATGCTTTTCTTACACTTTTATAAGGCCTTTGACACCATTGAGCATGAATTTCTTCTGCAATCTCTTAAATTGTTTGGTTTCGGGTCTTCATTTGTTAATATAATTGAAATGTTTTATAAAGGAATTACAAGCTCTGTCATAGTTAATATGTTCACCTCACAAAGATTTTCTATAAGATGTGGTGTCAGACAGGGTTGCCCAATTTTCCCTTTTTTATTTATTTTGGTTACTGAATTATTATCATTAAGTATTATGCATAATCAGAATTTTAAAGGTATTTCCATCTTTGATAGGGAAGTTAAAATCTCTCAGCTAGCTGATGACACCATTCTTTTTTGAAGAGATAAAAGTCAACTTTCTATATCCATTCAGATAATTAAACAGTTTTCGTGTGCTTCTGGGTTAAGGCTAAATTTGTCCAAATGTGAGATAACGTCACTGCATATATGTGATGACACATTAATTCAGGGTATTCCAGTTAAAGACACAAAGTATTTGGATCAAAAAATTTAATAGCCATACAACAACTTAATTTTTCTAGTAGATTAAAGAAAACTCAAAATATTTTTAATCTTTGGCTACAAAGAGACCTCTCACTTTATGGTAGGGTTCTCCTCTCTAAAGTGGAAGGTCTTTCTCGCTTCGTATATCCTTCACTTTCTTTATATGTCAATGATTGTACTATTAAAGGTGTTAAAAATAATAATATAATATAATAATAAACTATTTTCTATAGCGCCTTTAAAAGTTACATCTCAAAGCGCTTTACCAAGGCATACAGAAAGAAAAAAACTAAATACATTGAGATTGACCATCAGAGAAACATATCACATATATGCTAACTGGAAAAAATACGTTTTAAGAGAACATTTAAAAATACTAAGGGATTCAGCCTGTCTGATTTCAGTAGGAAGAGAGTTCAAGAGTTTAGGTGCCACAGAAGAGAAGGCCCGGTCACCCATAGAGCGTAAACGAGTTACAGGAATATTTTAAAAAGCCAGAATCCGATGAACGAAGATTATGCATTGGGGTGTAGACAGTTAAAAGTTCAGTCAGATATTCTGGAGCTAAACCATGCAGGGCCTTGTAGGTAAGCATAAGAATTTTAAAAACCACGTGAAACCTGACCGGAAGCCAGTGCAAGGACTCCAAGACTGGAGAGATGTGCTCACTTGTCCTGGAACTTGTCAGGACTCTGGCAGCTGCGTTTTCAACATACTGCAATCTGCCTAAAGTAGATTTCGAGACCCCCGCGAGCAAAGCATTACAGTAGTCTATTCGATAAAAGACAAACGTATTGATCAGTTTTTCAGCCAGTGAAAAAGACAACATGGGACGTAGTCTTGATGATACGTTAACCATGTTCTGAACATGATGATCAAAAGTTAAGTTTGAATCAAATATCACCCCCAGATTTTGTAATTTTGCTTGAAACTCCATAATAGACCCATCCATCTTTAAATTTAAGATATTAGCTTTACGTATTTGATGGGGTGAACCAATCAGCATAACCTCAGTCTTGTCACTGTTGAGACAAAGAAAATTTTGAGACCATATTTTTACCTCCAATATGCAGTGTTCAGGAAAGGCAACAGCCGAATTATCACCAGGTTTTGAGTGAATATAAATCTGAGTGTCATCTGCGTAAAAATGAAACTTAAGACCAAGAAATAGAAATAGAAATAGCCCAAGGGGAAAAATGTACATACTAAAAAGTAAGGGACTCAAAACTGAACCCTGTGGAACACCAAACTGCACTGAGCCAATATTGGACCTGCAACCACCCAGGGACACAAACTGCCTACGATCTGATAGATAAGACTTGAACCAATTTAAAGCAGTGTCAGTAACACCAAAAACTTTTTCCAATCGAGGGAGTAAAAGAGAATGGTCCACAGTGTCAAAAGCTGCGCTGAGATCGAGTAAAATCAGGATTGAGAAAGAGCCAGAGTCAGCAGCAATTAACAAATCATTGGTGACTTTAACATTGGTGACGCAACAGGTGTAATGGATTTGCGTGCATTAGCAATTTTGGAACTAAAATTATCAAGAAATCCATTACAAAGCTGATCTGAGGCAGGTACATTGGAGGAGCCGTTACCTTTGAACAGTTTGTTAATGATATAAAACAATTTTTTGGGTTTATTTTGATTATTATCAATTATCTGAGAGAAATACTGAGATCTGACAGATACAATCTCTGCCTTATATTCAAGTAAGTGGTCTTTCCAAGCTTGATAATGAACATTCAGGCCAGAAGTACACCACTTACGCTCCAGCTTACGACCCGCTGCCTTCCTAGAGCGCAGCTCACCATTATACCAGGGAGCAGATCGTACAAAGGCCACAGACCGGGATTTCATCGGTGCAAATAAGTCCAAACCAGACAAAAGAACAGTATTTAACAGAGAGATGTTGACCTCCAGAGGGTCTGATAAAGTAAGGCACTTAAGGAGGATTCAATAAAAGCAGAGAAGTCATTGAGATCAATGGATTTCCAATTGCGATAATTTACAGTACGGAAAGGGTAAATGTTAGTATGCGACAATTCCATATTAAAAAGAATAGCAAAATGGTCAGACAATCCTAAATCCTTGACAGAAAACTGCGATAAGAATGATCCATGAGAGATAACCAGATCTTATGTACCAGAAGATAACCAGAAGGTGTGCCCCTTAATATGTGTGGAGCAATCCACATGTTGCTTAAAATCAAAACATTCCAATAAAGACACAAAGTCCTTAGTCATTACAGAGTCTTTTTTGTCCATGTGGATGTTAAAGTCCCCTAGGATAAGAGTTCTTTCAAACTTAAGACACAACATAGACAGAAAATCAGCAAATTCAGTTAAAAAGTGTTCAGCAGTCTTCGGCTATGACAGTCAAGATGGGCGCAGAGACACTCAGCACAAGACATTCAAAAGAATTAAACTGAGGAGTGACCACAGGACTTCTAGTGAATTGTTGATTATACAACACAATAAGTCCTCCACCCCTGCCAGAGGGTCGCGGGGAATCTACAAATCCATAGCCAGATGGAGTAAGTTCATTAAGCACAAGCCCATCAGATTGTCTATGCCATGTTTCCGTCAAACAGACCAAGTCCAGTTTGTTTTCGATGATAATATCTGATAACAACAGCGCCTTATTGTTAACAGAGCGTGCGTTAAAAAGAGCCGATTTCACTAGGCACGGTGGCATAGGGAGTGACGGAGAAAGCTCCACGCGTTTAAGCGCTAACAGATTGTTAACATCCACCCCACTGCACCGAAGTCTGTTGGTTTTACGTTGAAATACCGGCACAGAGAAGCAGTCTGACGCGTCATGGATAAACTTGTGCCTTGATGCTTGATGTATGTATCGCGGTGGTCGAAGAATTCCGACATTACGGCAAAGTTCATAGGTGTCCTTCGTTAAATAAAAGTTCCTTTTTAGGCTCAGCAGATTGCAAGCAGTGTACCTTAAAGCCATGAGGGAAGGATCCACACCAACGGCAATCTTGTGATAACGTGTATCGTGATCCCGGCAATAGAAGAGATGATTCCAGCAGATATGGTTCAAAAATAAAAACAACAACCCGAAGATTAAAAAGTAGTTCCGCATAGCAATTGAGTGTATATTAAGAGGGAACTTCCAGAGCTCAAAAACTCTTTTAACACTCAGAATAGTCCAATAAACGTTAAAATAAATACAACCGGAGAGAGGAGCGGCAGCCAGACACGCCAGCGTTCCCAGTCATCCGTTTCCGGTAAGCCATAAAGGTGGACAAAGTCCACAATAGCCTTAAATAAACTTCTCTTCGACTTTATATGGAAAAACAGGTCTCATAAACTTAAAAAAGCAGTGATATCTAGTTGTAGAAGTGATGGGGGACTTGAAGCTATAAACTTTCATAATACCATTTACACGTTTAAAATAAACTGGCTAAGAAGATGTTTAATAAATCCAAATTCTTTATGGTTCTTTATTCCTAATTATATATTCAATAAAATTGGAGGCCTCCCCTTTATCTTGAAATGTAATTATATGCATAATAAACTCCCGGTTAAATTAGCTAATTTTCATCAACAGGCTCTTCTTGCGTGGAAGTTGTGTTACGTTCACAACTTCTCACCACATAAAACTCTTGTGGAATATGGATATAACTGTTAGGAACAAGTCTCTTTTTTTACACTAATTGGTTTAACAGAGGGTAATTTATATTTTTTCTTTATTTGACAATTTTGGCAATGTCTTGTCATATGAACGCTTCATGACTTTCCATAACTTTCCTATTCCTTTCAAAGAATATAATAATGTTCTTAGAGCTATATCCTCAGGTTTAATGCATCTGGTTAAAGGCCATATAATTTACACCAAAAGAGATATGAAGGAATCGGCTTTGTTACTGGGCGGCATTGGCATTTATGACAAGAAATGTAATAATAAACATGTTCGCCAGATATTTTAGAAAATAAATATATAGAAAAGAGAGACCGCATTGTTCCTCGAGGTAGATCCCATTGGGCTGCTTTAATTAATAATATAGATTGGAGAAGAGCGTGGTTGTTGCCTCAAATATTTTCTTCCTAATAAGACTAAAGAAATTAACTTTAAAATACTGCATAAAATATATCCTGTTAACTCATCTGTTTCCAAATATGTTGATATTCCTAGTACCTGCATATTTTGTGGCAATGAAGAGGAAACCCGAATACATTTAATTTATTCTTGTGAGTTTGTTCAGAAATTTTGGCTTGACTTGTATTCCCATTTAAACAAACCCCCTATCTTTGCACAATCTTTTAGCTTGAAAGATATTGTCCGTTATTACTCTGAATCTGCCAACAAATCTAAAGAGTATATATTCAACTTTTTTATTTTGTTTGGCAAATTTTTCATCCATAAGCAAAAATTTATGGGCTCAATTCCTACTTTTTCACATTTCCTGATTGAGGTTGACTCACTGCTCAAATCTTTTTGTTTAACTAACAATAAAACAAAATTGTCAGGTTTTTGGATTTATATGAAAAATTCATTTTCTTCCTCTCTCTCTCTCTTGATTGTAAGCTACATATCCCTTTATTGTGCTTTATTTCTCCTCTTCTCCTCTATCTTCTTTATTTGTTAATGTTCTCCTGAAGGTGATTGTATATTTTCATCCGATTTCTTGAAAAAAAAAAAAAAAAAACTATTGCCTGTGCGTTCGCTTCATATCAGACTCTCATTCACTGTCAGAGTCAATGGTTCGCGCATGGTAATGATGGCTGCGGCTGCAGTAAACAAAATGTTCGTGGTCACTGTTCAAAGTCATACGGGTTCGGGCACCATAATACATCTAAAAAATTAAGTTTAATTTTAAAATCAGGGTTAAGTTTAATATATCACATTTCCATTGCCAACAATTAGTGTCAGATACCTTAAAGGGATAGATCACCCAAAAATGAAAATTTCTTGAAAGTTGAAAGTTTCTTTGTTCTGTTGAACACAAAGGAAGATATTTGGAAGAATGACAGAATCAAACAGATCTCGGTCCCCATTGACTTCCATAGTAGGAAAAAATATATACTATGGTAGTCAATGTGGACCGAGATCTGTTTGGTTACAAACATTCTTCCAAATATCTTCCTTTGTGTTCAGCAGAACAAAGAAACTCATACAGGTTTGGAACAACTTGAGGGTGAATAAACGATGATAGAATTTTCATTTTTGGGTGAACTATCCCTTTTAAAGACATTGCTATTGCTACATTGCTATGCCATTGCTACACTTTCTATGCTATGACTGCTCCACAGACTCCTTGTTGCAAATTTTACTCACACGCACAAACCTGGACCAGGAGATGGACACACACACACACTCACACTCACACCGTGTCACCGCGGTGGTCGGTTGCTACCGCGGTTGTCTACTGCCACCCGCGGTAGTGCACATGACGTCACAAACTCTATAGCAAGCATAATACAAAGTTTTCTATATAAGTGTAATAACTGTAATAGTTGCAAATTCTAAGTCTATGGTAATTAACAAATTACCTCAAACACAGCGTTTCCTTTAGATTGGAAGATTTGAGCGCAGGAAAATACAGTTTATGCATTCAGCAAATTAGTTTAGTGTTGGGCGATGGATCTTGTTGGGAAAGCAAATACCACATCACCGATCTGGAGTCATCTGCATTCATGTCACCCATCAGCGTTTGCACAAGTTCTTGTGATCGCAAACGCTGGCTGGTCAGGTTTGGTGAGGCTTTCTCCAAACTGGCCAAATACAAACGAGACAGCGATAAATAAAAGATGGTAACAAGAAATATACCAACGGATTCCTATTTCAAAGAGAGCGCGTGCAGATGAGGAGTTAGCTACTGAGCTTGCTTGGTGGCGGAAAAGTAAACCGGACGCAACACACCCGCGTTGCGACAGGTTTAGTCTGTCTAGTGTTTATACAGGACATTTGAACTCCGTGTCAGTACCTCACAGACCGGACGGGGGATTTATCATGTCGTGTTGTGCTGCATCCAGTTTAGCATCACTGATTATAATGAGTATTTTGTCGCACTGCGTCGCTCGCGTCCGTTAGACAGGGTGTATTTAACTTTCTTATTTAGGCTACTTTCTTGTAGCCTAAATAAGCATTATTTCTTTGATATTTATTTTAGTGTTTTGCAGGCGGCGTTCACTGACAGAAGTGCTCAAATAAACACGAACTGACGAGTTAAATAGGATGTGTTAGATGAGTGATTTCTAGACGTGCATACATATAAATATATCCTGTATATAATATATATAAAATATATTACATGCATGCACAGTTTAAGTCAGCTTTAATCACCCTTTTTTGGTAATTCCATGAATTAACTGACCACGACATTGCTTGCATATTAGTTTATTTCGCAGTGAATGGCCATCCCTGCCCCTACGTTAAACTGGAAAAAAATGATCGCCTTCGTTAACGAGCAAATTTTGACACTAATGTTATATATTTATTTATTTATTATTATTTAGGGTTTTTTTTCAAACACCGTGCCACCGGCGGTTGTTGGTCCATGACTACTGCGGTGTTAAAAATCTGCCACCGTCACAGCCCTACACAGGCTCACACACACACCAAACTGGACCTGGAGGTGGACACACACAGACTCTGACACAAACACACAAACCTGGAGATTGAGGTGGACAAAAACCAACACACACCAACCTGAACCTGGAGATAATAATAATATAATGTCTAGTCTGGTGGCTGTGATATATATAAACCTACCAATGTCCGTTGCCATGATTTTTGGAATGACTGATCGCGAGAGGAAAAGAGTTACGTTTTAGTTGCATAACATCGGTTAATGGAAACGCCGTCATTTTGCAATAGTTGTTTATCGATATTTAGAAAAAAAACACAAAAGTTTTGCGCGAATCTGTAATGGAAAGGCGACAGCGCTTAACATAGACTAACTTCTCAGAGTTATGTTGAGCAACAGTGTTCATTACTAACCATTCAACTCCGGATTGATTCTGGAATCTTCGCTGGGGACATAAGCATTAAGCAACAATCCGTCCTCTATGCTCATGTTTTGATTCAGATCGTGTTCTAAGAGGAGGGGCTAGTCGTGCGTGCCTCCGTTGTCAGTTTGTGAGAGGGAGGGAGCGCGCAGCGCGCAGCTCTACAGTAAAATACAATTGTACCAATATAGAGTGGTTAAAAAATCTGAATCAATCCGTGGCGGTCAGCGTTGATATTGTGGCGGGCCGCCACAAATTAATGAATGTATGGGAAACCCTGCACATCAACTGCACCTTCGGACACACGCGCATAACAGCAAATAATCCTTCTGCACAATGTTTCTCTTTTTACAACAGAAATGTGAATTCTGCCGGTATTCAGACTGTCTCATGCATACAGATACAGATTCAGGCTAAAATCGCCTACGTATGCGATTTTTTGTTGTTATTGTTGAAATTTCTAATCGTAAACACAGCCATGTTGAAGCCTGCAGTAAATGTTTTGCATTGTTATGGCAGTCCACTCTGCTTATTGTTTTTCAAGAATGTTGCACTCCTGTTTGAGTGTTTGTCATTGTGCACGTAACTTCACGCCAATAAATCATCAGAAATGGTTGACTGGTCTTTACCAATATATTGAATCTTTACATTCGTCCTGCCTGTTGTCCGTGGATTTACCTATGTTTGGTGTTATTTGCCATATAAAATGTATTTAGACATGTAAAATTGATTTTACAATTGATTCAATGATAAATCCTGTTTGATTTGAGAGACAATTGTTCATCACAAAAGTGACAACCCAAGAAAGCAAAGTAAACGTCTCTCATTTGTAGGTTGCATTGACACCTAGCGGTGGATGCAAGTAAAACAGTACCTCATTTTTTTCCTTCTCACCTGAAATAAATGCAATAAACATGTTTTTGACAAAGATTTTAATTTGTTTGTGGTCTATATAGCCTGCATCAAAATGAGGTTTGCAATTATGCGCCCGAAGGCATGGGTTGAAGACCCAGTCAGTGACGTCACGATATGCTAATTTGTTTAAATACATACCTACGTAATCACCATTACCAAAATTGACTTTTTTTTTTTTACATTGAAACTAGAAAAAAAAATATATAGATCTACCTACCGACCCTTTTTCCTTTTTTCTTTTTTTCATTATTTACTGTTACTGTAAACCAAAATAATTTTAAGGATGGTCTTATCTTCAAGAACCATGAATGCATTAAATTATTCAGAGTAAAAAAACACTTGGTTTGGCCACTAGTCTGGAAAGAGGACTATATTCTGCAAAAATTTACATTTTAGGCAGAGCCATTAAGTCATAAACAAACACACAAACAATCATATGTTGTTAATTAACACCATAACTATACTTGTAGTTTTTATTAGGATTACAAGAGTATGGCAAATGTATAAAAAAATGCACTCTCGCGCAATACACACTAACCCTAAAGCCTAGATCACATAAGAAAAAAAATCATGTAAAATTATGAGCATCAACAGGCTTTTGCATTGCATTGCTTTATATAGTTTGATTCCCAAAATCAAAACTACAAAAATGTAACATTATTGGGAAGTAGTGACAACAATGTATTTTATGCAAGTTAGTCTATTATACTGTTATAAAAAGCTCTAAATCTGCTTACAAACTTACAGAATTTGCTTCATTGCTTTTTGTCTATATAAATATCAGCACCAAATGATTTCCAGAGTTAAATGTGCCTTGCATTTTCAGTGTTTACTGACTGGCCTGACACAAAGCAGAAAGGAAAAATCCATTGTGCGACTTCTGTCAACTAATTCTGACACACACCGATGAACATGAATGACTCAGATCAGCTCATACACCTCTGCTCTGCATTTAATGCATGTGTGTGATATAGACCTTACAAATCACCACATAATTATGGTTCCTATAACACAAGCATGTAAAGCTTCGGAATACACTTGGAAAACTTTCTAGCAACCAGTTTCGATCTAATGACAAACCCATTCGCTTTTTATATTTCTTAAATAACTTGCTGAAGAATAACCTCATAAATATAATTTCACATGTGCATTTTGTGACATTTCAATACAGATATTGACGCTTTTCTTAAGCAGAGGCTGTCTGATTAGAGATTACAAAGACGCTGCGGATTGTTTGGCCTATCAAAGCTAACATATGGAGAGCTAACCAACAAAGTTTCAGCAGTTTTTGAGCATATTTAAAACAACGTGTGTACGTCTGGACGCTTAATAGACACACAAAATAGATTTTAGTAGTTAGTTAGAAGAAAATACAGTTAATTTGACAGAGTGGCAAAAAATGCTGGTTCTTAGCAAAACTTTGGATAGGGCAGGAACATAGTTAAGCAGACGGGGAAACAAAGTATACGCACCCAAGAGTTTCTTGACCTCTTCCTCGCTCATGAAGACGTTCACATTCGGCCTATTGTTATTGTTTATGCCCAGCGTGTTGCTCGGATTGGTGAGGCATCGGGCCCCTTCCAGAAACAGGAGGAGAAAGAAACCCCCCAGCCTCCACAGTACCGTATGTGGCCAACTCCGGGACACCGCCGACGCCGCGCCTCCACCGGAGCCCCGCGCTGGCAGAAACATCACAACCCACCGTCGCGGAAAAACAAGTCTCTGCGATCGAACTGAGCCACGGAACCTCATCCAAAGCTCGAGTTACTTCTTCCCGAGGGCGACATACTACTAGATTTGATGACGACGTTCTCTGTTGACCCCTCTTTTCTCTCCGTATTGTCCCCCTCACCCGACTCGCCGTCGATAGCCGTCCAGCTAACTTCTGTTAGCTCGCGCTCAATCTCAGTGAGCGCACAGGCGCGAGCGGGACCAATTGGACGTTGTTAAAGCGCTCTATCTCTCCTGGGAGAGAGTCCTTAACTTCTATTTCTTAAAATAAAAAGTCGGGGGACAAGCCACAAATATTAACATTACCCCAAACAAACAGCCATTAAAGTGTCTCTGTCCAGCTCTGTCCTTTCATGGTCTCTTCCACCCCCCGCAATCTCAGTTTTCATTGAAGTAGGGGGCGGCTGGGGGGAGGCAGTTTAAAACTAGTGCGCGCGCGCACTGACGTTTACGGGCGCGCTCCTGGGGTGGTGTATGTTTAATGTAATGATAATAATACAGGCAGGTGACAACTGTAAGCTTTTGCCTACGCCAGTTACTGCCTGTTGAATCCGTTTAATCTCAAATTCTTTTTTTTTTCTCCCTGAAATATTAAACGCGTTAAATGTGTTAAAGGAAAATGCCAAGTTAACTTAAACCAAAGTGAAAGTTAAGAAACAAAAGGAGTTAGGAATGTTCCATTAAAGTTAAAATGTAATTTGACTTCAATATTGTAGGCCTACATCAGTATATATATTTTATTGTTTTAAAATGCAGCCATAAAAAAGTATGTAGCTCTTATGGAATACAGTGAGGAATCTGTGACCTGAAAAAGACTGAAGAGATCATCTCAAACATAATATCTGAAATTAATATCACATAAAAAATGGTGGATTTTTATTTTATCAATAATGATGTCACTAAGAATTAATATTTGATACAGATTTGATGGATGTACAAGAACCTAACAGTTTGTTTCATTAAATTGCAGATGGTTGTTTTGTAATATGCAAAGAAACCATCATAAGCTCATTATAGACTCTATCCCAGTTATCATTTCTAAAATTCTGTTCTCTATTTGCACACCTTGTCTTGAGCTGGTCTCTACTTTCTCAGCCTTATACTTATGCACTTTTTTAATAGAACATGATAGTATTTTGTATATACATATGTATAGACATATTGCTATTTGAATTTCTGCAGAAAAAAAAAGAAAGAAAAAAACAAAGGGTACAAAAGCGGTATCTGGGGCAATAATAATAATAATAATAAAAAAGCTAAACATTTTTAATTATTGGTACTTACTACATATGCACATATTAGTACCTAAAAAGGTACTAAAGTTCACCTTTTGAAAAGGTATAATTTCATTGGCTTTGTAGTTGTATACTGTGCACACTGAAAATAAAGCTGAATCCAATCTAAAGTGAAATGACATTCAGCCAAGTATGGTGACCCATACTCTGAATTTGTGCTCGGCATTTAACCCATCCAAAGTGCACACACACAGAGCAGTGAACACACACCCAGAGCAGTGGGCAGCCATTTATGCTGCAGCGCACGGGGAGCAGTTGGGGGTTCAATGCCTTGCTCAAGGGCACCTAAGTCACGTTATTGAAGGTGGAGAGGGTACTGTACATGCACTCCCCCCACCTACAATTCCTGCCGGCCTTAGACTCAAACTCACAACCCTTCGATTTCAAGTCCGACTCTCTAACCATTAGGCCACGGCTCCCCTTATGGCATAAATGCACAAACTGCAGTCCATTTCTTGGTTTAAGTGCTTTCTTAAAAAGGCTTAATGAAGATAGACCAGGAAATTGATATCTGTAGCCATCTGCTTTGTGTCACCACTTACCTGGGACTGTAGAATTGCAGTTTAGTGGGCAACATCCATAACTACAACCATGGCCAAAAGTTTAGTGACAAATTGTGTGATTGTTTTCCACATTTCTATGGTATACTGAAAAACAATAATAAGAATATCATAAGTTTTAAAGGCTTTCATAGGCACAAAAATAAATAATATACAAGAGCCAGTATTTAAATGTTGACCCTTGTTCTTCATGACTTCTGCAATTCGCGCTGCCATACTGGACATTAACTTCTGGGCCAAATCCTGACTGATGGAGAACCATTCTTGGCCTTATTAGTTCTCAGAGTTGATCACGATTTGTGTTCTTCTGCTCTTCCACTTGCCTTTTGAGGACTGACCACAGTTTCTCTATGGGATTGAGATCTGTGAAGCTGCCTGGCCACGGATCCAAAATTTCAGTGAAATGATATTCGTCCCACTTTATCTCTCTTGCTTTGTGACATGGTGCTCCATCATGCTGGAAAATTCAAAGATCACCAAATTGCTCATGGATCGGTGGAAGTCGTCACTCTTGCAGGTCATTTTGATACCTTTCTTTATTCATGGCAGTGTTTTTGGGTAGAAATATGAGAGAGAGCCCACTCCCTTGGTTGAAAAACAACCCCACACATAGATGGTCTCAGGATACTTTACTGTTGGCACGTCACAGGACTCATGGTAGTGTTCACCTTTTCTTCTCAGAACAAACGATTTTCCAGATGTCCCAAACAGTCGGAAGGGAGCTTTAGAGAAAATAATGTCCAATCCTTGTTCTTCCTGTAGAATTTCAGTCTGTTCTTGAAGTTTTTCTTGGAGAGAAGTGGCTTCTTTGCTGTCCTTCTGGACACCAGGCCGTTGTCCAAAAGTCTTGGCCTCACTGTGCTTGCAGATGCTCTCACACCAACCTAATGCCCTTCCTGAGCAAGCTCTGTACTGCTGGAGACACGATTCTGTAGCTGACTCCTCAGGAGGAGACTGTCCTGGTGCTTTCTGGGACTTCCTGAAGACTTCTTCACTGCAGTCGAACCTCTCTCCTTGAAGTTCTTGATGATCTGGTAAATGGTTCTTTCAGGTGCAATATTCTTGTAGCAATTTCCTTGCATGTGAGGCCATTTTGATGCAATGCAATGACGGCTACACATTTCTTTAGAGGCAACCATTGCTAACAAGAACACAATGATTGGAAGCACTTCTTTTTCTTCCCTCCTTTTACAGCAATCAGTCTGCTCTTAAAATCTAATTATATGATAGTGATTTCACCTGACAGTACTCATTCACACTTTCACATGTGCTGCTGAAATGAGTAGGTAATTAATGTTAGGTTTTTTTTGTGTGTGTGTTTGTTTTTTGTGGAAAGTGAATATTTTGGCCAATGAAGCTTTTAGCAATTATTTAAAATGCATTTGATCACAAAATGTATGTAACTGCCAAACATTTTGGCCATAACCATGGATATTTCACAAAGCCAGACAGTCCGAAGAAATTTTGCCTGATAAAAAGAAGATTCTTAACATTTTATTTATTTTACAAAGTTGCGACACCTTGTGGTAATTTACGGTCTAGCATAGCCTCATCGGTTATTTTTCCATAAAACGCAAATCAGTTTTCTGTAGATTTCTGGATAAGAATGCCCCAAAATAAGGTTTATCATTTAAAATTCCTTACATATTTCTATACATGTTTCATATTACCCCCTACCACCTAAGCTTTATTTATTTTTTCCTGTAAAAATGAAGAGACCATGAAGTTTTAACATTTTTATTATTAAAATATTCAACTACAAAAACAGACTATAAACACTATTTACATAGTAGCTAGCAGACAGATTTCTGTTAAATAAACAGAAACAATGGTATGAGATTTTCTTTACAGTAATTTGTGTGATCTTGCTGTGGGAGAGAACCAGGTTTGAATGAATGGTTGAATGAAAATGCTTGAAGGCTTTGAAGACTGAACAGGCAATGATTCAAAAAAAATTCCCTGAGGGACTTGATGGCCACTAGATGTCAATATCACATAATATTTACATTTGAGGTATGCTATTTGAGGCAGATAAATCCTAAATCATATGGTCAAGCTCATCTACAGATCTGGATCTGTAAATTAACAAATATACACCCATAGGACAATGTAGCCAATAAAAGGTGACCAGTGATGCAAAAAAAGGGTCAACAATGGTAATGCATCCTCATTTAAACTAAGACTAAGAGAAGCAATTACTCCCCAAAGCTGTCATTGATTAAGCCTCCTAAAACAGAAAATCAAACACATTCAGTATGTGGCAATATGTTTTTCTCCATTTCTATGAGATATAAAATATACTTACCATTATTGTTGTTGTTTTTGAGTTCTTCTGTCTGATGAGAGAGAGAGAGGGGAAAAAAGGTTGTTTAATTCATATACTCAGCATTAATACTCCCATCTGTGCCATGATTTAAATTGTGCATATTAACAAAGTCACTTTCCACCACATGTTTACATCAGCTTAAGTACAATGGAACATGGAAAAACTGTGTATAATGTTTTATACATTATACGTACTTGGAGTCTTGAGCAGTACTTTCTTAGGCAGCAAAGGCTCGCAGATCTCTCTAAAACAAACATCCTGCTGAACTTTATAAGTCCTTTTGTACCTGAGGGTTAAAGCATGTACACAGCAAAAAAGAGAACTATTGGATTAGACAGGACCAAAACAGGACAATAGACATATCCAGACAGCAGACACTTACAAATAATGGCAGACACCATCCTCCCATACAGGCACACTCTTTGTTTCAGAGTAAAGGCGAGTACATGGGTGAGGTACTCGCTGACAATCTGCATACAACAGGGTAGGGGAAAAAACAAAAACAAAAGGTAGATTTGACTAAAGATATTTTTACAGGGAAAGCTACTAAAGATTATATTATTTTTCATTTTGTGAAATTATAGTATAAGAGGATTTTATTTTTATTTTTTCAGACTGATGCTTTTTAAATTACTTTGGTGAAATACAGATTCTGGTGTCTAGGTGGTGGGATAATAAATAAATAATAAACAAAAATAATAATAAATAAACTTCTTCATTTTGGCATTTATTAATGATTCAGTGGTGTGTGTTTGCACGCTTGTGTATGAACAGACATGGTTATACTAACATAGCTCACACCGTCTGCCCTTGAAACCAGCGGCACAGTTGCAGCTGAATGACTCGTTGATCTGCGCACATGTTCCTCCATTCTGGCAGGGCTGAGTTCTGCAGTCTTGGGATGATTCTGAAATTTAATGAAATGTTTTTGGATAAAAACACATAAACACAATGCTTAGTTTAAACATTGGCGAGCTTGCAGCTTTTTCATGTTTGGGTTTATTTAGCTGCTCTTTTAAATACACAATCACATTCGCATAAATATGGATTTTGAAACAGCCATAAGTGATGTTTTGGGGGGCTGAAACCATAACAGACTGCTGATAGATGTGGTTTGTTTATAGTGACTGTCAAGCTGAAAACTATTCAGAATACATGCAGTGGTATTTTGCCAAAGTCTTTCTCTCAGCTGGGACCAATTACATTTGAATTAGTTTGAATACCTCCAACTGTTAAAACATTCTCCTGTTTTAAGAACCACATACTCCCTGTCTAAAGTTAATCAACAATTTTCACTTGTCTAATAATAATCTTTATGGTGTTTTATTGAAAGATCACCTACCAGATTTACCCGTTGTCACTTCTTCAGGAATTTCCAGAGCTAGACTTATCTTATTGGTGGTTTCTTCCATCTTTTCTAATTTGATTGGAGGGTCAGGCTCTGTTTAAAAGAGACAGTGGCAGACATTAAAAAATCCATTTTAAAAATTGTTTATGCAAGGGACCCCTTCATAAAATATCAAAGCAGTTATATACAGTATTCTCATATATAGTTACCCATAAGCTGTTTCTTTTTTCTTTTTCTTTTTTTTCCCAAAATTAATTAAAGGGTTACTTCAACACCAAAATGAACATTTTGTCATAAATAACTTACCCCCATGTCGTTCCAAACCCGTTTTGTGGTGGAGTATCCCTTTAACTGACTTTTATTTTGAAGTACATTGTAAGCTAGTAAAACCACATCAAATTATTAAAATATTTTCCGAAAAAGAATTACTTTGTAATGTTAACAGTGTACCCTATACACATATTTCGTAACATTAAAACTGATACAATAATCACAATTAATCTTATTGATTTCTGTCTTTAAGAGAATGAATAATAATAATATTTATAACATCAAATT
Organism: Carassius carassius; assembly: GCF_963082965.1. Taxonomy (NCBI): domain Eukaryota; kingdom Metazoa; phylum Chordata; class Actinopteri; order Cypriniformes; family Cyprinidae; genus Carassius; species Carassius carassius. The sequence continues at coordinate 17,083,999 of NC_081764.1, forward strand.
TGGCAAATGTCCTAAAATGATTGTGTTTATCATCCTCAGTTAAAAAGTTAACTTTGACAACCCTAGGAAATATTATGTAAAATAGTTTTTTCTCAAGTTTCCCACTTTAAATGTTTTTTTTTTTTTTTTTTTTTTTTAAATAAAACACATTCATTTATTTTACATATTTGTTCATCTAAAATAATTTAAAACAACATAACTTTATTATAATATTTATTATTTATAATTTATTATAATAATTATTATAATTTATAATAATTTTAAACAACATAACAACATACATTACCATTATACATGAATTAATTACTGACTTGTGTGGTGTCTGATGGATTTATGAGGAAGGTTGGTAAATTTAGCTGTGATTCTCCCTCTTCTGTCAATAAGCTCTGTATATCTGAAAAAGAAAACAAACACAGAACTCATAATTCTATGCATGGCTTCCCAGCATAGCGTCTATAATTGCATTGTTGCATTTATACAGTGCTATACCTTTGGGACTCTTCAAGGAGTTCTGTGCGGTCATCTGTGCCTCCGTCTTGAACTTGTGTCAAGGTCTGTCCTATCTGGTAGTCCTGTCCTCCCTTAAGTCTGTCACCTCTGCTTTGGCCCTTTGGAACTGGTACTGTGCAATACACGATACACAGATGGGTCACAATGACAAAGACATCTTTGCAATCTGCAGACAAGCAGTCATCTTAAATATCGGCGACTCACGTGTGGTGAAGGCTAGGTGTTGAGGGATGCTCTGAATGTTGTCCTTGCCCATTTTGCGTAAAGCAGTGAGGGCAAGTCGGTAATGTTGTCCTGGAATGAGATCTCGTAGTGTATAAGTCCTTAAACTTCCATCAGGTAGGTAGCGGCTACGGGTGCTAAGGCCTCGAGTAATATTGACCACAAAACCATCTGGAAGACTCCGAGGATGATGGTCCCATGTGACCCGAGCAGAGGTGGGGGTGATGTGAGAGAGGGAAAGGTTCTGAGGTGGAAGCGGCCCTGATGGAGAAAACAATGTAATGTGGTGTTACTACAGAGGCGCATGTGTTTGTAACACAGAGCTGAAGAGATACTCACTGGTCCAGAAGTGCAGTGGCCCAGCAGATTTGCTAGTTGATGGTAAGTCTTCAGGGCGCAGACCACTCTGTGTGACTACATCTACTGTGTACATCTGACCTGGGAGCAATGTGCTGTGGGTTATACACAACTAATCAGTCAAATATGTGTTTTTCTTTTTCATATTTTAAACCTTTAGGTGATCTCAGAATATTGTATCAGTATGTATAATTGTATGTAATGTTTTATACAGTCTATGGAAGTGATGCACCACATTTTCAGAAATGAGAAAAGTCAAAAATTCAAATTCAGAATTTAATTGGGAAGGCTGAAATCATTAAATGGTGACGTGCATACACTACAACAGGTAAGCATGTCAGCAGGGTGTACACACTTCACCATGACCAAAAATGATGTTAGAGTATGCAATAGCCTATGTAAAATTAATTCACCTGAAATATCAAGAGGCACCTTGTTGCAAAATAAATTTACTCTGATTGGTTCAACAGACCTAATTTTGACAGGATCGAAAATGAGGCTGTGAGGGATTGAAGCGCAATTGCAAAAGACTGTCTATACCTTATAGCCTTGTTTATGATCCATGCTAAATTCAATATGGTGTCTAACCTGACTAAGGTATCACCTGAGAACATCACACCCTGAAGAGTTCATTTACACATATTTAATTACTGAAACTTTATTTTTGGCTGTGTTTTTGGCTAAAAGAAGACTTTAATATTGGTTTTGGTTAAAACAACAACAACAACTGCATTATATACCTAAAAGAGAAGAATAAAAAGAAAAATATTTATCTTGTTTGTCACAGGTTGTCACAGGCTAGATGATAAGAATTTTCATTTTGGGGCAAAATATTTCATTAAAGCTAAGCTTATGAAAAGAACATTGTCAACATTTCACATTGAAATATTATGTGCTACTAAATGTTAATAATTTTCCCAATAATATTATTATACTTTAAATCTTTAAACACGTACATGGATGAATCATTCACAATAAGAGCTCTCACATGCATTGACAAAATAGAAAAACTGCCGCCAAAACTGACGAGTAATTAAAAAGTGATCCGCAATTAAAAAGTTATCACTGCAGAACCAATTAACGCCAAAAAAGGAATAAAACTAACTGTAATTTATTTATTTATTGATCATTTTAATTAATTAAATAATAATGTTTATTTATTTTATTTTTTTAAGAAAACACCACTCTTCCAGGTTAACATAAGAGTGGAACTGATTATAGTTTTTTTGTTCCGTTCTGTGGTAAATAGATAATTACCAAGCTCATTACATTTTTGTCTTGTTAAATTCAATCAAAAATCCTGTCATCATGTACTCACGTGAACACTTTTTAAAGACTATATTTAATTTTTTTTGAGTTTCTTTACTATTATTCTGCCCTGAAAAATACAGGCAAGCATTTTTCTAGTGGCCAAAACGTGTTCTTACTACAAGATGGAGATTGACATTGTGCAAATGTTTAAAGAATCACATTTTCATATGTGAAAATGTGTTGGTAGCCACTTTACACATGCTGCCTTCAAGTGTAGCCTACATTCGGAAACTCAAAACTTATTATATTATGACACATTATTTGGGGGAACAAAAGGGGGAACAATGTTTAATTATGTGCTCAGAACTTGCGAATATGACATTTCTGAATGCCCTTGAAGCCTTGAGCAGACTAGATGGGCAAATTACAAGATCATTCTCTTAAGACTATGCAGACTTGTGTTTTCTTTTACCGCGTGTATGTGCTGACCTTGTTCTGTGTCATGACTGACCTAAAGGTGTACTCTGTGACGCTGCTATTGAGGACAGCTGTGCGAGGTCCACTACCATCTGCAGGCACCAGGGACACCCGAACCTGACTGACCCCAGCATGGTGGCCAACATGCACCAGCCACCGCATCCAAACCTGAGAGGACGACACATTCACTACCTCCAGCTGTTCCACCTTACGTGGCCCTGAGACAGAACAGGAGAAGAGTATGCCAGTGAATACTCTACATGTACATGTTAGTTTAGCACTATTATTAACTGAGAAAAATAATAAGGACCAAAAAAAAAAGGTTTTTAAATAAATAAACATATATTGCAATCCTGCTGTCACAATGTGCTAAGGAAACTGGATATGACATAATAACCATGTAGGTACAGAAGAAAAATTGGGAGCTCTCACTTGTGCGGATGAGAGCGAAAGCTGGCTGGCTTATGTCATTGCTGTTGGTGTTGCGTTTGACGGAGAAGGTGGAGATGTTGTAAAGCTGTCCGGGGTTCAGCCCCTGTAGTACGTAGGTAGAATGCTGCTTTTCCAGGAAGTCTGTCTTCCTCTGTCCACGACCAACAGGAGCAAAGGCAACAGCAAAGCCGCTGATTAAATTCTGAGTGGCATCTGACTGATCCCAGCGTAACTCGACTTCATTTTCTTCTACCCGCAACACATGCAGGCCAGATGGAGGCAACAGGTCTGAGAACAGTGAAAGTATTTGCTATAAATAACCTAGTTACCCGCCAGTGATTCTTAACTAGTGGGCTGCAGTATGAGGTAGCTTAATTTTAAAAGTGATTTCTAGATAAAATGCCCATGGTGTTTTTTATATTTTGTTAAATAATTTAAATGTTTCTAGCTATGCACAGAAAAAAAAATTGAATAGAAATTGTGAGTAAAATAAATACATGTAAATTCACTGGTTAAATAATAGGGATCCCTGAAGAACATTCAGCTATTAAAACTTTTGTAATTATGAAATTTAATACATATTTATTATTTTTAATTTAAATTATAATCATTTTAGTTACTTAATTTAATATTTGGAAACCTATTAGTCTACATGGGGGCTCTTCAAAAAATTCTTGTGGACAATGAGGAATTAACCCTTGGAAAGGATAATAAACTAAAGCTCTAAACTATGAAAGGAAAATTCATTTGTTATGAATACAATACATACATACAAAATACAGACCAAAGAATGCATATATTTTAAGTTTGTAACGGTAACACTTTAGAATAATGGTCCATTAGTTACGTAATGTTAGTTAATTAATTAATTAACATTAACAAACAATGCACAATACATTTATTAAGTAAGATTAATAAATGCTGTAGAAGGAATGTTCTTGCTTAGATCATGTTAACTAAAGTAGTTAATTAACATTAACTAATGGACCATTATTCTAAAATGTTACCTTTCTAACAAGTAACGAACTTCCCATGTCTCTGAATAATTAATAACTTCCCTGGAAGCAATTTAACAAATTGCTTTGCTAGTAAAAAACACCCAAACTCTGAATTCCATTCTATCTAAATAGCTAGTTTATTGGATATGAATGGATATGAGTTGATTTTGAACAATGGAAGATCAGGAGCTGACCTCTCTCACAGTCTCTCCCTGTGTGGCCCACCCAGCAGGCGCAGCTGTAGTTCCCCCTTCTATCACTCCTACAGATGCCTCGGTTTCCACAAGGCTGCAGGACACACGGGTTCTCCACTAGACGGCAACACAGGACCAGATGAGACCTTACATATCTGACAGGTGCATAACTAATATATAAGACCTCAGACTTCCAGAAAGTGGAGGAAGGGTACACAGATTTCACTGACAATTATAATTTTATTCACATCAAGAAAACTATTTTGAGCTTGTGAGGATTTTGATTAATTTAGATCAGTTTAACATAGCAGAAGGCAGCAGGTTATAGCAACAACATCAATTGCAATTGTAATACTTCTTGTTTATTTGTGATGTACTGTGCACTTTTTCAGAAATAATATTTAATAATGGTTAACATACATGTCTGGCAGTGGTCTCCAACATAACCTTCTTTACACACACACAGATGGTTCCTCCTGTAGCCTCGGCATACACCTCCATTCAAGCAAGGGTTTGGCTCACATCCATCCTGTTCTGCAGAACAAACACACATCTGTATCATAAGATGGAAAATCCTTCATTCTGACAGGAGGGCTGTTTGTAGGTGATAAAGTAAGTGTGAAGTGTTTTGTGTATTAAATCCGATGTACTGTAAGTCAGATTTAAGGGGAAAGCAGATCATGCAGAATGACAAAAACAGTTGCAGATACAAGCTGGAATCAAGGCTCAACAAAAACCATTTTGATGTTTTACAGTGTCACAGATAGTTTAACTGGGATTTGTTTGTTTTTTTAACACTGATCAACAGACAAATAGTCTTCCAGGCCATTTTTTTTTTACAAATGGGTTTTTTCACACAAACAAATTTTTTGGCATAAGATTTAAGTGTTTGAGTTTAGCAGATGAACCTTTGGCAGCAATTAATAACATCAGATTTGCACATCTGGACACTGCAGTTTTTCCCCATTCAGGTAACATGGAGACTGAGTGTACAGCCTTTTTCCAAGCCGACCTCTGTTATCTGCACAGATTTGATAATCAGAGCTGTCAGTGGTCTCCTGCACAAGTCTTCCTTCATCATAGATCATCTGTGTCACAGTGGCTTCGATAGTCATTATCATTCAGTGATTTAGTTATATATTAAAAGATTGTCAAACTTATAAAAGCAATTATTTAATCTTTTCACATTTCTGACATTTTTATATTTTTTTAAGATCATGTTGATCACATTTTGAAAGAGTGTTGCTCTGTTGATCAGTGGGGAAAAAAAGCCTAATTAAGTCCACTGTGATTCTAGGCTGTAAGACATCAAAACAGTCAATGTAGTCAGTGTTGCAAGTTCAGAAAATGTCAGACTTTACAGAATTTTTGGAAGGTTTTCGGAAGTTCACCGGATATTTTCCACCCCTTTGCAACCCTAATAGTATTGAACATATTCCTGATGATGTTACCTATCTCACAGTCCTGTCCGGCATAGCCCTGCTGGCAGTGACAGAAGTAAGAGCCAGGCTGATCCTCACACGTACCTCCGTGCTTACATGGCTCAGGAAGGCATTCATCAATGTCTGTCAAAACATTCACAGAAATCTGAACTTAAGCCAGGTTTGAACAATATCAAAATCTAAAATATATAAAAATGTCAATATGGCAGAAGATAAAGAATTAAGAATAAGCAAGAGACATGCAGTATGTTACCTGTTTGACAGCGCTGTCCGGTAAAACCATCTTCACATTCACACAGGTAGGAGGCTACCCTATCACGACAAGTTCCCCCATTCATACATGGATGAGACAAACACTCGTTTATCTCTGGGGAAAAAGGGGATGATGAGAGTCACTCATGTACAAATCCCCTAGTACATGGACCAGGAAAACACACACGCACGCACGCACACACAAACACACACACACACACACACACACACACACACACACACACACACACACACACACACACACACACACACGCATAAACAAAACCTGATGCACACCCACACCACACACCACACACTACATAAATATACACATTTTGTGTTCAAAGCATAATACTGCATGTTCTTGATCAGGAAGCACTTATTGTAGAGCCCCATCCATGGTTTGGTGTCCATTAACAACAAGATGAACAGAAATCCAGGTACAGTATTTGGATTTATCCTTGTCTCACTGTGTACTTGGCCTATTTATTTCATATGATACAAATGATGTAGTAGCTAATGTTGCCAGAGCAGCATCATACTTTATGTCCCACAGAGAGACCGCAGAATTGCTTTGTGTTTAAAAACTCTGAGTTGTATACCAAGGCCAGACTACTTTCTGTCAGCACCCTGACACGCTATACAAACTTTATGTTGGTTTCAAACTACAATTTGTTTTAGAGTGTTTCTACCCGTTTGACATTTTGTAGGCTCATCAGCTCTTCTTCCCAGCATTCCAAACCAACCGCCCATTTTGGAATGTTGGTTTCAGGGCAGGACAGTCTTGGGTAAACTTTAAACAACAAGGGTTTTGAATCTCCACTAACCTTCACAGACTGGAGGCTGGCTCCAGGACTCCTGGCTGCTGCAGATGCTCTGGGTGTCCCTTGGAAGGGGAGTGTAGCCTGGGTGGCATACATATGAAGCCATGGAGCCTGGAGCAGTGGAGAAGTACTGCACCTCTGCGTGCTTGACTTTCACAGGGGGGCCACAGTCTGGACCTGCAGTGTGCACAAACAGTGTGCATGAAAAGTCATTTTCATTATGCTAGTGTTGTCTTATCTAGTTTTTCAATAACTCAGGTTTTTTGGAAATAATTATAATAATTATGACAAATAATATAAACAAACAGCCTGTTGGCAATGAGTCAGGATTGTTAAATAATTTTAAGACTTATTTCTGATAAATGATTACATCACATTTATGAATGTTACTTTGATATAAGCTACTAATATAAATGTATTTTACATAAGGTATAAGCTATTTGCTATAAAAAATAAATAAATAAAAAATAATACGTAGAAGCAGCAAAAAATTCTAACCGAGAGAAAGAATTCATCCAACTAAGGCTGAAGATTTTCATTTAGTTAATTAGAACACTTAAAGAGCAAACGCAGTGACAAAGGCCTACACTGCAAACAAAGAATGTCAGAAACACTATAAAACAAAATGAGCAGTGGCAGCAACAGATATTTGTTTCTCTCTACGGAAAAATTATTGCTTTTCCTGAAAACATAAAGAACCACATTTACAGCCACGAGCAGATTCATAAATAGCAAGAAGCTGTAAAAACATCCTTTTTGTGAAATGTTTTAGTTGATGGTATTTCATCCTATCATGGAACAGCAGGACACAAATTTAACTGCACCTTGTGGAAAACCTTGTAGAATCAACAGTAATACAGAGGCCTGAAACAGCAGAGTTATAACCCCTGTTCAGGAAGAGAGTATCAAATGCACTGAGGACTTTATCCAGCTTCATCTCTGGGGAGGTGACACGCATCCCAGATTTACTGCAGGAACTGGCACCTGATGCTTCGTCCTGTCATCATCTGAATGAATATAGATGATTGCTGTTCTCCTCCTAACATGTATATTAGTTACACCTAAATGAATGAATATTGACTACCACAAAGCTGTGTGTGCTCCTGATTCCTGTTGTGTTGGCAAAGAGCTCAGTGTACTTTGGAGGTAAAACAGAGTTTGATTACCCTCCAATGCCGGATTGGATCCTCTGTTGATCTCGCAGTGTCTTCCTTTGAAGGATGGGGAGCACTCACATTTGTATTTACCGATGTAGTGGAAACATGTTCCACCATTCAGACAGGGACTGGAGGCACAAGGATCTGGCTTTCCTAAACATAAAGCATTAGATATTTTAAAACAGTTGTTTTACAGTTCTGTGTACACATGTGCACGTAGTGTGCCCTTGCATATTTATTTGTGAAAGAAAGCATGGCCATGTGTTTGTCAAAACGAGGTCAACATATGTGAAAAATCATTCATCATTACAGTAGCACTGAGAAAGAGAAACAGCTTTTCATGCATGTGCCAGGGCAAGTTGTTTTTCCCACATGTGAGGAATCCAAATGTTGAACAAACTCCAGCAAATTGGATCATTACACAAGGCCAAACAGTTGCACAACTCTGATGTGGGACAAAGTTGAGATAATGAAAATCCAGAGATGAAAAGCATTTTGGCTTTGAAGAGCTTTTTTCTTTGTGCAGTTTTATGTGTGCGGAAATGGCATTTTCCAAACATGAAGAAAAGTAGATTACACTCTTCTTCCATTTAACCAGAAAAGAGGAGAGGAAGGGTGACTAAGAACTGTAATATCCCCTGGGTGCTCCCTGTTGGCTGTGTAGGGGAATTTACAGTTAAAACCCAAGGACCAGATATGTCGCAATGAAGACCAGGAGTCAGAGATGAGTTTAATTAATAATAATAATTTTACTTGAAGAAAATAGTTTGCAATTTCATCAGCAGAAGTCAGCTTCAATACTCTCGACGGAGTTCGTAGGCCGCCCCCCCTACAACTCAAAATCAACCACAGTTATACCCTGACAGAGGATACTAATTGCGTCAATACATAAGTCAACAAAATTCTGATTGGTTCCAAAACCTAGATAAACTCTCCAAAGACGTATATCTGATACGCTGGACACTGGCAGTTGATCGTTTGTCTTGGGACTGTCTGAGCTTCTCCCTGTACAGACAGATACTAACACACATACATGGAGAACTTATCTAAAATTCAAGGCTTTCTAGCACTGGCGAGTGTCTTATCATTACGGTTGGATACACACACATAATATGTGGACATTAATCTTGAGGAAAAGAAATACAGGGTAGAACAGGATTCTTTAATATCTCATAAGCGCACATAAGGTTACACATTTCACTCTTGCCATAACTTGATTAATAGTCAAACAAGAAACCATGTAATAATATAATTAATATCAGTATGAAGGATATGGCAACTCGGCATCCACTCCTTCAGCTGAGAATTTAACATTGCACACTTAAAGCCTTTTCATGGCAAACCAAACACAAAAAACTAAGCGAATTCCAAACCAAAAGTGAAATGAATCCATGCCACTAGAATAGAGGATGCAACATTAACGTACATTTTACTAAAAGTATTAAGTAAACCAATCATTTAGCAAACCCGAACTGTACAAACTGGCAACATCACATTAGCACTACTTAATGCTCTGATATTGCTTCTGCAGTGGTACTAGACACTTGATTCAAAACTCTGGAACATTTCGTAGTTGGACAAAGAACAATTAATTTACCAAAATAACAACAACACTGCTTTGTTGGCAGGCAGATGTATAACTGGTTTGAATAGCTCAATACAAAAACATTGTTCCTATTCAAAATTTTCCCCTTATGCTTATCAAACGAATATGACTCTTTAAACAACATAATCGAAATTTCCTTCACACGTTTATATTCACACCAGAAAACCACATATTGCAAGAAAATTGTCTTGACACTAAACACATACCCACTTCACAGTGCTTCCCTGTGAAACGGAAGGGACAGACACATCGGTAGCTGTCAGCTTCTTCTTTGCAAGAGCCTCCATTTCGACAGGGACTAGAGGCACAGATACTTAATCTGACTGAGAAAAAAAAAAAAACGGAAGAATGCTGTATGTACCAACAAGTAAGTAAAATTACTTGTGCAAAATGGATATATGGTGCATTAAACAACATGATGCACAATGATTGAACTTCAGTGGATGTTACTACCACTTAATATGTAAGCATGCAAGGACAAAATGTTAACACGGATAGCAGATGTAACATACCTATTTCACAATGCTTTCCTCTGTAGCCGTACTTGCACTCACAAATGTAGCCTCCATCTCTCTCATAGCAATAGCCTCCATTCTGACACGGTGAGGAATCACAGGCCGATCGGGGCTGTACTGAAACACACACACACCCTTCACCACGATCCTTCACAGCAGGTCATTGTCTTTTAACGATCACTAGTTACTTTTATTATGTGTTGGAATGATTTCATTTAAATGCACACCATAGCATAGATCCTCTGTGTATTTCATTAGCCAAGTTGAAACATTATCTTCACGTTTTCAACATTTATTAATCTTTCTTTTCTCATTTATTTAATATGAGGCCTTAGTTGCTTTGAGGACCTTTGCCATCCTGACAACCTGGCACAGTATTTGTTCATTTGTCATGGAGACCATGCTTAGCAAATGGTTTCAAGGTTCTCCAAGGCTCTTACCATATGGGTAGAAGTCCTTGTGATCAAAGTCAACTCCAGTTTGGCAGGTGCAGAGGTACGTGCCACCATACTCTAAGCATGGACCTCCATCCGGACACGGTCTGTTGTTACTACAGGGGGTTTGTGTTACCTCTTAAGAGTAAAACAAAAAATAACAGATATTAATTGTTATACAAATATGTGTGCAGTACTAGTACTTCTGAAATATTTTTGTTGAATAAAGGTTGCCCACACTCTTTAGATGGATACAGTTTTCTCTGGTAATCAATAAAGCATGTACCTTTTGACTGACAGACAGGTGAATTTTCAAAACTAAATAATTTAGTACAGTATAATTGCAAACTGTTTCACCGTTAGCTAACTGTACATAGTACAGAGAAACCACCACTTTAGTGGTGGAACAGCTTTGGTGACAGAACAGTGCCTCTATAGTCACTTGTCAATTACTTGTGTTATCGGACATGTAGCTGATTTGTAATGCTGAGTGTTTGTCCTGAAGATGAAAAAGCACTTCATGAATTTAGAACTTTTTTTTCTACCATCATTTCAAGTAGTCTTTAAACAGTAGAAGCAAGAGAAGCTATTTTATCAGATATCAGATATTAGCATTATTGTCCTAAAAATAAACTGCATATATAAAAGGACATTCCATACCTTTAGTTTGATAAAGTCTTTGAAAAAAAGAAAAAAACTATTCTGTATTTGTTTGCAGTTAATACATACCAAGCTGACAGTAGAGTCCAGTGAAGCCTGTTGGACATTCACAGGTGCCATTCACATCAACACAAAGCCCTCCATTCTGACAGGGACACTCCTCTGTAGGGATTTAGGTGTGATGTAAAGAGAGTAGAAAGAGACAGATAAAGAGACACTTTTGGAAAAAGGTCAGCATTTCTGGATAAGTAATCATTCAAATCATTGTAATATGTTACTCTTACTTCACATCAGTCAAACGTGTAAATTCAGTTGAAGCACATGTGGGAATGTTACATTGTGTGTAGTAGTTTAGAATTTAGTTTAGTGGTGGGATTTGTTGTACTGTTGTACTTTATTCCCAACATTTTCCCAAAGAGTTCAGTGTTCTTGATGACTGTAAGTCAGTATTCTATAAAGCTTTCTGTACGGTAAGACGGTTTATTTTCACAGGTCAAACAGTGGATCAAAGTAACTTGCTGTATCATTGTTACATTAATTCCTTTAAAACTCCAGGGGCCTTTGGATGAGGGTGTTTTTTTTTTGTTTATTTATTTATTTTTGATAAATTGATAATATGTAACATGTTTTGGATCAAATCGGGTGACTCAGGGGTAATTAATATGTTGCTAATTCGCTGAAGCCATTTTCATTTGTTGTTTCATAAGGTCGGTTTCTTTGATCTCAGTGTCCAATTAGACACTCCTATGCCTGTGAGCCTCTACCTTCTCTTTTTGAGAGATCTGCATGACTTTTTCCACTACACATTCCAAGTAAGCCAGAAAGGAAGGTATTCTGGAGATTTAGGAGAGTCTATGTAAGAGTTGATGGTTATTTCAGCTCCAGGTGGAAGAGTAGGAAGAATTTGCTATAGTTCACAATGTACTTTTAAATCTATAGGGCCACAAAGTGTTCAGTGTACACAGTGACCCAGGGAGCAGGGATCACTCTGACTGAATTGATGAAATAAGATAAAGCAGAATATAAGGATGTTGAACCTCATATCATCTTCATAACTTGAGTCTTTGAAGATTTGTGGTTGGATGTTAGAGCATCCAAACAAATCTCACCTGCTTTGTTGCAGGGAAGTGAATTCCAAACATTAGGACTGTCTCATAAAACAGAGGCCCTTTAAAGTCTAGACAAGAGCCCTTCCTCTTGTTGGTAAAGTAGTAAAAAAGTGCCATAAAACAATTATTTACAACATCAAGCAACATGCTGCAAGGTCTGAGCCAGTATACTGAGTGAGGTTGCATAGGTTTGGATAATTATGCTCATCCATCATGGCTTCATAGTCTTCCTCAGGCAGTGCTTCAAATTCCTGTGGGACAGTGGTGTCTGCCTTTTCTCCTGTGTACCATGTTCCTGCCCAATTATTTGAGAAGAGTAGCTACTATGCATTAAAGGGGTCATGAATTGAGAAATCAACTTTTGATATATAAGGGGTCATTGTACTAAACGAATATCCAGAACTGAAAACGTCCTTGTTACTGCAATAAAAGCTTTTATTGACACCAGACCCTTTGAATGCCAGATCCTGGAATGTGCCTACCTATGCCATAATAGACAGTTAAAGCACCACCTCCATGGAAGAATATCAATGCCTAATTCTGTAGCCCCGCCCACTGAATCACCCAAATTCACCCTGATTCCAACACAGTCGCTGCATACCTTCCTTCGGATTCAAATATTAGGAATGCATTGTTGAACTTAATGAAGTTTCAGCTCACGTGAGTAAAACATTGAGCATTCATTCACCACAGATTCCCTTGTAAACAAGACACAGGTGGACACTGGATTTGCAGAGTGACTGAGATCAAAAAAGCAATGCTGTACTGTTTATATTAGATCCGACAGAAATGGCACAGCACACTTATTTGAGTAAAAAATATTTGTAGCCTCGTGTCACTATTGCTTTGTTAGAGATCGCTTGATATGTCCTGTTTATGTGTCCATGTCGAACCAAAGTCAAAAAAGGCTCCAACTATAAAGGATGTAGCTTGTCAAACAGACACACAGTTAGTTAGTTTACTAAGTTTACAAGGCAAAATTATTATCCAATCAGAGAAGTGGACGTTTACTTCCAAGTCTCCAATGTGGCGCGCCCATAAAAACCGAGCGTTTCTCGAGCCGGCCACAAAACCAGGGTAGAAAATAGCCTATTACTTGATTTTGATGATTTTGAATGTAAAAACCACGCAAACATCATAATTGGACCTCAGACAATGGTATAAAATAATTAAATAAGCCAGTACCTTCACAATCATCACCGTAATAACCTGGGGTGCAGGTGCAGTTGTAGTTTCCAGAGCCAATGTACTCGCAGATTCGATGATTTTCACAACTCTCTCCATCGCAGGGCACTGTAAGTGAAATATTACATGCAGTAGGTGTAATGATCTTTTAAAAATAAGAAAGGGAGGTAAAGCTTAGCAGGAACTTGAAGAACATTTACATACCTGTCTGATTTGCAGCATCAGTAATAGAGGAATTTTCCATGAAAAGTAACTCTGTAAAGGGTAGGGTAAAATAAAATATTTTATAGTATATTCTGTGGGTATTACTTGGGCAGCATGATCTAATACATTAACAAAACAATTTAATAAGTGATATCTCATAAATGAAATTAAGGCAAACCCATGAAACTGCAACCAAATCACATTGCAAAAAAAAATCTTTAAGAGGCTGGTCTAGCCACTTCAACCTCAGACAAGAGTTGACCAAGCATCTGATAACAATGCAGTTGAAAAATGTTACAGCTAGCCAAATATAAAGTGGAAAGTAGGTGGCTGGCTGTGTATACATCTTCTATCATTAAACATGTTTCCCGTTGCAAAGGGAAACAAAAACAAAGATTGGATAATGTGTTGGCTGTCATTTATAAAGTGTTATGGTGGGTTGAACTCAAGAGTAAAAGCACACCTGTCTCACAGTGGCTTCCAGTGAAGTTTGCTGTACAGGTGCAGGTGTAGTTATTCACCAGGTCTTCACACACACCTCCATTTAAACATGGCATGGATGCACATTCATTAATATCTGGATTCCAAAACATAAGATTACTGTCAGTGTAGAGAATAATTTGTCAGTGTGAGAAAGCCAATCCTTAGAGCAGCTTGGTTTTGAATTAGGCAATATCTTAAGATGTGAAGATGTATGAAAGTTCAAGCAGGTGTATGGTTTCATTGACCGGGTGTCTAGTATTAACAGTAATCTGGTCTAATGTTGAAACAAGGGTTCAATATATGCAAAGGCCAGAGGTTCATTTCCAGAGTACTTCCCAACTGGGCTTGCATTTCATCTGTAACCTCAATTGTGGGAAGCCCAATTTGTTAAGCACAGGAATCATGTCAGTGTTTTTTCATAAAAAGTCATATATAGGTCTGTTCAGAGAACTCTGAATATTTGGAACAGAAATCCTGACCCAAAATGAAAATACAGGGAAAGAAATCAAAGTAACTGCTAATATATTTCCATTTACTAGCTGCCCTTAAAAGTATTGTACTATAGCAGTCTTCATGAAGTCAGTCTAGATAACACCATCTGTCAAATGAATAAGTGCAGCCTAATGTGGAAAATAGGAAATGTTCCCTGGAGAAAGTCATGGCCTTTCAGTGACACTCCCAATATCCATACTCACTTGACTCGCATAGGAACCCAGTGTAACCTGCTTGGCACATGCAGGTGAAGTTGCCAAAACCCTGTATGCACTGTGCTCCATTGAGGCATGGGGTCTCTTGGCACTCGTCTATGTCTGTAGGCAATAAACACACACACACACACACACACACACACACACACACACACACACACACACACTGGATATTTATTCAGCTGATTAATATATCCTCCACACCGTTCCCCTCACTCTGAAACTATGCACTTCTGGCTGTGAAAGGTATTAGAGGTTTGATACATCTCTGCAGGCTGAACTGTGGGAACGAGAAGGATGTTGAAGCCAGCAGAGTGCTAAGGGAGGAGGGGATGACAAAATCAGTGAGGACAGAGGCCACAGCACGAAAATAAGTGCTTACTGAGTTCAAAACTCACATCCATTTTCACATACTATTTTAGTCCTCATTGGACAAATTTTGAGAAAAAACCCACATTGGACCTTGTAGAAATGCAATATTGATATTAGAGATTTTTTTTCTTTTCCTGAGCTTACATACAATGCATAATTTAAATTGGAGTCCAATAATTGAAGAATTGGGTATTTACCTGTTTCACATGTTGTCCCTATGAATCCCATTGGACACAGGCAGATGAAGTGGTTGATCTTGTCCACGCATGTGCCTCCATTCTGACAGGGGTATGATGAGCACTCATCAACTTCTATTGAAACACACAAAAGAGCAACAAATATTACATGTGACTTGTATTAGATGTGCACACAGGACTGGCATGAGGGAATCCTAAAGAAGCATGGGGTGGAGGAAAAGGTAATGATTTGACCACAACAAAACATTGGATAGACTCTACTCTATGCATATTACATACAGATGTGACCAGGGGAAATTCTGTCCCTTAGGTTGTCCCCCTGGTTTGCAGAGTGGAATTCTGCTTTTATAAGCTGACTTTCTCTTTCCTGGCAAGGACAAACACAGAGGATGAGTACAGGTTGTGAGGGATGGAAGGATTTCATCATTGGTTTACCTATCTGGCACCTGCGACCAGTGAAGCCAGCCAAACACGAGCAAGTGAAAGAGGGATTTCCAGTGATGCAGTCATCAATGCAACGGCCACCATTTTCACAGGGCCTTAAGTTAGCACAGACCGACGCTGAGGAGGACAATGGAAAAGTATCTAAGCAGACTTATATTTTCCTATATGTACTGTCCATAATGTTTTCTAATTTGTTGGATACGCTGGTGTTTTCCCCCTTTCCTTTGGTGTTTTACCTGAGTCATTGCAGCTGCCCACTTGCACCTGAGAATCATCAATGCGAAAGACCCAACGACCAGGATAGCCCACATTTGTGGTGGTTTCAACTTCAACAATATCATCTGTCCGAGAGCCTGGGATGTTGAAATAGCGCCTCCCATCACCAGCATTAAAACCTGCCTAGGAAGAGAGTGGAAGTGGGGGAGCATTCTCTCAGAGTGGATTCTTTCACATTTTAATGTCAATTAAGTCATTCCAGTCAAAATTGAAAACCAGCGTGAGTAAAGGCAATGACCTTACCTGTGCAGCTATGCCTCCCAAGCCTACTAGGTCACCACCACTGGTAGCATGCATCCCTGTTGTCCAAGACATATTGTGGTACTGGAAGATGGTGAAGGAGAGCTCACCATCTGTGATGAGAACTACTTGAAATGAATTGACCTTTAGAGAAGTGCAGAGAACAAGTCAGTTGCCACAACCAGTATTCATAATTTTCATTTACTTATAATTTTACTCTCATTTACTTATCAGAAATTCTCAACATTGGCCCTTGAGGTCCACCGACCTTCAGAGTTAAATTTTTAACAAGGATAAACTCTGCTAGACAGTGGACCTTGAGGGTCAGACCTGAGAAACCCTGTGTTAGATGTTCTTTTAGAGGAAAAATAATAAAAATGCCACTGGTTTTGTTAGTTTAAAGGAAATAAACTTGGTACCGGAGTTATTGAGCTTCCACCAAAAAATGTGACTTGATGCCAGGTAGCAATCAGCACCCATGTAGTGACAAACATAGGGAACTCAGTGAAGTAATGATTAATGTCTGCAGTGGCTCTTCTCAGGATGGTAGGATCTTTGCTTTCTCGATAGAAAACTTTTCCTGCCCGTCGGTTGTCTACATCTGCCCAGAATGGAGCCACTACCCTGCGGTCTCCAGCAATAGGGAAAGCTACTGGGGTGAACTGGGACACCTCCCTCAGGAAAGACACCAGGCCATTGTTGTTAACCTTGAAGATACAGAAAAGAAGAACAAGTACAAGTGCAGGGTTAGCAGAGTCAGAACACAAAGGTTCCCTTCAGCACACCTTCCTGGCACTCATTCCCAGATTCCACTGCTGAAGCTTTAATACACTATGAGTTGCATGTTTGGACGTTCACTTTCTGAGTTTCAAAAATAACATATTTCATTTCCATGAAATTCTTTACACACACAAGTATACCTGACGACAGAGACTGGGTTGGTTCACTCAGGAGTAATGCATGGAAAGAAGTTATAGACCAAAAAAAATTGGATGATTTTACAAAAAGTAAAAGTAGGCACATTCTAACACACCTGCCCTGGCTCTTGTCCACTAGAAGTTGTTTTAGAGGGCAAGGTCTTTATAACTGCCTCTAAAGTAATCACAGAGCCCAACCCTTAATTTGCTGACCACTGGCTTTGCTCTGTTGACTGAGTCTACTCTTTTGGTGAACTTCCAGCCAGGTTGATATAGAAGAAACCTTAGAGTATTCACAGGGGCACAGTTTTATCCATCTGAAATGAATATGAATGCAAATTCACTAAACAGGCCAACAGGGGTGTGTGAAATTATTCCATAGCTTTCTGCTTCATCATTTAAGTGTAGGTTTTGCAACCAAACTTTCCTCAATAGTTCACCATTTACATTTATTAATTTTATCCAAAGAGACTTAAAAGCAGGGAATACATCAAGCTATTAATCTTAAAGAGGCAAATAGACACAGGAAGTGCTCGTCATATCAAGTTTCATGCATTGTTCAAATAAGTACGAGCTAAACAGAAAAAGATGAAAGAAAAGAGAAAAGTCAGATAGTGACGAAAGAGGTGAGTTTTCAGCTGTCGCTTGAAGAATGTCAGGGAATCAGCATTCCAGATAGGGGTTGGAAGATCATTCCACCAGCCAGGACCGGTAAACGAAAACATTCTGGAAAGTGATTTTGTGACTTTTTGTAATGGTTCCATGAGGTGTCACTCACTAGCGGATCTCAGACTTCTAGAGGGAATGTAGATTCGTAAGAGTGAGTGGATGTAGGCAAGTGCTGAGCCTGAGGCTGTTCCATATGCAAGCATCAGTGTTTTAAACTTGAT
This sequence comes from Carassius carassius, assembly GCF_963082965.1. NCBI lineage: Eukaryota > Metazoa > Chordata > Actinopteri > Cypriniformes > Cyprinidae > Carassius > Carassius carassius. The sequence goes on from NC_081764.1 coordinate 17,102,354, forward strand.
GTGAGCTGTAACCGGCAGCCAGTGCAGGGAGATAAAGAGAGGTGTGACGTGGGCTCTTTTGGGCTTATTAAAGACCAGTAGTGTCGCTACATTCTGAAACATTTGTAAAGGTTTGACTGTGCATGATGGATTTCCAGCCAGAAGAGCATTGCAGTAGTCTAGAAATGACAAGGGCCTGGACATAAAAAGTTGTGCAGCATGCGCTGTTAGAAAGGGCCTGATCTTTCTGATGTTATGCAATCAAATATAGAACCTGCGAGATCTAACAGTTTTTGCAATGTGGTCTTTGAAAGTCAGCTGATCATCAAAGATTGATCTTTGATCATTTCTGACCGAACTTGATGGGATAATTGTTGATGAACCTTACTGGATTGTGAAGTCATGTTGTAGATTTGGAGTGGCCTGGAAGAAAAGAAGCTCAGTCTTTGCCAGGTTGACCTGGAGGTGATATTCTTTCATCCATGCTGAAATGTCCGCCAGGCAACCTGAAATCTGTACAGCTACCGTTGGATCATCTGGTTGAAATGAGAGATAGAGCTGTTTTTCATTAGCATAGCAATGGTAGGATAAACCATGTGCCTGTATTTTGGGTCCCAGTAATGTAGTGTGTATGGAGAAGAGGAGGGGTCAAAGAACTGATTCCTGAGGGACCCCAGTGACCAGTTGATGTGCTTTGGATACCTCCCCAGCTCAGGCCACCCTGCAAAACCTACCAGTGAGATTCAAACAAGCGAAGTGGAATCCCTGTGATGCCCAGTGATGAGAGAAGATGAAGAAAATCAGATAATCAGGGGTTAGAAGGGTTAGCCCATGCTGGACTGGAGAGGACATATATTGTCTAGACAAGAAGTTAAAGTAAAGCATAAAGTGTCAGTTGCTGCATTTGCGACAGGAGAAATTGGTAGGTGAGGGAAGAGAGGAAGACACTCCAGAGGAAAGATAGGAGGGTGAAATGGAGCGCAAGTTTCATCTAAAAGTAACAGGTAGAGAGGTTGGTCGCACACAGGTAGGAAAATGTAGGTTAAATGTAATAAATAAGTGGTCAGAGATGTGTAGGGTTTTTTACCAAAATATTTCTCCTGTGAACAGACTGAAAATGTTAAATCCTTTCTAAATTCATAACTTCTGCCCCATGTCAGATTGTCACAGCACAGAGCAACAATGGTAATGTGTGTCTAATGCTAACTTATGATTGTCAGTTTGCACCTGTACAGTCACACCCCTCTCCAGGTGTTCGTTCCCTAGTGCCAACTTCCCTATCCCTTCATTTCACTCATCTATACCCAGTTTTGGCAGCAGCAACAGCAACACAGGCAATGTCAGACACATGGCCTTTCTTCTCCCCTGCCCATGCGTATGGAAACCATAATTCTGGGGCCTTTGCTATAAAAAAAGTAGAAGAAGTTTAGTTTGGCCTGACTCAGGTGCTTGGTTAATTGGCCAACCTCTGCATCAGTGTGCTGTGGCAAAAGTGTGGTTAACTTGGAGAAGCAGCAGGGCCACAACTCTAGGGCCATTGAAAAGAGCCCTGTGAGAGCAGGAGAATGAAAGAAAAGACAAAGAGAGAAAAGCGGGAGAGGTGGAAAGATGGAGGGATGGAAAGTGCAAGCACAGTTCACTGACAGATACAAACCCTTGAAAGGAACCAAAGTGTGATTTAGAGTAAATGTTTTACAGATGACCAAAACACTTGAGAATGGGCTCTAGTACTAAACCGTTGCATGCTAATGATATAAGCATTAAACTGGGAAAAGAGACTTGTACAGCCAATAGGGACAGCAGTGTTTTGACCAACGCAGGCAATGAAGTGCTAGTAGCAACTGAGGTAATGAATGGAAATTGCTTACCTTGCTGCTAAATTAGCAGCGGAAATCTCACTAAGCACTACATTAGCAGTTATTCTCTGGTGATGTAATATGTCCTGGCATTTGTTCTGATCTATTTTCAGCATTTGGAAGAGGTTAAACTTGCTGCTTTTCTTCCATCTGTCACGTTCGGGATACAAGGAGACACGATGAGAGAACCAAATGCGAGTACGTCTTTACGGTTCCCTTTTAAGTTTCGGTTCCTTGCCGCTGTTGCCTCTGGCTTGCTTAGTTGGGGACACTTCATCTACAGCGATATCGTTGACTTGATTGCAAATAAATGCACAGACACTATTTAACTGAACAGAGATGACATAACTGAATTCAATGATGAACTGCCTTTAACTCTCATTTTTGCATTATTGACACTGTTTTCCTAATGAATGTTGTTCAGTTGCTTTGACGCAATGTATTTTGTTTAAAGCGCTATATAAATAAAGGTGACTTTGACTTTGACTTTGACAATACCCCCCCTCTACAGAGCGGCTCCCAGATGCTCCACGACAAGACTACAAAACAGAGAGCAGGAGGGTGGCGGACAGGTGGAGGCTCAGGGGGAGGGACGGAGGGCCAAAATAAATAAAAATTGGGAAACCAGAGACCAGAGGAACATGAAAATGGGGAACAGACACCAGAAGTGCAAACCTAAACCAGGGAGATAAGGAGGGAGGTGGACTGGAGGAGGTTCAGGGGGAGGGACGGAGGGCCAGGCTAACAGAGAGGAACAGGGACAGGAGTGAACACAAAAACAAAAAGCAAAAAACAACATGAAGCCCCCCAGGGCGGAGCAGAGGACCACCACAGCCGTATGGTCAAGAATGAAGCCCCCCAGGGCGGAGCAGAAGACCACCACAGCCGTATGGTCAGGAATGAAGTCCCCCAGGGCGGAGCAGAAGACCACCACAACCGTGTGGTCGGGACGGAGGCCCCCAAGGGCGGAGCAGAAGACCACCACCACCGTGTGGTCAGGGCGGAAGCCCCCCGGGGCAGAGCATAAGACCACCACATCCATGCGGCCGGACCAACAGGAGGACGAGTCTGGTTGGGCAAGTCTGAAACAAAGAATCTGAACAACTTAAGAGTAGCCTCCGTGGCCACAACAGGATCAGTCGGATGCTCATAGAGTTCGTCTTGGACCTGACGAGGTTCTGGAAGTCCCGCAGAGGCATGGAGAGATTCCGGTAATCCAGCCGAGACGAGGAGAGGCTCCAGTAATTCGGCAGAGACAAGGAGAGGCTCTGGTAATCCCATGGTGTTTAGATTTGATTCCAGAAGTGTCAGGAGAAAGCAGGCTGGATTCAGATGCGGGTAAACTCAAGGCTTTATTTAAGCAGAGGAGGCAGAGAAGATGAGTCACGTTTCACAGGTTTCACTCGTAATGAGAGGATGAGAAGCAGATGAGTCAAAGCAGATGAGTAATGTTCCACAGTAGTACGTATAACCGCCGAGACCGGAGGGATGACAGCTGGAAGCTACTAGGAGCTCTCCATGAGCACGTGACTCAACTCTGGAGGGTCCATGAGCACCTGACTCGACTCTGGAGGGTCCACGAGCACCTGACTCGACTCTGGAGGGTCAATAGGAACCTGACTCAACTCTGGGGGGTCAGCTGTGGCTGTCATCCTGTGCAGCGGCGCTGGGCAAGCAGCCATCTTGGGCCATGACTCTGGACAGGCGGCCATCTTGTGCTGTGGTGCTGGGATGGTGACCATCGTGTGCTGTGGCGCTGAGCTGGCGGCCATCTTGTGCTGTGGTACTGGGCTGGCGGCCATTTCGTGCTGTGGCGCTGGATTGGCGGCCATCTTGGGCCATGACTCTGGACGGGCGGCCATCTTAGGCCGTGGCTCTGGACCAGTGGCCATCTTGGGCATTGGCGCTGGGTTAGCGGCCATCTTGTGCTGTGGTGCTGTGGTGCTGGGCTGGCGACCACCTGGTGCTGTGGCGCTGGGCTGGCAGCCATCTTGGGCTGTGGTGCTGGCTCAGCAGCCGTGACGTGAACAGTTTTGGGAATCTCTAGGATCTTTGACAGCATGGAGAAATAATCCAAAAACGTGTCAGCGGCCATCTTGGGCGTTGGCGCTGAGCTGGCGGCCATCTTGCACTGTGGCGCTGGACTGGTGACCACTTTGTGCTGTGGCGTTGTGCTGGCGTCCATCCTACCTCGTGGCGCTGGACTAGCAGCCATCATGGGCAGTGGCGCCACCATGGCGGACACGTGCTTCTTCTCCCCTCTCCGTCCGTCATGGTGAGACGGTGGCTCTGATCCTTCCCACATGAGCCCCGGGTCGAAGGGAGGCCATGGTTGAAAGCGATGCTTAGCCTCCTCTCGACCGCTCCTTCCTCGGCGACCTCCCCTGGTTCCCCGGAAAACCACCAGGCGAGTTCCCTCAAAACCATTCCTCTCCCGCTCTGTGGCTGGGGAGGAGACATAAGCAGACATACCGCTGGTTCTTTGTGTGACGGAGTCCTTCTGTCACGTTCGGGATACAAGGAGACACGATGAGAGAACCAAATGCGAGTACGTCTTTATTAAAGGGGCAATCCAAAGAATAAACAGTCCAGGCCGGGGTCGATACCAAACAAAACCAAACATAAACAAACAAGGACAAAAGGCAAGAGCACAACAAGAGACGGACGTGAATAAACAAGGACTCCGTGACACATACCAAGACAGACCGGGTATAAATACACAGGGAGAGACAAACGCTAATGGGGAATTGACAGAGTGTAATGATTGATAACCAGTGACAGCTGGGTGCAATGATTTAGGCAGAGATGTGAGGAATGTGGTTAATGAAGTGACAGACACCGTGGGGAAGGAGGACATCTAGTGGATACCCAAGGAACACAACCCAGACACTGTGACACCATCTCCTAATAACTTATTAAAATAGGATGGAGTAATTGGATCTAACCACAGACTAAAAGTGAACAAGAACAATCATATCCTACTTTAAACAGGTAAGCTATCTGTTATATAAAATTCAGTCAGGTGTAAATTGTAAAACTTTGGTGGGGGGGCTTTGATGAAGTGGATAACATGCGTAAACATGTTATCACCAATTACAAATTAATTGATAAGTATATAAGTAAAGCAATGTTTTTATTTGTTTATTTTGTTCTATTTGTTGTTTTAATACATTTTTAGGTATACAAGGTGACACTTTTGTGTAAAAGTTATTTTTGGGTTATTCTTCACCAGATATATCACACATTTTCTTAGGATGGTTTTCATTTTAATACTAAAACAAATGTTCACCTGGGGGAAAGGATGCCAAAACAAATCCCTTCATAAAAAGGTGACCTAAGATTAGCTTGGTGAAACATATTCTTTATACGGGAGCTTTTACTTGCTCTTAGTAGTACATTGAGGAAACATCTTAAATTGATGTGTTTGTATAGTTCAAAGATTTTCATATTGTCTTCTTAATGATTAAAATTAGATAGTTTTCTTCTAGAAAGACAAAAACGTTCAGGTGGAGAAAAAAACTTTTTTTTTTCTTTACCTTGACATGTTACGACTGCAACCTGCAGTCTTCCTCAGAAGCGTCATCTGACAGCTGTGACGTGTCGTTTATCAGCTGTTATTTTCTGGGTGTGGCCAACCCGGCGGACAGGTCTCTGGAGGATGGTGTTCCATGTGTGTGAGAGCATGTAGGCTCCCTCATCCCGGTTGATGGTATCCTTGGCCCGCTTCCTGATTTCAATTGCCTCCTTTATCCATCTTTTGTATCGGTTTGGTTCTGATCTGATGATGTGTCCGTTGTCCTAGTCCATAATGTGGTTATTTCGTTTGCAATGATCTGATATAGCTGATTTTAGTTGTTCCTGTTGCGCTTTTTCCTTTTGAGTTCTAGTGAGTCGTCCTGTTGTTTCTTTTTCACATTCTTTCTGATGTTCTTTCTTTCTTGTGTTGAATGACCTGCCTGTTTCTCCTACGTATGTTTTATTGCATGATTTGCATGGTATCTCGTATATGACATTACATTTTTTGTCTTGCTCTATTTTGTCCTTGGGGTGTTCCAGTAACTGCCTTAACTTTGTGTATGGTTTTACTACTGTGTTTATGTTGTATTTTCTCATTGCCCGCTGTAATGGTTCTGTTATGCCTCTGATATATGGTAGGGTTACTATGTCCTTGTTTCCGGTTTCAGGTTTCGGTTTGGCTTTTGTTTTTGATTTGGTTTGCTTGTTTGCGACTTGTTCTTTTCCTTTGTTTATGGCCCATATCTGATATTTGCAGCGTGCAAGTGCATGTCTGATATGTTTTTCCTCTTTCTGTTTGTCTTTTTCCTCCGTAATGAAACTAGTCCATTCATAAAGTTGTAGTGTTCTCACTACTGATAATTTATGCGCCGTGGGATGTTCAGATGTCCAGAGTAGATATTGGTCAGTGTGTGTTGGTTTCCTGTAGACTGTTATTTTGATACTGTCATCATCTCTGTGGTGGATCTTTAAATCTAAAAAAGCTATGGTTCTGTTGCATTCTTCCTCATGTGTGAATTTTATGTTTCCGGTGGGGTCAATACTGTTTAGGTGGTCAGTGAGTTCCTGTGTATGTCCGTTTTTTATTTTTTCCAGTATGTCGTCTACATAATGTTTCCAGAGGGTTGGTCTGCAATGCGATGGTGCTGTGGCTATGGCTGTGGTTTCCAAGTCCTCCATGAAAAAACTGCTCATTATGGCTGATAGTGGGTCCCCCATGGCGAATCCCTATATACGAACACACATGGAACACCATCCTCCAGAGACCATCGAGCGACGGGGGGGCAGGGCGTGGCCAGCCCGGCGGAACTGTCAGGTCCGCCGGGTTGGCCACACCCAGAAAATAACAGCTGATAAACGACACGTCACAGCTGTCAGATGACGCTTCTGAGGAAGACTGCAGGTTGCAGTCGAAACATGTCAAGGTAAAGAAAAAAAAAATTTTCTCCACCTGAACGTTTTTGTCTTTCTAGAAGAAAACTATCTAATTTTTTGGATGTGTTTGTATGTTTGACCTTTGCTCCTCTAGCTCCATGCCCTTGTCCAGTTTTGGTGGGTTTTGTTATCGTTATTGGCATTCCACAGAGTGCCAAACTATGACCCTCGTTATGGCACTGCACTCATTCATGTCTTAATAATAATATACAAGGATTTTCACAATTCTTGGAAAAACAACTTAAGCCCATGAAAATTAATTTCAGTGGCTGCCCTATTGAATTAAGTCCAAATATTAGCTCAGAGCTTAGCAAAACATATGACTTATCTTGACATAAAGCATAATATGATAAGCTAGCAAGCTCCTAACAAAATCACACATATGTCCTCGCACACTTAGCTAATATTTGGGCTACTTAAGTGGAAAGGAGGAGGAGGAGAGGAGTAAAGAGGATAGAGAGAGAAAGAGATAAAGAGAAAAATCCCTCAAGGTTAAAGATTCCCTTTCTATAGTTGCGCAAACATGAAGTGTTGAATTGCTCAGGATGAGCTTTAGCAGATGTGCTCTCAGTGTGCCGTGCAACCTCAAATCTTTCTGTCCCCATCATTTTCCCTATACTGGTTTTTATTCAACTGTTGGATGAACAATTCTATGCCTAAAACAATTAAAAACAGTTTTTATAGCTTCACATACAAACAACTTGTTGGGAGGTTTCTTAACTTGAGGTCCCAGTTTGGTGTTCTGTTCCCCATCACAACTTACACCAATTTTATTCAAAATAATTTCAAACATTTTTTTTGCATTTGTAATAACTAAAATATATAAAATAAATAAAATGTGTTTTTGCATAATTCTTGAAGAGTTTGATTGACAGCAGTGTTAGCCAATTGTTTTCCAGGCTGTTAAGGACATGTCACGCATGTAAATGTTAGAAAAACAGTGGCAATGCATAATTCTGTAAAAAAAAACAAAAAAACAAAACAAAAAGACTTAACAACTCACACTGATGAGGAAGAAAGTCCATCCATCAATCCACGAGAAACGGTAAGACTTTCAGTTCAACGCGTGCACCGGTTCATTCCGTAAAGCCAGGAAACACTACTGTCAGACTGATTATGAATGTCATTTGAGCTCAGTCAGTGTTTTCAGTCAGTGTTCAAAGTCATTTGGTGTGTGGTGTCTAAAATATTTAAAACCAGCTGTTGCCAGTTGTCCAAATTTTTTTTATAAGCATTATCAATTTTGTGACTGACGCTGGCGATTAACTGCACCTGTTTCCTAATTTGTAGGCCTATTAATTTAATTAACAAATTAACAAAAGATAAAAAAAATCACAAACATGACATTTCTGAAAAAAATAATTGTATACACTTTAGTTAATCTAATTTGGCATTTTCAGTTAATGTAGGCCTGTTACATCCACTGATTATTAGGTCTATTAATATTATAAAGTTTCTTTTATTATTAAATATATATTACAATTAATTTGCCTTGCAATAATTTCATAGTGCATCACCGCAAAACTGACTAGCTGCAAGGACAATAAAGATTAGGCTAGCTTACTCCTCATTGAAAATGTTTTTAAAAAGGTTAAAACAGGTTTATTACAATGAATTCTAGGTCTATAGTTCTATAATTAAAATTAACACTGCAATCATCAAAGAAAAAGCTTTATTTCAAGCACCGACTTGTATTGAAATGTATTTATTTAGTTTTCCCACTAGCCTATGTTGGGGCCACAAGAGAAATATTAAGGGAGTAAATTAAAACATTTAGCTATATACCATTATCAGCATATGAAGGACCCTGCGTTCCATTTGGAAGGGTCCATCCCTATGCCCTAATCGCTTTAAAGGATTTACCTTCTGAAGTGAGACCTTCGAAGGGTTGAAGGGTGTAGGGGACCAAACAACTGTTTCTTGAAGTGCCCTTCTGCGACATCATCACGTGCCCACACAGAGGCACCATCATCATGCAAAGAATCTGCGCAAAGGATCATGGGAGTCCAAAGTGTCCATCAGTTGTACCCTTCGAAATCCTTCATTCCAAAGGGCCCTTTGAAGTGGCCAGTTTTGAGAACTTTGGGTTGGATGACCCTTCAGTATTGCGTCCATGATTGTTTTCACTACGAAGTGCCCTTCGGAGGGTGATATTTACTGTTTGGAGCGCACCAGGAGATTCGTCTCTCATCGTCACCGTTAATGCAGCGTCAGATGCTGAGAGCGCCGTCAGTTTTAACTTTCACTTTCTAGTGAAATGACTGAGATTAAGAGGTTCACCCATAAGCGGAAATCGCGGGGGGTCTGAGGGTGGTCCCCCCCTAAAATACAATTAAAATGTGTGTATTGTAAATAATATAATGATATATAGTTAAACTAATTGTGTAAGTAGTAAAACAATACAAATGCAAATGGAGCAAAACAAAAAAGTTTTAAACATTTTGAGTTGACCCTGCTTTGCCTCACAAGTGCTTTGGTCCACTGCCTGCTCCCCTTTAACCTCACCTCACCACCGACACACACACAGTTCGGTGCGAGAAAACAACATGTTTCAGTAGTTGTGGAACTAGTCAATCTTACTTTATTCACATTAAACATCGGATGAAGTGATTATTTTCTCTTTAATATAGATGATGTTGAGTCATTAATAAATCGTGTCTAAAAAATATTATTGTGTACCAATGTACTTTTTTCACAGATGTAGTCTGCTACGTTAGCGTTTATAACATTTACTCTTGTTTTATACAATTTATGCATTTACCTAGCTTGTTTAATAACGTCTTACACACACCCATAGTGTACGCATATTCTAGTCTTGTACATTAGATTAGACTAGTGCGGGTGCACGTTTAGATTTTCCCGCTTTCACTGTGATTCATGGTGCATTCATTTCATGTCGGATACATCATATTTCCGAGTTGAATGCACATGAACGCCATCACAAATTCGACTGGGAAACTCTGAATTTTTTTTAAGCTCCGAGTTGGGGGCGTGTCAATGAGAAACGTGACAGAATCAATGGATCGATGGATACAACGTCCGTTGTTGACTAATTTTTTAGTTGAAATTGATAGACAGGATTGCAATATAACAATTAATAAGTTTTATGCGATACAGATTAAAGTGGCTTCATAAATTATTTAAAAATGATAAAAACGCAAACCACACCCATTTTCTATAAGGAGAGTTAACAAACCCTGTTGTATTTTCTTGTTATTTATTAAAAGAAGGTACACCGCCATCTTGTGTTGCCTAAACTGACTTGAATGCACCCGACGTCGTAATTACGACTTGTCAACTCGTAAGTACAAACTTCCCAGGAGGACTTGAACGCAGCATTAGTGGGTTTCAGTGGCGGCTCGTCGCGGGGGAGGCACAGCTTCCCCCAAATTTTGAGGTGAAAATGAGGACGATTTAATGTTAATCAAAATTCACTAAAATTTTATAAAATTTTATTAAAAATAAAATTCACTATTCTTTTCAGTTCATGTCTCAGAATGTATATATTTTTGTTTGTAATTTCACAGTTGTAATACCATTACATTAAAGCTCCGCTTTTCTATCACGAATGTGCCGAATCTGCTGATGTAATTACAACTGCTAAGTGAAAGAGAAGGGGAGGGGGAGGCCAGGGGAACCAATCAGCATTGAGTGTTCACTTTCAGCGCTAAGGAGTGTTGCGAAAAGGAACATCATAGAGGAGGCTAACCTCCCTTCTGGTATATCAACCAACCATCATAGAGACGTAAATTACGTGCAATTTGTTTGAACGTCTCCCGGAGTGGCTGGGCTGATAATTTACCAAGTATTTATAATGAGTAGCGATATTGAATATATTTTCTTTACATTTTCTGACTAAAAGCCACCAAAAAGCCATTTTAAAGTGGTTAAGCAAATAATAATAATAATGTCATAATAACAATAATAACAATCAGCAGGGATCCCCAGACCAATACAATTAATGTTAGTGTGCCTCCTCTATTTTAAAACCCAGGAGCCGCCACTGATCGGTTTATTTCATTTAATATAGTTAATCTAATATAACATCATAGTGCAGTTGTTCTCCAGATATTAGAATAACAAATGTGATTTTTATTTTTATAAAAGTTTAATAAACAAGAAGTTAATATAAGTGCATTTTAGGCACCATATTGCATGTTTAAGCTCTATTTCACCAACGAAAAAAGTTGAAAACTAAGCTACAGCAGTAACAGCACTGTAATTAGTCTTTGAGAAACACACTGAGGAGGTGTTTCTTAACTGAATGAATCCGATTGAACAAATCAGTCATTGACGTAATAACTTATTTTTATTTGACCCTTGAGTTCGTGGTTGGGGGCCTTGGATTTGCACTACACCACTGGACCCCATCTGTTTTTTTTCAGATTTTTTGGATTACACTCTTTTTTGCCCAGGCCCACCCAAAAATTAAATTCTGCCTATGCCACTTTAGTTATGGGGATATAGTTGTCAAGTCAACAAATCCATGTTTTCACAATAAAAATTACCATGCGTGACAGTCATGCTTGAAACTGAGGCAGAGCTGAGTATTTTTTAGTTAATTATAATATTATAAATGGTATTAAAATTATTGTGAAGAGGGAGTGAATTATAGAAAGTGAGAAAGATGCCTGGGTCAGAAAGTTAAACATGCAATAGCAGGCGGTACTGATCCTTCTTTTCCTTTTAGGGAAGCTCTTACAGTAATAACCTGAGACAACTCTCAAGAACCACCTCAAATTGAAGGCCTGAAGGCTCGGAATGCCCTCCCAGAATAAATTATCCATCAGGATCTGCCATTGTGTACTCTCCAAAATCTCACCTGTTCAAAAGCAGCTCCCTTGTTGAAGAGATCAACATATGGCTATAGCTTGCAATAAAGCTGAACAGTAAATTGATTTTGGTTCAAGCAGCTTGAGTACAATACAGAAATTATGACTGCAGTTTAAATGCTGTCGCGTGCCTCAGTGCACCAGTGACTTGCAAAATATTACTCTCATCGACCTGCAGTTACCTCCCAGTTTGTACTCAGTGCACCCTTTCTGTAGTTACCACCCAGAACTGTACCTTCAGTTATCTTCTGCTCTGTCACATTGAGCTAATCTAATTTTAAATCTTCACTGCTATCCACAGCAGGTCTTATCTTGTCTACAATTCACATTGATATTTACATTGTGCTCTGAGATATGAGATACCACTGAGGGTAATGAGCAGATGCATCACAAGTTCTGTAGACACGCATGTACTATTAAAGCAAGCTGCATTTGCCAGAACCTCTAAGTGACTTCATGACTTTAGAATAGGAAACACAATACTGCACCTCAAATTTGTGACAGCACAGTTGTTTAAATTACATGTAGTGGCTGAGAGAGAGACTGGTTGTGTGGCATGTCTGCTCTGTCAGTCGTCTGCTGGATTGGGATTGTGATCTCATTCATCCTTTCGCTTGTAGCCCAGTTTGGAAACCTAGCCTCTGTTGCCATGGTACCTCAGCCAGGCTGGGCAGGGTGTTGGGGATGGAAAGTTGGTAGTAAAGATGGGTGCTTTGGGTGGAACAGCTTATTTTGGGAGGCAATATGACTGGGATGCTGCATCAAAACAGATGGTGTCAATTTACGAGGAAGAAACTTCCTCTGCACTGAGGTTGAGAAGTGTACAAGACACAGATCAAAGCCCTACTCGCCCAACCAAAAGCAGGATGCAGCTATGATCAAAACACCGAGACCTGTCAGAGCACTCGCCAGAATCGTTTTCTATCACGGGTTCTCCTCATGACAGTCATCCTTCTCATTTAATTTCTCACCCTCACTCCCTCAAGCCACAGTTTAAGCAGATGTGTTGCAGCAGCAATATAGGCTGGCATCTCTTCACTAAAAAACTTCCAGTAGTTCAGTCACGGTGTGGCCATATGTGCCATGTTAAAACTGTGGTGTGGAGGTTCATTATCCAGTCTCAAGCTGTAAGACATGGCTCTGTTTCCCTCAAAGACACATACACAAACCAATCAAGCTACTGAATGAAATACCTGACTCTCCTGCACAAGACTCACACAGTTTCAAACATACAGTCTGTACTCACATAGAGTCCAGTGTGCCGTTCTCCAAAGAAAGGGAAAGCCACAGAGATCGCTACCAGTCCTGAACCCCCATCATCTTGCTCGATGGTTTGGGAGTCACCCTCATCCAGGCCAAATGGGTAGAACTCCTGCAGGGGTACAGCCGGCTCCACGCCATGAAGCAAAATGAGAAGCATGCACATGGAGAGCACCAGTCTCCTCAGCCTCCCCATGACCTTGTCTGCACAGGGATGGAGAGGAGAGGACTAAGATCCAGGACACTCAGAGACAACTTTAAACCCCGGTGTTAAATTCTCAACTAATGATCCTCCTTGTCTTTCTTCTCCTTGTTTCTGTAAAGTTTCCTTTTTTGGTTTCTAATTCCACCCTTCCCTTCTCAGATCTTTTCTCAGCCCTGGTACTTGAGCTGTAGGTCTATAACAAGAGGGTAGATTCCTTGCATTCTGTGTGCTGCTCAAGAGTTGCTGTGCTCCGTGCCGCTCACTGAAATGAACAGAGTGAGAGACAGAAAGAGAGGGAGCAGAGAGATTTTTTTTTTTTTTTTTTTACAATCCAGTGACTTGGTCCCTCGTGGTTAGTTTAGAAATATCCTCAATAAAACCTCTATTCTGCCTGCCAAAGGAGTTCTTTCAGACCCAGCCCCCCACCCCAGGGATTCACTACCTTGCATGATTAGGAACTCTCTTCCAATAGCTGAGAAGAGACCGGTAACTGGATAAGCACTGGGTGGAGCTATGGTAATTAAAGGGCTGCTTTAAAGAAACTCTGACAGGGCACTCTCCTCTGCTTTTAACTTTTGCTGAGAAATACCCTTCCCCACAGGAACATGTCTCAGTGTGGTACACACTACCACATGGCAGTGTAAGAGTTGGGATTTCATATGATGCATAGTGCATTCTTTGTATATTGTACACAAGATGTCTGTCCAAAAGGGGGAAAATGTACAAAAGCCCTTTGGTTTGGACTAGAGATTTACTGAAAGATTTCTTACTCTCTGAAAATAAATTTTCCCCTAAATTAATCATACAAGGCAAGATTTCAAATGTGCCTGAAACAGCTTCTCTAAAATAAAATGAAATTCTTTTTAATCAGGGGGTCATTAGTGGTGGGAATCAAATCTGGGAGGGAGGACATCACAGAAGATTATTTTATAGGTAGTTATAGCTTATTTGCACACATCATCATAAACTACAGCAATTATCCAAAATACACCAAAGCCAACTGACAGCAATTTTTTAGACCACAAAAATCTATCTCATTGTAATTTTTTGTTTGTATGGCTTTATTGACGCATAAAAATGACTAGTTTTTTAATAGTTATTACATGGAATAACCTGTAACACAATAGTGATTATGAATTAGAAATTGTTTTAACACCCATAATAAGAGAAACACCATATGGAAACATTAATATGAAACAACATTTGTAGATAAGATACAGGTCCTTCTCAAAAAATTAGCATATTGTGATAAAGTTCATTATTTTCCATAATGTAATGATAAAAATTAAACTTTCATATATTTTAGATTCATTTCACACCAACTGAAATATTTCAGGTCTTTTATTGTTTTAATATTGATGATTTTGGCATACAGCTCATGAAAACCCAAAATGCCTGTCTCAAAAAATTAGCATATTTCATCCGACCAATAAAAGAAAAGTGTTTTTAATACAAAAAAAGTCAACCTTCAAATAATTATGTTCAGTTATGCACTCAATACTTGGTCAGGAATCCTTTTGCAGAAATGACTGCTTCAATGCGGCGTGGCATGGAGGCAATCAGCCTGAGGTGTTATGTAGGCCCAGGATGCTTCGATAACGGCCTTAAGCTCATCCAGTGTTGGGTCTTGCGTCTCTCAACTTTTTTTCTTCACAATATCCCACAGATTCTCTATGGGGTTCAGGTCAGGAGAGTTGGCAGGCCAATTGAGCACAGTAATACCATGGTCAGTAAACCATTTACCAGTGGTTTTGGCACTGTGAGCAGGTGCCAGGTCGTGCTGAAAAACGAAATCTTCGTCTCCATAAAGCTTTTCAGCAGATGGAAGTGCTGAAGTGCTCCAAAATCTCCTGATAACTAGCTGCATTGACCCTGCGCTTGATAAAACACAGTGGACCAACACCAGCAGCTGACATGGCACCCCAGACCATCACTGACTGTAGGTACTTGACACTGGACTTCAGGTATTTTGGCATTTCCTTCTCCCCAGTCTTCCTCCAGACTCTGGCACCTTGATTTCCGAATGACATGCAAAATTTGTCCAAAAGTCCAGTGCTGCTTCTCTGTAGCCCAGGTCAGGCGCTTCTGCCGCTGTTTCTGGTTCAAAAGTGGCTTGACCTGGGGAATGCGGCACCTGTAGCCCATTTCCTGCACACGCCTGTGCACGGTGGCTCTGGATGTTTCTACTCCAGACTCAGTCCACTGCTTCCACAGGTCCCCCAAGGTCTGGAATCGGTCCTTCTCCACAATCTTCCTCAGGGTCCGGTCACCTCTTCTCGTTGTGCAGCGTTTTTTTGCCACACTTTTTCCTTCCCACAGACTTCCCAATGAGGTGCCTTGATACAGCACTCTGGGAACAGCCTGTTCGTTCAGAAATTTCTTTCTGTGTCTTACCCTCTCGCTTGAGGGTGTCAATGATGGCAGCAGTCTTACCCATGATTGCGGTTTTGAGTAATGAACCAGGCTGGGAGTTTTTAAAAGCCTCAGGAATCTTTTGCAGGTGTTTAGAGTTAATTAGTTGATTCAGATGATTAGGTTAATAGCTTGTTTAGAGAACCTTTTCATGATATGCTAATTTTTTGAGATAGGAATTTTGGGTTTTCATGAGCTGTATGCCAAAATCATCAGTATTAAAACAATAAAAGACCTGAAATATTTCAGTTGGTGTGCAATGAATCTAAAATATATGAAAGTTTAATTTTTATCATTACATTATGGAAAATAATGAACTTTATCACAATATGCTAATTTTTTGAGAAGGACCTGTATATGACTCATTTTCTGTCTTGATTCACTCTAGCGGTAATTTAGCTTATTGGTACTAACTGAAACAAGATGATCTTATTCTCTTAATGGATGTGTGATTAAATAATGATCATAGCAATCATGTCAGTTACAGATTAGCAAGTTATAAAAAAGAAAAAAGAAAATAATTGTGTGGTTTGCTCAACAGTTTAGGGCAGAGGTTCTCAATTCCAATCCTCGCATACCCCCGCTCTGCACATTTTGTATATTTTGCTTCAAACGTTTGTTCTATTCGACTGTAAGTGCCCTGCAAAGTGGACATCACAGGATAATCCGACATGATTCCAGTTCGAAGCAAATGTATATGTTCCATTCAAAGGGAATTAAAGTGTGCGAGATGTGAATTTAAATTCTGTTTATTTACAGAAGTATTTTATGTCACACTTCACTCTTCTCTAGTAAGTTTCTTCTGTGTGGGAAGATGCTGCAGGCTGTGGTGCAGTGCAAATACGTGAATGAATGTTCCGTAGTGAAGTAGACTTCCACAGATTTCCCCTGCTCAGGGAGTAGGGAGCAATGGACACTGTGTAGGGACCATGTCAATCAGAACAAAGTTCATGAACGGAGCTCACTTCTAACGAGCTGATTATCTGAATCAGGTGTGTTATTCAGAGCAGGGGTATTGGGATTGAGAACTGCTGGTTTAGGGGACCTAGGGTGAAATATTTCAGGTATAGATGTGTAAAATTGTGTGAGATGCAGAATTGAGATTGTGCTTAATGCTCTAAGATGAACAGGGATAGACTTATGGTCTGTTTCAACAGTTTGCTGCCCAAATCCTTAAAACAATTTGGCAATTGAGAAGTATTTGGTGAAACAGTAATCTCTTTGTTTGTTGTTATTGGGTTTTTATGGCATGGATCAGGATTACTTAAAAGTATTTGTGCAAATGCAGTCCAACAGTTCTCCCTGAGACCAGTGATTTTGTATGTTTTTAAATCTAAAGTGTGTGTGTTACAGTAAGTATATGTCTGTTACTTCTCACTATGCATAAGTCCATTCATGCAGCACAGGCCCTGTTTCACAGGCCTTTGAGAAACTACAAGCATGTTTTGGAACAAAAAGCTTTCAGTTGGTCACCATGGGCTGCATTTCCAAGTCATTACGTGTTTTAGAGCCCCAATCTCAGCATCTGCTTCATAAACAGGTGCAACTCAATAAATTAGAATGCCGTGGAAAAGTTCATTTGTTTCAGTAATTCAACTCAAATTGTGAAACTCATGTATTGAATAAATTCAATGGCCAAAGACTGAAGTAGTTTAAGTCTTTGGTCCTTTTAATTGTGATGATTTGGCTTACATTTAACAAAAACCCACCAAATCACTATCGCAACAAATTAGAATATGATGACATGCCAATCAGCTAATCAACTCAAAACACCTGCAAAGATTTCCTGAGTCTTCAAAATGGTCTCTGACAAACAATGACACCCTTCACAAGGAGTGTAAGTCACAAAAATGCATTGCCAATAAGCTGGCTGTTCACAGAATGCTGTATCCAAGCATGTTAACAGAAAGTTAAGTGGAACGAAAAAGTGTGGAAGAAAAAGATGCACAACCAATCGAGAGAACCGCAGCCTTATAAGGATTGTCAAGCAAACTGGATTCAAGAATTTTAGAGAACCTCACAGGGAATGCACTGAGGCTGGGGTCAAGGCATCATGAGCCACCACACACAGATGTCTCAAGAAATTTGACTACAGTTCCTACAATTCCTCTTGTTAAGCCACTCTTGTACAACAGACAATGTCAGAGGCATCTTACCTGGGCTAAGGAGAAGAAGAACTGGACTGTTGCCATTGGTCCAAAGTCCTTTTTTCAGATGATAGCAAATTTTGTATTTCATTTGGAAACCAAGGTCCTAGAGTCTGGAGGAAGGGTGGAGAAGCTCATAGCCAAAGTTGCTTGAAGTCCTCTGAAGTCGATTAACGCATATACGCGTTATGAGGCATTTTCTCCTGATAACCCCGAAAAGAACTTAAATTACACTTTCAGTTTTGATCATACAGATAAGAGCAATACATCAATCGAATCTGTAAAGGGTCTACTTTTTTGTATACAGACATAATAACAACAAAACTTTGTGCATTTATAAAATAAAGATAACAAACAAGGTGTGCTGTCTGCAGCCTTTGTCTGTGCTGATCTTCATTTAGACACGCGTCATTATTACTGCCAACACATGCTGGTGAAAACAAATATTCTGTGATAAAGTAATCCATATGAAAAAACGCGATGTCTGTTTTTCACGTCTCCCTTCATTATCTTCTAATGCGACCACGCCCCAGCGCAATTCAGATTATAATGTTTCACTGAAGCTAGCGGCTTGAATACGCCCCCACAACAGAAGACAACGCTGCAAGACTGTTCCCTTTCAGTCGGTCACGTTCGACGTTACGAATGGGATCTCGCCCGAGAGCCCAATCACCTCCCAGTGGTACAAAACGAGCCAATGGTACACAAAGAACCTTGGTCTGTGGGATTTGCATCGCGAGCTCTGCCCCGCAGAGCGGGTATATAAGGAGCAGCGTGAGCAACTCGCATTCAAGCTTTCGCTTTGGAGCCGAGCACATCGCTTGCTGCTTTCACCGGAGTGCTACAAGCAAGAGTCACTGGTGTTGGTGTGACAGCGCAATTAAGCGGTTCGTCTGGGTTTCCTGAGACAGCTCCCGCGTTCCCCTGAGCGCTTCAACACCTCTGAAAGAGCAAATTTCTTTCACAAAAGAGATACGGGCCGATTTGCATCTTTTTAAAGATGTCGCCCGTGTGTTTCTGGGTGCGATCGATACATCGCTCCTCGTGACGGCCACGATCGCTGTGACACGTGTCTGGGCTTCCAGCATGCTGAGACTGCGTTCGTGGATGGCTCATGTTCTCATTGCGGGCACATGACCATCTCGGCGTTGAGATCGAGACTCGATTGCCTTAAAGGGATAGTTCACTTTCAAATTAAATTTTGGTATGTTTTAGCTTACCTCAAGGACATCCAAGATGTAGGTTTCTTTGTTTCCTCAGTATTTCCCATTTTGATATTTTTAGGTCCAACCGTCCTTGTCTGTGACTCACATAATGGATGTCTATGGTCACCACCTCAAAGAGCATGCAAAGAGGAGTCAAAATTAAACAATTCCCCATCATAAGTACACATTGATGACCTAATACAAGAAACGAGCGGTTTGTGTAAGAAAACGAACAGTATTTATATATTTTTTACCTTTTGTACACAACCACGTCCAACTGATCTGAGTTCGCGAGTGCTTCCTGATATGACATGCGTGCGTGCTCTGGCTTTAGTCTGTGCAAGCGCGGAAAGCCCCGGATGTGATGTCTCGCGCATGCACATCACTCATTGTTTACCACACGCTACGCTTTCAATCTGCACAGTCTGAAATATAATGCAGTAATTGTAATAAATGAATGTTTATAATGCACCCTATAATCGTTGTGTTTATAATAAAAATACAACACATTACTCACTCTATTGACAGCGTGCCATTGGGTCCCTCTGGCATTGGACGTCGCCTCCAGTTTATACGTGGCAAACTAAACACAACGTGCAAAACGCTGCGTCTCAACAGCGGAGAAAAATCAGGATCTTCAGTCAGGCAGGCGTGTGATGTGATACTGTCAATGTCCTCTCGTCATCTTGTAGTTGTTCCATTCGTGACAACATATGCTCTCTACTTCTGTTGGCATCTAACAACACTTGCTACTAAAACACCACCAATTTTGAAGAGATCTCTGTCTCTGAGGCTTGAATACGTGCTGCTGCAGCGGATCGCTCCTGAGTACTTGGTCTGTGTATTCTGTTTCAAATAAATATGGTTGTGAAAAAAATTCAACGTTGTATATGGACATATTTAAATCGTCTTCCATTGCAATTTCCTGTACGTCTAAATATGTTTAGATCTTCACAGTGAAAGGTAATACTTCCGAAATCTGTGTAAACCATAGGCAGTAAGTGTAAAAAATGAGTGATGGACACGCGCGAGAGATCGCTTCCGGGGCTTTCCGCGCTTGCGCAGACTAAAGCCAGAGCGCGCGCGCACGTCACATCGGGAAGCACTCGCGAACTCAGATCAGTTGGATGTGGTTGTGTACAAGAGGTAAAAACGATATAAATACTGTTCGTTTTCTTACACAATCCGCTCGTTTCTTGTCTTAGGTCATCAATGTGTTCTTGCGATGGGGAATTGTTTAATTTTGACTCCTCTGTGCATGCTCTTTGAGGTGGTGACCATAGACATCCATTATGTGAGTCACAGACAAGAACGGTTGGACCTAAAAATATCAAAATGGGAAATACTGAGGAAACAGAGAAACCTACATCTTGGATGTCCTTGAGGTAAGCTAAAACATACCAAAATTTAATTTGAAAATGAACTATCCCTTTAAAATGTATAGAGTCCCCTCTGCCACACCCCGTTCTAGCTCTTCTTCTCGTAAGAGGGCTACTTCGGCTGGTGGCCAGGGTGATCTGAGGGTTACTATGTGTGGCCAGAGGAGCCAACCTCCTCGGGCCACACCCCCCTCACATACGCCGCAGCCGGTTGAGTTTCCGGATGAGTTTGCTGGACCCTCTCAGGCTCCTGACATCTCATTCAGGGCGCGTGAAGAGGACCGTATGTCGATCGCCGCATCACAAGGCGGGCTTGAGTCCTCTGGAGATGAGGATTCGGCTGCGTTGCCTCACTCGGGAGTGCTAGTATTGTCTGAGTCCGATCCCGAGAGCATCGGGCTTGATCCTCCACCCTGTCCCGAGCGCTCGAGGCTGGATGATTGGTTCCTGGTGGCTGCTCATGCGGATCGCCAGCACCCCCCTCTGGTTCCTTTCTTCCCGGAAGTGCACCAGGAAGTAACCAGTTCATGGAAGGCACCTTTAACTGCCCGAAACCGTTCTGGTACTTCCTCCGCCTTCACTGCCCTCGATGGCGGGGCGGCCAAGGTGTATGCTGGGATTCCCCCAGTGGAACGTTCTGTTGTAATGCAACTGTGTCCACAGAGTGCCTCCGCTTGGTATGGTGGTCCCAAGCTGCCCCCCAAGGCCTGTAAGTTCTAATCCACGCTTAAGGCCAAGGCTTAAAGAGCTGTGGGCCAGGTCGCTTCTGCCCTGCATGCCATGGCCTCACTTCAGGTCTATCAGGCCAAGCTGCTCCGGCAGCTGCACAAGGGCAGTGCCTTGCTCTCCGGGCGTCGAAGGTCACTGCGCGCTCCTTGGGTCAGGTGATGTGCACTTTGGGGGTCCAGGAGCGCCACCTATGGCTGAACCTGGCAGACATGAGGGAGTCTGATCAGGCTCAGCTCCTCAACTCTCCGGTCTCCCAGGATGGCCTCTTCGGCGACGCAGTAGAGAGCTTTGCCCAGCAGTTCTCTGCTGCCCAGAAGCAGTCTGAGGCCACCAGACACATCCTGCCCCGGCGGACCACTGCTGCTTCCACCTCGCCGCCGGCGCAGCCGCCTCAGCCTGCTCATCGCCGAGGGTGTCCCCCTATAGCCTCCTCCACTCCTGCTCGGCCACAGCAGCAGCCTTCACCCTGGCCGCAGCGAGGAAAAACCCGTCTGTGCCCCTAATCCTGCCAAACGCCAGGCCAAGCGGCGTTCCTGAGACGGGCGACCCGGAGTTGGAGACGTCAGCTCATCAGGAGATGGTAACATGACCACTCCTTCCCCCGGAGGAGGGCCGGGGGAGAATCCTTTATTCTCGTTTTCTTTTTGTTCCGCCACTGGCCCTGCGGCCGGTGGTACCCAAACCTTCACTAAAAGAGCTGCTTCCTCTACCTCCGGGTCCCAAGAGTCCGATGATGGTGGGCAAAGACGCCCCTGTCATGCTCGCGGAGGTCGCAACCCTGCTGGCAAAGGGCACGATAGAGCCGGTCCCTCCAGCCAACATGAAGTCCGGCTTTTACAGCCCTTACTTCATAGTACCCAAGAAGGCAGGTGGGTTACGGCCAATCCTGGACTTGCGTGCCTTGAACCGAGCTCTGCACAGACTCCCGTTCAAGATGCTAATGCCCAAGCACATTTTCGAATGCATTCGTCCAATGGATTGGTTTGCAGCGATAGACTTGAAGGACGCGTACTTTCATGTCTCCATTCTTCCTCGACACAGACCTGTCTCCCCGCGTCTTTATGAAGGTCGTGGAGGGAGCCCTGGCTCCTCTCAGGGAACAAGGTGTTCGTATCCTCAACTGCTTGACGACTGGCTGATCCTAGCTCACTCTCAAGAGCGGTTGTGCGAGCACAGGGATCTGGTGCTCAGACACCTCGCTCGACTGGGTCTTCAGGTCAACTGGGAAAAGAGCAAGCTCTCCCCTGTGCAGAGGATCTCTTTTCTCGGTATGGAAATAGACTCGGTCGCCATGTTCGCGCGGCTTACGAATGAGCGCGCGCAGTCACTGCTGAATTGCCTGAGACAATTCGAGGGCAAGAGAGCGGTTCCAGTGAAACTGTTTCAGAGGCTCCTGGGGCATATGGTGTTTTACTGTTTGCTTCGTGATGAGAGGAATACGACATAATTCACCCCAAAAAGATGTGATGTGGTTGAGGATTTGAGATTTTGATTTCCTCAGAAAAAAAGAATGAAGCACTTTATTCAGCAGAGATCATAGACATGAGTAAGTCTCTTTTTATTTATTTATATACTTGTACTAGTTTTCACATAACGTGTAAACATTTTAGTAGTTAGACTTTTTCCAAACTATAATTCCTGACTAAATGTATAATCAAGTGAAATATTATGTAGTTTCAATAACAATATACAATACTATACCATTCAAAAGCTTGATGTAAATAATATAAATGTAACAAATAAATGTAACTGTAACAAATGTAACACAATGCTGTTCTTTAAATTTATCCCCCCTAAAAAACTGAAAAAATATTCTCAGCTCTTTTCAACATTAATAATAATAATAATAATAATAATAATAATAATAATAATAATAATAATAATAATAATAACAATAAATGGTTTTTTTTGTAGAAAATAAGATTGTTAAAAGGATTTCTGAAGGAATGTGTGACCGGAGTAATTATGCAAAAAATTCAGTATTCAGTTTCAAAGTCAGCTTTGATTGTTCATAATAAACTGTTTATCTGCACTCCCAAGTGCATATTAAATTATGTTGTGGGATAATTAAATATATTCTAAATAAACTACAAAAATAAAATTATATACATTTATTTTGTTCTCACATTCTTTCTTGTAACTCTTCCCCTCTCAGTGACACAGCTGACTGAAAGGCTCATTATGCAGCTCATTATGCGGGTCTTTGTCTTCTCAGGTGTAAATCACAATGATATTCATGATAGTTCACGCCTACTCACATATGACTTTTACCAACAAAAAGTGTCTTAAAAAAATCTATATATTTTTTTCTGTAAGTGAGCAAACAAGATGATTTTCACATAATTTAGAAAGAAAAATTCTAGGCTAAAAGCTCAAGTTCTCAAAAGTTCCGGGGACTAATGTTCTGTATGTGTTTTATGGCCTTATTCAATTGATTTAACATTTTTAGTTTTTCACTAACCACGCATAACATTTTTTTTCTCAAAAACACAATCATGCACATACATGCTGCTCACATATTATTATAGCCCAATTTGTGCTGATTACAGTGAAATTAGACTTTAGCCATTTAGATCTGTATAAGAAACTGAAAAAAGCAAAAATGTCAGGGCATGACAAAACTTCTCCAGGCTCCAAATATACCCTTAGACTCCAGAGGGTTAAGTTTCCACAGTCTGTGATGATTTGGGGTGCAATGTCATCTGCCGGTGTTGGTCCATTGTGTTTTTTGAAAACCAAAATCACTGCACCCATTTACCAAGAAATCTTGGAGCACTTCATGCTTCCTTCTGCTGACCAGCTTTTTGAAGATGATGATTTTATTTTCCTGCAGGATTTGGCACCTGCCCACATTGCCAAAAGCACCAAAAGTTGGTTGAATGACCATGGTGATGGTGTGCTTGACTGGCCAGCACACTCACCAGACCTGAACCCCATAGAGAATCTATGGGCTATTGTCAAGAGGAAGATGAGAAACAAGAGACCAAACAACGCAGATGAGCTGAAGGCCACCGTCAAAGAAACCTGGGCTTCCATACCACCTCAGCAGTGCCGCAAACCGATCACCTCCATGCCACGCTGAATTGAGGAAGTAATTAAAGCAAAATGAACCCCTACCAAGTATTGAGTACTTGTATAGTAAATTAACATACTTTCCAGAAGGCCAACAATTCACTAAATGTTTTTTTTATTGGTTTTATGAAGTATTCTAATTTGTTGAATTGGTGGGGTTTTGTTAAATGTGAGCCAAAATCCTAACAATTAAAAGAACAAAAGACTTAAACTATTTCAGTCTGTGTGCATTGCAGCTATTTAATACATGAGTTTCACAGTTTGAGTTAAATTACTGAAATAAATGAACTTTTTCTCCACATTCTAATTTATTGAGAAGCACCTGTATGCTTGCCTCC
Source organism: Carassius carassius (assembly GCF_963082965.1). Classification (NCBI taxonomy): domain Eukaryota; kingdom Metazoa; phylum Chordata; class Actinopteri; order Cypriniformes; family Cyprinidae; genus Carassius; species Carassius carassius. The sequence goes on from NC_081764.1 coordinate 17,126,718, forward strand.
TCTTCATCTCCTGCTCCATCAGTGGTCCGTGAGGGGCTGGTGCGCTGTTTTGTGTTTATTTTGGAATTATTAAAATGTAATTTTGATTGTCCGCCGGTTCCCGCCTCCTTCTTCCGGATGTATATGAAGGTTTTATTATTACAGTGGTGCCGAAACCCGGGAGAAGGAGGCGGGAACCGGCGGACAATCAAATAAAGACTTTAATTACAAAAATAAACACAAAACAGCGCACCAGCCCCTCACGGACGACTGATGCGCTCAAATTAAAAAGCAAAACATAAACTAAAGCCCAGGCCTGGTCCTCTCTCGTCCTTCACTGTCGTCACTCCAGTTTTATATCCTTCCATCTCCTATGTGGGACTCGAGACCGGTGGTGGGTCGCAGGTGTCGCTGATTTCCCAATCACTCCACCGGCCTCGCTCGTGTTCCCACATCCCTCGGCCCCCGCCCCACTCGTCACAGTAAGGAATTATTATTATTATTAAACGTGCAGTACGTGCTCATGTTTATTCAACAAAGCCTTTTGGAAAATCGTTTAGTTTTAAAATTGTGGCGAGTCTCCAAAAATAAATATATGTATGGGAAACACATCCCACATCACAACCACCTGAGCCCAACTACAGTCTACTCATCACCTTAACTTTAACTGCGTTTGTAGACGGCACCGCTAGCCAGACCAATATACACAACACAGACCGGAAGTTAACTTAGGCCCAGGCGCGTGCGCCCGATGAAACCGTCTATAAGATGACATTTCAGCACTTGACAAACGGAGAGCGACTCCAATGTAGCACTTGAAGCACAGCTGTGTGATTTCTTTGCATGCAATGTTGGGAAACGCACGTCAAACAATAACAATGATCGTAAAATTACTCGTAGAAAACACTCTTAAGCGCTAAGATCAATCGTTATCGGGAAACCAGGCCCAGAACTTTACACACAGGCAAACACAGCACGTGTAATGCAGGAAAGCACGTTCCTATATTCTAGTAAAGTAGTGTAGTTACCAGTTACCTTTACTTCGTTACCCAAAAAAGTAATATAGTTACTGTAATACCGTGTAATTCCTTACCCCCAACACTGGGTGAAGATTAGTGTTTCAAACAATGCTTACGGACTGACACAAGACAGCAAACACAAGGGCACAATAAAGGGAAGATAATAAGTGCAGAATAGGGTGCAGGTGAGGGAGAACACGTTAATCAGGGATCACAACAGGGGCGAAGAAAACAGCGGGGACCGTCAAACACCTGGCGAGCCACCAAAACAAAAAGCCATCCAGGGCAACAAAAGCCTAAGACCCCACCATAACAGTACCCCCTCCCCCTTCCGTCTCCGGCAGAAGTCATCGATCAGTGACCGATCCAGAATATCCCAAGCTGGAACCCAACTCCTCTCCTCCGGACCATAGCCCTCCCAGTCCACCAGGTATTGGATGCCCCTGCCACGGCGACGAACATTTAGTAACCTCCTAACAGAATAGACAAGAGAACCATCCACTAATGGATGGGGATGAAATGTTGGCATTAAGGGGAGGACCTGAAAACAGGCTTAACCCTGAATACAAGAAAAACAGGGTGCACCCGACCAAGAGAGGGAGGCAACTTGAGCCGTATCTCAACCGGATTAAGGACCTTGGTGATCTGGTATGGACCAATGACCCTGGGTGCCAACTTGCGAGAGACAGCCTTGAGAGGCAGGTCCTTGGTAGACAGCCATACCTTCTGACCACAGACATAACTGGACGCCAGAATCCGGTGGTGATCATCCGCTGCCTTGGTCCATCTGGAGGCCTGGACCAGGGCCTTTCTAGTCTTCCTCCAGACACTACGACATCTCCGGACAAAGGCTAGAGCAGACAGCACTGCAGCATCGGTTTCCTGAGAGGGAAATAAAGGAGGTAGGTAAACCAACAGATCATTCAAAGGGTGACAATGTGTGGATGGCACTGGAAGAGTATTATGGGAATACTCAATCCAAGTGAGCTGTTGGCTCCAAGAGGCAGGATTGTGGAATGCCAGGCAATGGAGGACTCGCTAGTGATCCTGATTGGCTCGCTAACACTGGCCGTTGGTCTGGGGATGAAAACCTGATGACAGACTTGTAGAGGCCCCAATCTGTCGACAAATTTCTTGCCAAAAGCGGGAGACAAACTGGGGACCCTTATCAGAGACCATGTCCACCGTAAGACCATGAATGCGGAAGACGTGGTCAATTACCAGTTGGGCGGTCTCCTTGGCAGAGGGGAGTTTGGGTAGGGGCACAAACTGAACCACTTTAGAGAAGCAAACCAACACCTTGAGAATAACAGTGTAACCTCTCGAAGGAGGCAAGCCAGAAACAAAATCTAAGGCAATGTGTGACCAGGGACGAGAAGGGATGGGCAGGGGTTGAAGTAAACCAATGGGGGGACGGTTAGATAACTTTTTTTGGGCACAAACGGAGCAAGCCAATACAAACCTCCTGACATCCTGGCCCATAGCGGGCCACCAGAATCGCTGGCGGATGGCAGCCAGAGATCTCCTGACTCCTGGATGACAGGCGATCCTAGACTCATGACTCCACTGAAGGACCTCTAGGCGTAGCGCTGCCAGCACGAACAACCGACCTGCCGGACAATCGACTGGTACTTCCTCCCCTTGTCCGGCCTCTTCTACCCAACACTCGACATCCCAGGAGAGGACCCCTTCCACCACCCCCTCAGGGAGTATTGTCTCAGCAGGGGCCTCCTCTCCCGACCACTCGAACTGACGGGATAGGGTATCGGGTTTAATGTTTTTAGAACCAGGCCGGTGAAGTTGAAAGGGTGAAGTTGAAGCGCCGAAAGAGTGCCCAGCGAGCCTGGCGCGGACTCAGTCTCTTGGCCGAACGGACATACTCTAAGTTCTTGTGATCCGTCCAGACCAAGAAGGGCAGCGCGGACCCCTCCAACCAGTGACACCATTCACCCAGGGCCTACCTCACCGCCAGCAGCTCACGGTTGCCAATGTAGTAATTTCGTTCTGCAGGGTTAAGGCGATGGGAAAAATATGCACAGGGGTGCAACTTCCCATCCTTACTGGAACGCTGGGACAAGACTGCGCCTACCCCAACCTCAGACACATCCACATCAACAATGAATTGCCGTTCAGGATCTGGAACGGAGAGAACAGGAGCAGAGATAAATCGGGACTTTAAATTATCAAAGGCCTCCTGAGCCCGAGCACTCCAGGTGAACAGTACCTTGATGGAGGTAAGCGCTATTAAGGGTGCAGTTACCTGGCCAAAATTCCTAATGAATTGCTAGTAGAAGTTGGCGAAGCCCAAGAAAGGTTGCAGAGCCTTCCTGGAGTTGGGGACTGGCCACTTGGCAACAGCTTCGACCTTGGCCTGATCTGGCTTAATTTCCCCATCTGAGACTATAAAGCATTGGTACAAGACTGACTTGGTGTTGAACTCGCACTTCTCCACTTTGACATAAAGCTGGTTCTCCAGCAGCAATTGGAGGACCTGGCCCACATGCTGAGTGTATACCTGAAGGGATGGAGAGAAGATGAGAATATCATCGAGGTACACAAAGACAAATCGATTAATCATGTCTCCCAACATGCTATTGACCATGCCCTGGAAGACAGCAGGAGCATTAGTAAGCCCAAACGGAAGGACCAGGTATTCATAGTGTCCCGTGGCGGTATTGAAGGCTGTTTACTACTCGTCACCCACATGAATGCGGATGAAATGATAGGCGTTGCGGAGGTCTAACTTAGTCTTAGACTAAACCTGCCGCAGATCGGAGTACTCCCCCGGAACCCCAGTGAGGTCAACAGCCTCAACCTGCAACACAGGAGACACAGACACAGGAGGAGAGGCAGCACCAAGGCAACATGTGGGGTGGTGTGGGTGATAGTGGCTACAGGTTGACCAGAGAGACCCCAGACAGTGACAGGAGAAGAAAGAGGAATGGCAGGAACGCCAGGGTTTGGAACAAAATGAGGGTAAGTAAATGAGAAAAGAATTTTTATTTAAGGCAAACTAACTCTTTAAAACATTGTGTAAACTGTAAGAGTATGTGAGTGTGAATAACCTCCTTCAGGCCTTGTTTCTGTTTGTCCAGTTCAGAGACCGTGAGTTCAGACTCGTCCTAGCTTCTCTGCAGGATCTGTAGTCTCTCACTCAACCCATGATTTTGCTTCCTACTGTTTGTCAGAGCCTCAAGTGTCTTATCCAACCTTTCCTGTGCACATATACACACACACAGACAAGTATGAACTAGCATCATTTTACACATGCATAATCACACACCCACATACAGTTTTAATGAAGAGGCTGTTCTTCTCACTACTACCAGATTATGAAAAAAAAACATATTGAGGCGGAACCACAATGAACTTAAAGTTGTTTGTGAGTTCACAATGAAGAAAAATGATTGACAGTCTTTTTAATAAAGCCTCAAAAGAGAATTTGCTTAATGTTTAATCATCAAGTTGAGATGTTTAAGCTTGTCTTCTGTCTTGCTATTGTAGGGAATTTCTAGTATATGGTCAGCTTAGTAAGGCAGTTATCAATCTGCAAACTTATGCATGCTATAAAATGCAGCCTATGTGCCTGTGCCTCATCTTACAGTCAAAGAGAAAGACAAAGAAAATGTTGTTTATGTTATTATAGTTCTTATAGTTATTGATACACCTTGTGTTGTTTCAGATCCTCCATTTGTTTGTCCCTCACTATAGTTTTGTCCATGGCATTAATGGTCATGCTCAAGACCAAAACTTTGCTAAGGTCAAATCCTGCGAATCTTGAGTTTTTAGGGGAAGGGGAAGTGTATACTGTGTGTTAAGTTTTATGTGTAAGCTTAGAAATAGTTAATTCATATATGTTGCTCTAAACCTGTATGACCTTGTCTTCTGTGGAACACAAAAGGAGAAACTTTCAGAAACAGTTACAATGAATGGATACAGAACTATCATAAATGAAGACCAAAAAAAAAAGTTTATGTGAGCAAAATTAATCAACAAATCATTCTTTTAAGTTGGATCCAGCTCACAAAAACAAACTGAATGATTTATTCAAAAATCAGACTGATTTGTTTCTATTCAATTCTAACAGTAATTCAGTCACAGCAGTTAACAGCTCACTGAAAGATAAGTCTAGCATAATTTTAGTATAACTGGGTGGACTGCTTTTATGATGCCTTTGTTGCCTTTGTTGCAATTTAGAGGTGTCAGATACCCGCTCTCTCTGTGTGTTCCTGAGCTCTTGCTGGAAGCTACGCAGCAACATGTGAACTGAGTCCAAATCCAATTCTCCTTCCTCTCTGCGGGAGGGGGACAGAGAACACACTGGCAATCCACTCATCCCAGGTTCATCTAACATGCTTTCACCTGAGGGTATAAACAAAAGTTTTTATTTAATTCTTCTCAAAAGTAACTTAGAACACCATGTAAGTTATAGCAGCACATTGTTGAATAACCTTTAGATTTTAAGAAAATAATCCTTTGTAATATAAGAGTGGTGATCTTCTTCTTGACATATTGACCTATTCTGAACTATCCTTTGCTACAGAGACCCAATTCATTATTGGACTGAGAATGCATTACCTTTCACAGGCGATCGAGTTTTCCATGGTGAGGGACTCTGTCTGCGTTTCCCAGGTGCGGGCGACTGTCTTCCACGTCTGCTTCCAAGTCTAAATCTTAGGGTAGAACTGAGAACATTCAACCTGGGCTCAAGATCTCTCCATATGGCTTCATTCTGTACCAGCTGATGCTCCTGGCTTTTGGCCTCCTGCAGTGCCCCCTCCAAGCGAGCAACCTCCTCACGCTGCTTCACTTGGATCTCCTGAAGATTGGCATCCCGTTGTTGCTGCAACTCTTTCTCCTGGTGCTGTGCTTCTTCCAGTTCTGATACACGCGGCTGCAAGCCTGCAACCTTTTAACACAGACAGACCAGTTCCAAGTGTGTTACTGCATGTGAATGTGGATTCTATATTTATGCCAGTTTTTGTGTTGTACCTCTTTCAGAGCTGCCTCTCTGCCAACATCGCTTTCCAGTACTCTTTGTCCAGTACTCTGATCCTTTTCTTCTCCCACTCGCTTCAAACCGATTAAAAAAAAATTAAAAAAGAGGAATAATAATAAATTTGTAATGATGCTAATTCCTTGTTCATTAAAGAAACTTGGCCTTACTGGGAATGTTTGATATCCCATAAAGAAATATGTATTCCTTTGCTAAAATTTAGGCTATACCATACAGAGAACCTCTTTTTGAAACTAATGTTTTAGATTACAGTTTGTTTATGTTCATTCAAATCACATCTCAGTGATGATCTGATGTTATATTCTGCTAGCCAAGCTAACAGAAAAACAGGTATGTATATGTAATACAAAAGCGATCTACAATTCAAATATGTGTAGTATGCTAAACCTGTTGTTTTCAAACTCGGCTCTCTTCACAGCTGTTCGGAGTTCATTATTAGAAGCCTGGATGACCTTTTTCTCTCTCACAACATCTTCTAACTATCTCTTCAGTTCCAAGCCACCACACTGTTGAGTGTCCCTGTCCTGCAAACACTCCCTTAGCTCTCGGTGGGCCTCCATCAGTTCCTTACAGCCAGATTCCCTGCTCTCCTCCACCTCACTCAGTTCCCTCCTCAAATGCTCCACCTGCAAGAGACAGAGATGAGAGGGAAAGATTAAATTAAACCAAATTATCTGTAAATACAAAAGGAGTGATGGGTCATGGTTTGAGTGCAATGGGGTAACTTTATCTATCTTAAATAAAGTCAATTTAAATCACTCAAGTGTGGTGATGTGACACCACAGATAAAGTGAAGATTTCTAACAGTCATACTCCTTACGTGGCACTGTTTTGCAGAGGACAATTCAACTTCATTTTCCATGAGATGAATGAAATGGAAACATAGTCTATTAGTAAAATTCCACTGCTTTGTTCCATTCAGCTTCTCAAAGCATGTGAGCATCAGACTCTTCCAAAGAGTTCTGCCCTCCTTTCAGTGCTGGATTTCATGGCATATTCTCGCTTGCACTTAAAAATGTGTTTTAAGTCCATGTGAAATGGTTCAAATTTTCATAAACTTTCATCAGATATGCTCGCCCATGTAAACACACTGGAATATGACCCAAATTCTAGTAATTGCTTGGCTACAGCTAATCATTTTACAGTGCACTTTTTCCCCAAAATGCAGCCAGAATGCAGAGAGAAAGAGTGAGAAGAAAAACAGAGAAGGACAGGACAAGCTCCAAAGACTGCCACACACAGCAGTGATGATGAGAAACATCAGCAGTGTGTACAAGCATGTGTAGATGCTAGTGTGTAAAACAGAAATGTGTGTGTGTGTGTGTAAGTTCACTAGGCCACACAAGATGCTTTCTTCTCATAAATCTTAATCTAAAAGAAATAAGCTCATGCCAAGTCCACACTGGTTTAATTCATTAATGGGGGGGGGGGGGGGGGGGTAGTAAAGAACAGTTGGGTAAGAGATGAGTTGGGGGTGGTGTTTCCATGGAGATAACTTTCATTACAGAACAGGAAAAAATAAACTTCTGAGCACCTGCTTATTTGTGATTGCAACTTCTCCTTTTCATATCATATAGAAAGCCTTTGCTTTTCACTTCCCTGCTTGCTTTTATCGTTCCCTCTCACCACTGGTGGTTTGTGATTGTCTGACCAGAGCAAGCTGGAGGAGGATTAATGAAAATAATCAAACAGGAGAATCCATCTTGGTGAGTAGACAACATCACCGAAAGATGAAGTTCTCACCACAGCCACTGAGTAACATAACACTCTGGGTTCATGGGGATAGAGTTTCTAACAACTAAATCTGTGGCCTGAGGTATGTGTAGAGGTCTATTCCAAAGGTTGACTGAGCCTGAAAGGTAGAAACAAGGAAACACATGGAAACAACACAAACGTGTGCTGGCCAATCAAAGTGGTGGCACCTGGAGCATGCCCAGTATACATTAACCAATGCCAAGTTCAACATGAGTATGTGCTAAATGGTGCTCCCCAAGACTGCCCGTGGTAAGTACGAGCTGGACTCCAACAAGGCCTTATGTTGCCTCACAGACCAACACTAACTAACCCACCTACTAACTTACATGACGTTGGTTGTTTGGCCCTGGCACATTTTTTTTTACTGCTCTCATGGGCCATAGGGTTTTATTTTGGTGTGTGTTCTGAATAATAGATTTTGTTCTGTGACTGAACAACTGGAATGTAAAATCTTGGGTTGTGTGACCTCATGCTGAGCCTCCTGCCTCTGCATAGAAAGCTCTATGATCTGGTCATTTAAGCTGCACTCTGAAACTTCACGGGAACTCAGAGACTCCTCGAAACGAGACTGTAGGTCCTGAAACTCTGTCTGCAACCCCAAAACTGTGACCTACAGAGAGAGGAGGAGAGACAAAAAATGTATATAATAATGTGATGCATGAAATCAGGGCTGTCAGTTGATTGAAATATTTACTCAGGATCATTTTTCTGCAGGTAAAAAATTCATTTAGGTCCTTTTAAAGCAAAAAATAAATAAATATGTTATATTATATTTTTAATATACTTATTTTAAATATACAATTTATATTTTTTTCTGGCTTTAACATGAAAATAATTATAATAACTAATTATAAGACAGAATTCTGACATACTCAAAATGACATACTATCAAACATAAAACAAACAGTGGATGAGAAAACAAAATTTCAAATCAGCAATAATTCAATACTATCCCTTGCACTTTATGAACTTATTCTTACATATAACTTTTTTAATTTTACATTTCACCACACAGAAATACCACTGAACAATAAATATATTGTTTATTTTCTCAATTTACTGAGAAACACATGCTTTGGTATGGACTAGTGTATATACAGTATGTGTTCTTTGGCTCCAAACAGATTTTAGATTTTAAAGTCAAATTCAATAAATGTATGAATGAACACTATTACATATTTAATGTCATGCATTAATGGGTAACTTTGCAGCCCTAATCTAATAAGGACAAAATGTGATCCAAAGACATATTTGGATTTATTATACCTTGTCCTGCTCCTGTTTGCTCAGGAAGTCTCTAGGCATTCGATTCTTTTCAAGGGCAGCTGTCTCTATGTCACGCTCGAGGGTGATTATGCGCTCAGTAAGAGCAGCCTTCTCTGCCTCCTTCTCAGATAGAACGTGCCAATCAAGCACAGTTAAATTCAGATTTAATGTGGTAGAACCATCTTACAGTGATGCCATCTGTTCCATGTTCTGACTGCAGATGGTTTAAGGCTATATAGGCAAGAGACACACCTTTTGATCAGCGTGAAAGGAAGTTGTCAAAAGGTTTGGACTGTGTTCCTCTGAGACACAAATACACACACACACGCCTGCTGTTTATGGCTCTCGGCCTGCAGCAGGGACTCTGTACAGTGCTGCTGCAGCTTGGCCAGTTCTTCCTGCAGCTGCTGCTGAACTCTGCGACTCTGCATGCGCTGCTCCTCGCACTCAGCCCGCAGCTGCGACTCTGCCTGCTCCCTCTGTGCACACAACTCTGCATGCATGTGCTCCTCAGACACACGATACAGGTGCATGCTTTAAAAGCATCCAAATACTCTCTTGAACCATAGGAGAGTTTTACAGTTTAGGGTTATTGCATCTTCTGCCACAATTTCTCTGATAGACCTAAATATATGTCAGTTTACATGTCTGAAATAAACACACAATGAATACTAAGCTGTTTTCTGAGCTATGTTGCATGCTGGGTAGAGCAGTTCACTCTATACCCCTGTTCCAAATGCTGTCCTAAACCCCTGTGGTCCTTTTCTGACACTTTTTAACAAAGGAGAAGGTGTAGTTGATTTATTGTCAGCCACTTTCAGAAACAGTCTGTTATGCTGCTTGACATTCCAAACTGATATTTATCTTATTAGTTATTATATTCAAAACATTGGTTGCAAGTGCAAATAGTATATCTGCTTACTGCACTGTGATATACTTCAGGTTATTTACCTGTATACCAGGTAACAAATCAGAAGTCTTGCACAATCACAGAAAATAACAATTTCTGAGTTGAAAAATAAGGTGGATAATGCCATATACTTTAGACGGTTTGGTAATTATCCACTGTGAAACTTACATAATTTAAGGTTTTTTATTGGCTCAGCAAAAGGGTACATAGCAAATGGAATAGATTTTGAAATCTAAAATGACAAATAGGAAAGGTGTTGTGAATTTATGGATGTGCATGTGACTGCAAGCACTAATGGTGTAACAATTTACATTTTCTTGATGCCTCAAGACCCCGTAGATTAATATGTATCAATCTTTAAATATGACTTAAATGATGACTCATTTGTACAGGGAAAAATAAAACTTTGAACTAAATAAAAATCAATTATAAATGATTGATTTACTGTTCTACCAAAGATTTACACTCCTTACAATTACACATCAAGCGTGTCTTTAAGGACAATGCCTTTATCTCAATTTTTCAGTGATACCTTGTGCTTTCGCTCAGTATGCAGTTGCTCCTGGTGGCTTTGCTGTGTTGTAATGAGGGCTTGTTGTGTATTTTTCTCAACCTGAGCAAGATTTAACTCTAAAGCCTGTTTCTCCTGCAAAGCCCGGGACATTTGCTCCTCTAGTTCACTGTAAACACTAGACAGCTCACCTGTGCAAAGGGAAGAGCAAGTATATACACAGAGGAGAAACATCCTTTGTAATGAAAAAAAAAATACATTAGGGACACACTGAGTTCCAACATGCTGGAAACATAAAATTATAATGCTCTTTGGAATCATCATTACATAATATATAGTGACAGCAACAGCACATAAATAGAACAGTGTGGATGCTATTTTGAGGGGACTTTGTGAAGCTCTAGAGAGAACCTCGATTGACCCCTCAGCTGGTCCACAGTTCTGGGCTAAAATATTGGCCCCTTGTGGACTATAGCTGGGGCCCAATGGCCAGTGGGCTCAGCCTAATCAACGAGGGAGGAATAGAGGCCCTCTGAACAGACACTCACGTGTCAAAGTCTTGTTAGCCTCCTGTAGACTAATATTCTCTCCCACTAGCCTAGCCCGATCAGGCCTGACTCTAGAGACTCTCTTTCAGCAGTGAGCAAAAAAAAAGAGAGATGGTGAGAGAATATAAAGAAAAATAGGCTGTGTTTTGTGAAGCTAATGAACATCGTTAAATGGTTGTTTCTTTAGCCAACATCATTCAAGACAGATGAGATGTTCTGGAGATGATTTACACAGCAAAACACAGGCTTAACCTCATGGTGATTATCCCACAGAAAAGACTTAGTGAAACTAGGAAGAGTTACGTGATTGAAAAGGCCCAATTGATAATTACTCAAAAAAACTCACTGAAAAAACAGGTGTTTTACTTTGCCTGCCAACCTTGAATTCCAACATAAATACAAACACTTAGCTCATATAAACACATTAATACACCAAATCCTACTTGCACTAAAACACTAACACACACTGACTCACCGCAGAGAGGCCAAGTGGCCTTTGGCTAGGGCCTTGGATTTGCATTGCTCTGATGTAAGCTGCACTGTGAGACTGGCTTTGTCTCTTACTAGTTCATCTCTCTCTTTGCAAGTCTTCTTTAGCGAAGCAGCACTTTTCTCTACAACATGCGTTCAGGTGTTCCTGCAGGGCTTGCTTCTGCTTTCTGACCTACACAAACACACACAAACACATGTACATTTTTCCAGTGTTTGCTGATAGTAGATCAACGTCAGGATAATGAATCAAGTACTCAGATGATATCTAATAATTTGGTGGTCTGTCAAACACGTGAGATCCTAGATTATGCCAGTAACTGAACACTTAGGAATAGCAGGCTGTCCAAATATTTTCCTGCTATGTTAAAACTTTCCCCACTGAGCTTGCACTAAACTGTTTGCTAGCAAACCAAAGGAACTTTTATTTCACTTTTCTGCCAAGCAGGTCAACCGAAAAAGCAGCAAGTAAAATGGACAAGGAAATGTTGCAAATAATGTACTGGACTAATAATTTACAATATATTTTCAAGACTGTGTAAAAATGGAGATTACATTAAGATCTTGTGATTTAGGACAACTTTAAAACACTAGTTTTAATATAGTGACACCTCAGTAAAACATGACTGTAGGTATGGACAAAAGAGCAGATGAATTCCACACTCTCTGTTGCAAAGCTGCGAGCAGACAGATCAAGCTTATGATTTACTGCTTTTTTTCACTTATTCTCTCTCACTGTGATAAATCCTGTCTGTAATATCTATTTCTCTAGTCTTCCTGTCCTATATTTGTTCTCGAGATCCCCAATTCCTTTGCCACTCATAAAATGCACGCTTGGGCCAAGATTCATATATGGAACTCTTGGAGGAAGGTGTTGAGTACCACGGCAGATGGGTCCAATATCTTCTCTTGGCTTTTTAATGTGACAACAAGACCCATCAGAGCGCAGCTGAGAGCTGTGAATCATACTAGGTAATGCCCCCCCCCCCTCATTTTCTGAGGAGAAGAGCGACTGGCCTGGTCGTGTTGCTCCAGGGCTGAACTTTTCTCCCTCTGTTGGAGGTTGTACACTGCATTTTGGGTCAATCGGGTCTCTTGAAGGTGAATGTGTGAGGCCTCTAGAGCACACTTCTCCGCCGTTAGGTCTAACAACTCCTGCTGAAGTCGAGCTAGCCCCTGTCTGGCTGCTGCTCACTCTAGCACTGCCTCCCATTTGCGTTCACCAAACTCTGCCTTTCGGCCTCTACCTGGCAGCAGATACAGTAGGTCAAAAACTATATTTTTAATGAATACATAGCATGATGTTTACCATGTTGAAAAGACCAACCTTGCTGGTTGCCATCATATATTGTGATGTGGATGTTGGTATGCTGGTATCCATAAAAGAACCATTCTTTGACAGCCAGCTTCATCAGAAACCATTTCTAAAATGATCAGTTGTTTCACACCATGATGTACTCAAAAAACTTGCATCCACACAAATTGCGTAACCCAGTAATTGCCTTCTTATTTAGTTTTCTTTCCTTGAAAAAATGAGTATAAACACTATGCACACAATCCAGTTCCATGACACTGACCTGTCAGAGAAGATGGTTAAATTTGAACTTATCTTTAACCAGTCCCTCACTCAGGGCTCCCTCTTCACTTCGCAGTTTAGTGAGCGCCAGTTCCTGCTCAGCATTCTGGGCCTCCGCCTATGGGGAGGCAGTACAAACATCAGTGGGAATTTGGCTACATAAAATCATTAGCTACCAAGTTCACATAACCAGCATTTATTTTGTAATCAGAGGTTATGGCAAAATATGTCTGCAGAGATGTTTAATGTTTAGCACTGGAGTTTAACTGTTATATTTTGTCCCAAGAATGACCTGTGGTAGAACTGAGGAAGTGTGGAAAACTGTAAGTTAGAGTAAGTGATGAAAAATCTTCCAAAGGCAGTTGTGCATGGTAGATTTCAACCACTACAAATAAGCAGAGCTACATAACTCATCCAAGTTGAAAGTAAACTGAGTTTCCAGTAATTCAACGACTGAGCTGGACTTTTGACAGGGAAAAACTCTGTATTTACTTAATGCAAAACTGAGTAAACAGTTTTATGACTGGATGTAATTCACTGTAGCAACATGCAGATGAGAACAGTTTTATACAGACTTAGATCAGGTTCTGTTAAGATGAATGAATGAGTGAATATGTGAATGAAAGAATGAATTAATGAGTGAGTAACTACAGTGTGTGAATAAATGGAGTAAATAAATGTGTGAGCTATGGAGTGACAGAGTGAAAAATGGAATGAAATAATAGTGAGTGACATTGTTGGAAGAAAGACTGTCTGAGTGTATAAAATATGGACTAAGATGTAGCGAGTGAATTAATAAGTGAGCAGGTGAGTGAACGTGATGGAACGAATAAGTGGGTGAGTAAATGGATGATTGAATAAGTGGGAGAGCGTGTGAATGTGTAGAGCGGTACTCTAGAGAGTGCTCGTGCAAGACTGCTCTTTTTGTCCTCCAGAACCTCTTTCTGCAAATTCAGCTGACTCAGAGCTTCGTTTAGTGTGACCAGCTCTTTACTCATATCCGAGTGTCTTATGCATAACTGCTCCAGAGTGTGTCGTCTATAGAAAAACACAAATGCACACTAACTGTCAAGACGTAAATACAAACCTTTTGATCTGTAGAAATGGACAAATCGGAACAAAAAAACAAATGAAAACCTAGGCATACTATGGTATACATCAACCAAATTAGCTCACAGGGAATGTACACATAAACAAACATAATTTAAAAGTAAACAATGTTAAGGTTAAGGTAAAGGCACGTACTCATGTTCACAAAACACATACAAGCAGAGATATTTCTATAAACACCTAAAAGACATTTTCTCATCAGGTCTGAAAAAAAAAACTTTTGGTTAAAGAGCACATCCAAAAACATTTGTATCCATATACAGTACATAGTAACACATGATCAGGGTTGTCACCTTTGACCTAACCAGTAAACCAATACATTATGGATCTTCATGTTTAATGCATTTTGTAAACAATACTATTCTGGTTTATTCAAGGCTACTTTAAGGACAACATGTGCTAGTGATACTGACTGTAAACAATAGGACAGGGAAATAAACAGGGGCCAAGAAGGAAGTCAAGGGGTTTGAGGTTTCGCAATGCCGTACCCCCTCTCGGATTCAGAGCATTCTCGGGACAGCTGCCTCTCCAGGTCCTCCCTCTGCTGCCTGAGGAGGTCTCTCTGCCTTGGAACATCCAGAGAGGGTTTTTCAAAGCTTCCTGCTCTGCTTGTGTGCATTCCAGCTGCTGCTGCAGGGCAGAGCTGCCTCTCAAGCTCTCTTTTTTCAATAGGAAGGTAGAAAGCGGCAGTTGTGGTGGGGTACTGTATATGGGTGTTCAGGTCATAGTCCTTAAACTAGAGGATTAGCATTTTTGAGCTGCAGCTAATGTACTGATAAATTAGGACTACAATTACCACAAAGATGTGAGTTTGTGTGTTTGAAACAGAATCATGAGCCTTTGTAGCATAACACAACTTGCAATTTAAGTTGTAGAAAAAAATGGAAAGCAAATAGATTTATAAATTACCCTGTTGGGATGACTTGCTAAATTATGTAAAGGCTAAACAGTTCTATAGAAAAATACTGACATAAAAGTAGAGGCTATGAATGTTCCGTTTGAAACTCATTTGTGCAGGTTACACTGTCATTGAACAATAGCATCCTTTATCGAAGTGTTCATTACCTGGTTACTATGCCCAGGGAAGCATCTTTGGGCATCTATGCTGCTGTCCTCCTCAGATCTCTCCAATAGTTGATTCTCTTGCTGCAGTTCCCGGATTCTTTGTTCCAGGCTTCTTCAGGATTTCGCAAGGTGGCAACCTGCTCTTGAGAAGCTTCCAGACATGCTTGCAGCTCCTTTGCGTAGATAGATATTTTCATTTAGTTAAATGTACTGAAATTACATACGCTTTTTGATAGCAGAGTAAACTATTTGGAATATATAGTGAGGTGTGTAATTTCTTTGTCCACTAGGAGTGATGACACCTGTGCCATATAAGGAGGGTGTACATGAGGTTTGTTGCCCACCTGAATCTGTGCCTGCTGCTGTAAGAGCGCTCTCTGAACAGCTATCAGAATGCTGTCTCGTTGAGAAAAGGAAATAGATCCTGCAGAAACAGATGGGTGTACATCTTTTGATGTGTCTGAGGAACTGTCACCACTGACCACCTAAAAGAAAAAAGAAAAGATGAGTTGACAATTACTCTTCTCATTCTCATTCTGTTTATTACATCTGGCCCAAAATATGCATGTTTAGTAAACCTGATTAATGTTGCTCAGTAACTGTTGCAGACTGCTGATCTCGCTGTGTAAGCTATCCCTGTCAGTTCGGTCTTCGGACCGATTTATTTCCTGTGCTGGAAAGCATTCAAGTCAAATTGCAGTTTCTTGAACAACCATGACACACACCAGACAAGACAACTGAATTCATATAAGTCATTTAGAAAGTGATAGGGTTTCTCAAGACTGCTCTTGCCAATGAATGATTCTGCCCAACTTAATTAGGGCTGCTGAGTCTTTAGCCATCTTTAAGAAACAGCTAAAAACACATATCTTCTATCTTCACTTGACCCTAACACTAACACACTATATCCTATTTTTATTGTACCTACTTTTTCTTTTATTTATTATAAAAAACATTATTTTCTTTTTTTATTACAAAAAAGACCCTCCAACACATGCATTGTCTATTCTATTCTATCTACTTGTTTTTTATTATAAAAATGATAACTTGACCCTCTAACACTAACTCTCTAATTCTATTTTTTATTCTTTCTATTAGAAAGACTAAATGGGACTTGTCACAGCACGTACATATTGTTGGTTTGATTGCTTCTATTATCCTAATTTTTAAGTCGCTTTGGATAAAAATGTCTGCTAAATGTAAATGTAAATGGTTCTACTGCAACATTGCTCACCATCCTGCCCCGCAGTGCTGTCAGATTGCTTTCTCAATGTTCTGTGCTTGCCAAATCCCAGGATCCTATACAGATACATGTATGTTAGACTTTGAATATCATAATATCAAAGTGTCTTAAAAGTGGTCCATATGACTTATTTGCAGTCTTCTGAAGTCATATGATAGATTATGAGGAACAGACTGAAATTAAGTTGTCATTAACTAAAAATCTTGACATCCACAATACAGTAGCTCTGTGCGAAAGTGTACACAATGGTGTATGATTTGATATGAATCATTCTAATTTATCAGTTGAACTGGTTCACAAACCTAGTCATTTGTTCACAAATCATCTGATTTTCTTCAGTGGGTAATAATTCAATGAAAGTGAGTACCATCAGTGAATAACAGCCTACATAAAAGCTATACTTTAAAGCTAAGACTTAAGAGTTGTATGGATCACTTTTATATTATATTTGAAGCTTTTGCATTCTTTTTGAAGGTTCAAAGTTTTAGACATTAAGGTATGTAATTGATAAAATAATTTACATTTCTGGTTGTACTAACCTATGAAAAATAGCACACCCTTTTTCGATATCGTAATCTGCAAGATTAAATAAGGACAGATTTTTTTTGAGGTATGCTAAAACAGTACTCATTCTTTTGCATGAGCACACATACATCACAATATGAAAAAAATCTTCATGTGTGTAACATTAACACGGTTGAGGCAAAATGATCAAACACTCTTATGTGTGCTTATTTGATACCCATTTGTCTATGGCCCTTTCTTCCCGCTGCAATAAAGCTCAGATAAAATTATATATATCAAAATGGAAAGTGATCTCTGCTCTCTACATTATAAAACTGTCACTGATGAAAGGATGTAGAAGAAAGAAGCTGCAAAGACTCCATTCATCAGAAGACCCCAACCCTGCTCTGTCAGATCCATGGATCCGCTCTCAAAAGAAAGTGTCATACACAACTGATATATTATACAAGTAAATGAAGAATGTAGAGGATACTGAACAGCAAATAAAGAGACACACTTTTGCTCTCTATTTTTGGCATGCCACATAGTTGGATAGATTAGGCAATCTGTGCTGACCTTCCCTGTGTGTCAGCACTCGGGACAATGTACAATGAGTCATCTAGGAGATGTGAGTTCAGGACATCAATAATTAAATTCAAAGCACTGTAATAGGTGCTGAAATTTATGACACTGTGAAAGCCTTTGAATACGATAATTTAACTCCAGCTGCCAATACTGTATGTATTTATTACAACATGCTGCTCAAGCATGATGACACTTGTATATTACTGGTGAAAAATGAATGGGACATGTACATAAACAGACACACATGTTGTACCTAGAGTTAAGCTCTACTTTCTTTGCGTCAAAGCGGGCCTGCAGCTGCATAGCCTCTTTCAGCTTGTCTCTTAGCTGATTCTCCAGTGCAGATACACCGCTGCTAGTGGGGGTACAAATTACTCAACAATGATCACAGCATTTATACAGGCAGAGCCCTCATCAAGCTTGGCTCTGATGGATGGCTCAAGACTAATCTGAAGGGCAATCTAACCATCACATTTCCCCGGACGATGCGGCCAGGATGGGTGAGCCAGGTGACCCACTGAGCTTTGATCCCAAGTGGGGATAAATAGTGGTGGGTTTGGAAAGAGGGTTCTGGCTTCAAGCTACACTCACCTGTCAGCGAAGGTCTGCAGCTGGGTGAAAGAACTTCGCAGGAAGGCAGCCTGGCGCCACAGAGATCGCACACGGGCTTGCTTGTGGCCATTTCTGGATGTATTCATCTGCGGGAGAGTGACATGGCCATATGGTTGGCAGGTTCCGTAATAAGGAATGTGGCAAAGAGGTTAAAGGTGTCTCCATTATACAGTAGATGCACACATATGAAATTAGAATATGGTGACATGCCAATCAGCTATTTAACTAAAAAATCCTGCAAAGGTTCCCTGAGCCTTCCAAATGGTCTCTCAGTTTGGTTCTCTAGGCTACACATTCATGGGAAAGACTGCTGATCTCACAGTTGTCCAGAAGACAATCATTGACATTCTTACCAAGGAGGGTAAGCCACAAACATTCCTTTGCCAAAGAAGCTGGCTGTTCACAGAGTGCTGTATCCAAGCATGTTAACAGAAAGTTGAGTGGAAGGAAAACATGTAGAAGAAAAAGATGCACAACCAGCCGAGAGAACCGCAGCCTTATGAGGATTGTCAAACAAAATCGATTCAAGAATTTGAGTAAACTTCACAAGGAATGGACTGTGGCTGGGGTCAAGGCATCAAGAGCCACCGCACACATATGTGTCAAGGAATTTGCTGAACCACAGACAAGGTCAGAGGCGTCTTATCTGGGCTAAGGAGAAGAAGAACTGGACTGTTGCCCAGTGTTCCAAAGTCAACTTTTCAAGTTTTGTATTTCATTTGGAAATCAAGGTCCTAGAGTATGGAGGAAGAGTGGAGAAGCTCATAGCCCAAGTTGCTTGAATTAAATTTATTTAATATACAAGTTTCACAATTTGATTTGAATTACTGAAATAAATGAACTTTTCCACAACATTCTAATTTATTGAGATGCACCTGTAATGAATGCACCCACACATACAAGCACATGGCTAGACTTGAACTGCTAGGCACATATTCACAGAGACTCACATACACAAATAGTACAGTACATTTTTCTTGACTCTAGGAGGCTGAAAACTACACAAGCCCCTTCATAATCACCAGATGTTTGCACCGAGCAACAAATTCTTGCTCTCTTTTTTTCCAATTGACTGGAATGTTTTCACAGGAAACAACAGCTGAGAAAATCACAACAATGATTTAAAACAAAGACAGTGTCCAGACGGACAAAACAGGCACCAGGGTGGAATTCCACAAGTTCCAGAGTTGAGTTTCATTGAGCTGGATTAAGGAAAAATTTTCCTTAAACTGTGGTTTTGGATAAAAACATACACTACAGGTCTCTCCTTCCTTCCCCCTGTCTTTTTTTCCTCCTCCCTCTCACCTCAAGTTCCCTCCTGAGTCGCATGTCCCTCTGCTCTGCCTCCTGTTGTGCCTTCTGCAGGCTTTCTGTCAGGGCTTCATTGGCTTCATTGGCTTGTTTAAGTTGTTCCCAGAGCAGCACATTGACCTGGCTCAAACTAGAACACCTGTGAAATACATGGAACTCTTTCAGAGGACTATATCCCGGGACCTCCACCTGTGAAGCCATGAGCCAAATATTTTGCACATTATCTCACCTCCCTCCATTGCGGGGCCTCAATCAGCTTCTATGTTTACAGGCTCATAAAGGCCCACGTCACATTCTACATTGCCAGTCACGCTTAGAGGGAAATGTGCGTGACAGTTTTATAAAGGCCATGTCAGCTCCAGCCTAATTATCAACAGACTTGCTTGTCAAATAGTTTACAGGATTATTTACATAATTTTTGGCAGAATCCACCCAGTTACATACAAAGATTGATGCCAGGGTGTGAGGCAGTAAGGAGCAAAAACACTCATCAAAGGGGTGAGCAACAGAGAGGGACACGATCAAAGCTACAAGAATGTGTTTAATCATTTTCAGTAAGTAGACTTGCTCCATGATTCCATGTTTTGGCTTAATTCTGCAGCTTGTGCCACTCTAAGGAAATGCAAAGCAGAGGCAGACAGCTTAGCAATAGTGTAACAAGCACACGGGCGAGTGGCACAGTAAATCACATTCTTTTAAAGGCTGGCATCTGTTGGTAGGTTGACCGGCTTTTTGTATGAAGTGCAGTAAAATCCGTTTGGCTAAGATGGTGAACAAGGCTGTGATAATTAAGTCTGACAAACTGGATACCTTTAGTTTTTGACACCCCTTCTAAAACTATTCATTTCCAGTATGTGCTTGTGGGGATTGAAATAGGTAGCTAGGAGATTTTATGTACAGCAGTTCAGCATTTGCCTTTACTGATATGTTATTCATGTGTTGTTTCTTAATGTTAGAATGATGAAGTAACCTGGTGGAAAATTCAGTTTAGGTGGTGGTACTTCTGTTTTAGAACATGGAAGCTGGTTTCTAGCTGGTCTGAGGTGCTCGACAGTAGATCCAAATTGGTCATTAGCTGATCTAAACTCATAAGTAACCAGCAAAGGTGGGATCTAATTGGTTATTAACGGGTTGAAGCTGGACATTAGTTGGTCCTTGATGTTCATTAGTTTTCGAATCTGGTCTACAGTAAGTTATTCATGTTCATTAGCTGGTCATTACTTGTTCCAGGCTGGTCACTGATTACTCCATGCCATTAATTATTTGATATAAACTGGTCTTAAGGTATAAAATTTTTTGATATAAACTGGTCTTTTGCGAGCTGGCAGACCATCTTGGTTCAGCTACTAGGTCATAATAGTCTGTGGTGGTCATGCTGGTTTTTGAAACAAAACACAACTGCCATCTTTAGATGGATTTTCCAACAAAGTAAAGGGGAAAAAAGAAAACAGAAACACTACAAGGTTTATCAATCTCATTTTTCAAAATGTACAATTCAACTTTGGTTCCAAATAGCAAGTCTTGATGTACTACTTGGCTGATTCGACCATTCACCTCAGTCTGTCGCCGGCATATTTCTCTTCACGTCTCGCTGTCAGAAGTGCATATCACTCTTGTTCTTACCATTTCTGCTCATCCTCCAGCAGTAAAAGTTTACTTGGACATCCATACTGTGTTCCTGCTCAAAGCGCTGGAGACGGTGTGCTGAAGAGTCTAGGTGTGACTGGAGTTAAATACATGGACAGAGGCAGGTTTATACCTAACACACCAGAATACTGTGCAACACCTAACAATAAACAGGAGCAGATATTTTATGTTTCTATGAATTAAAAATTTCCACTGAAATTTTTGTTTGAAGGAGTAATATGTTCTTCAACCAGTTAAGGCTATGAAGTTCTCCATTGAGACGTACCAAGAGCCTCAGCTTCTCTGTCTCTGAGGTTTTCTTCAACACCTGCTGCTCTAGATTTCCACATCTCTTTTTATACTGGAGCTAATAAGATTGTCCTTCCTCTCTTAGCCAACCCTGCTCTGCGCCACGCACACTCTGCCATTCTGACTGCTCCTGACTGCTGCAACAGCATCTGCTCCACCTGCAAAGATATATGCATTGCACTGCTGTTTATGGCTGTTCACAATTTGTATTTGAATGCATTAGTGTAATTTACAATGAAAAATGGCTTAAAAAAAATCTAAAGACTAAGTTTCTTTGAATTAAGTTTAGCTTGTGGACACCATTCAAATATTTCCATTTCTTGTTTTAAGCATAGGCAGCACTAGATTTTTGTTTTTAGATTTATCCATGAAAAAAGAAAAAAAAAAGAAATATGATTATGAAAAATAAATAAAATTAAAAATATAGGTAAACCTGTTCACAAGATTCATATATATTCAGTTATATTTCAAACAAAAGGTTAAACTGTAGTCTAAGGACAAAAGAATTTTAACAAGTATCAGACTGAGGCAAGGTGTAATAATATAAAATAATTTGGATTCACATTTTTGCATGTTACTGTAACTTAAAATTTTTGCTTTTTCATGATTTATGTAATTTAAATTATATATATATAATTTTTACATTTTGCAGAAAAGCCAATAAAAGGGTGTTTAATTGTAGGTTTCATTGTGACAACTTGCCCTGCTGAAGGTCAGTGTGTGTTCAATCAACTTTATCTTTTATCCTGAGCAAGCAGAAATGTACAAAATCTAATTTTTTCATAGTCAATACTTTAAATTGTGTGCCTTTACAGAAAATTAAACACACTCTGACACACTTAAACACACTCTGAGAAACACTCACTGCAGTAAAAAGAGTGATAACTTGCCCCAGTTTCTCTTAAGTCTTAATATCACACAGTTTTGATTCTCAAGTACATCTATCCTAAATTTATACACTGAACAACACAGATAGTGTGTATAGAGAGGAAAAAGTTGTGTGTCACAAGTGTTTCTCCCTTGATTCCCGTCTTCCTATGGGGTCTTCAATCTCATTGTCCCAATAGCCCTCCAACCACCCCCATCTTCCTTTAACCCCAGTGCATTTCATGGTGCCAGACACCCAGTCCCTGCTAACAAAAAACACATGTTTCCTCTCAACACAACAACATGCTGCTTCAGCTGATTCAAACAAAGCAAGAAAAAGAGAGAGTGAGGGGTAGAAAGAGTAAAAGGTCACCTTCACCCTTTCTCAAAGAAGTATGAAACAAAAATACACAGGTCTACAGGTCATACTGAAATCTCAGGCTAACACTCATCAGCTGCTAAGCTGAACAGCAGCCTCTATGACAATAGTCCCCCATTCCCAACTGGAGCCAAGAGCTTTGCAAAACTTAATAAAACATTTTCAAACAGTCATTCTGAGAGCTTTGATTTCATATACTACAAAGAGGGGCAAACCAGCCCCCGGCTCCGGGCGGTTTTGGGGTCCAGGGCTCATAAGAGAACAGGGACTTATTATATGGAGCGTTGTTAAGGTGACAGCTTTTGAAAGGGAACAGAAAAAGAAAAGCATGGGTGGAGGACGAGTCAGAAGAGAGAGGGGGGTCACTGGGTGCAGCAGCAGCTGTGTTTAAAGGCTCCTTTGGAAACAGCTGCACTACCCTATTGATTATGTATCTTTGCAACTATTTTGGCACAATTAGAGGCAATTTGTTGCTACAACACAAAAAGCGTTTGATGCAAAGTAATGAAATAAATGGCACTTGCACACAAGCATATTTTTCTGCCTTAAAAACATATAGGGGTCAGGGGTGCAGCACAGCACACCTATAGTGTGTACCTACCTCTGTATGTACAGTAGCTCCATAAAATACATTTGCCTCCAAAAAATAAATATATAAATAAAAAATAACAAAGTTGTTTGTGAGACATAAATCAATGTGAGATATTTCCATTGCAACACAATGTGACACAATGTCTCAATTACGAGAAACTGCAAGACAAAATTGCCAGAAACAAATTCATGACTGTGAGTAATCATGTCACTTTGTAAGATATAACAAAGCCATAATTATTAGAAACAAAGACAGTTTTAAGATTTAAAGTCACATTGTGACTTTCATAATGTCACAACTACGCAAAACAAAAATCAAACCTCTGGATATATTTGCATTACGCATTGCCCAATTTTGTGAAAAAAGTTGTAATTGTGAGATATACAGTGAATTTACGTTGTGAAACTCAGTCTGCAAAACAACTGCAAAATATAAAATGATGTTTGTAAGATATGGTCATATTATGTAATATAAAAGTCAGATCCTGTCACTAGCTTGGAATTGAGAAACAATGAGAATTACAAGATTAAAAGTCACCTTGATAGATATAGAGGTGGCAAAGACTTTTTATTCAGGCAAAGACAGGCCTCCATATGATAAGGATATATGATTATAGGATTATGCAAAATTATTATGGTTGTTTAAGCTCAGAAATTTTGGAAATTATACAGGATCCCAGTTATATTTTCAAATTAACACATGGTTCTGAAATTAGATTTTTTGGATTTGGTATCCTGATGGACAGGCAATATCAAGGACTTCCCTGTGTATAAGTAATATAAAGCCAATATATATAGCTTTTTACCAAACGTATAATTTCCCCAGGAAATTGGAGAGAATGGAATCAACCTGCCTCTAATTACTGTCCAGAACCAACTTTTCCAATTCAAATCTTAACAGCAACCATGTTAAAAATGAGCTCAGATTTGCTACTGAAGGATACTTTACCAGCAGCATCAAAAAGACAGGAGGTTTTGAAGCAAGGCTGATGGATGATGCAATGACATGTGTCGAGATTGGATCCTTCTTGCTAGCGGCACTAAAGAAACCCAGCATTATGATGGCATTAAATTCAAGAGCTGGTCCCTCTCTCATGTTGCAGCCAATCTGCCGCCACAGGCTTGGCTCTGATCCATTGGGAGAATGCTGTCACACGTGTCTAGAGGCCACTCAGCCTTTGCCGAGTACGTATAAGTGATGAATTTTCAAACACGGGTGTTAGCCACATGCTTTTGTTCAGATTAAATCTTTATACAATGTATTTACAAAAGTCATTTTTAAAATCTAAAACATGAAACATGGGGCGTCAACTCAGCTCACTCAACTGACAAGTAGCAAGAGTCTCTCCACTGTTTTTTCACTGCTTTCAGGTAAGTTTATTTCCTAAAATTACACAAATAATATATACAACTGTGTCTGCAACGTAATTGACACGTTTCTGTTGAATCTTTATATTACAGGAATGATTTAGTATCTTCAAAAAGACCGTTAGCATCACAACTATTAACTACTGTAGCTATGGAGGCTAATCCAGACCTGGTCCACACTAGAACTGTCATTCATTGCGGTATTTGGTCCAAGTCGGGTGGGCAAGAGCAGGGCCAGAGAAAAATTGGATCAGGCTCAGGTGTGGCTCAGTTTTGGGCTTTCTGGTTAAAGATCAGTGTTGATATGGTTTACTTAAGGTTACATTTTGATCTGGCCCAATTCAGGGCCAGTTATGGGTAATTAACTTGGCTGAGACTTGGGCCAGTTATGGCCCATCTGTGGCCTTTTTCTGGAATCCAGACCTGGTCCACACAAGGGCCATCATTCATTGTGGTATGTGGGCCAAGCAAAAGCTGGTTGTGTGGGCCAGAGCTGGGCCAGAGAAAAATTGCTTGGGTACAGCTTGAACCCAATTTCACTTCTCTGTTTGCGATCAGATCATTTTAAGCTGCTAAACTTGGGGAAAGTTTTCAGTCCAATGATCCAGTAAGCGAATACATTTAAACAATCATTTATTATTCATTCGCCTTAAAACACAAGCTCTGTCATATTCTGTGACTGTCTCTGAAGAGCTTGAGCCCTCATGAGTTGTGCTGTGTGAAATACAGAATGTACAGAACTTCTGCAAATCCTACCACTGTATGGCCAGGGGATTCGCGAACTATGCTTCTCAGCTGGTTAACCAGTGTCTCGCTAGTGTAGTTTTGATAGATGAAGATTGTAATCAAGGTAAAGACACTTGCTGTGGTGAACAGGAGTTGTACAGTAAGCACGCATGAATGTATTATATAGCTTGTTTGCAATCACGTGATTCTGATGACATGCGAAATTCAGATGGAAGGCAGGAAGTGAAAAGCCGAATTGATGGGATAGAGGAAAGTCTGTACTGTACTGGTTTAGACACTATTACAATGTTATGTTGGATGTAATCCTTATGTTATGAAGAGGAGCGATTTTTCAACAAAATTTAAATACTTGTCTGCCATCAAGGCAGTGGATAGGCTAAGCAAATAGCAGCACATAAAACTCAAAAGGCTTAAGTTTCTGCTTGCAATTCTTATATAGAAAATTCACTTCCTGCCCTCCAGCTGCATTTCGCACCACAGCAATGACGTCATGTGCAAACAACCTACTGAAGTGTGTATGAGTGCTCTTGATGCACTGATCGCACATTGTATCTTTGCACAGGAACAGACATTTATGTACATTCAGGTTGTTTCCATCCACACACATTCAGGATAATGTTATGATTTGTCGTGTATGTTCCTTTGTTTAGTAATTCTGAATGGATCTGTGTACTGTAGTAGATGCAGTTAGCTCTAGGTGTTTGACATCTCTATGTGGTCCTGCTAGGTCACAACTTGATTTGTTAAAAATGTAAACAAGCTCTTTGCTGTTGCACTGTTCACATACTACAACCTTCCACAATGTGAGTTAATCACTTACATATGCGACTAAATCTTCACTCTGGGCAACTAAATTATTTCTAATATTAGCCAATGGCTAATCAATTCTCAGATTTTACTCTCCAGTATGTGAGTTGGAGGCTAAATATACAATATAATGTTCACTCGCCGAACACTCTCTGACTGAACGCTTATGAGTTTCTCTCTCCATCAAGTGATCTGTGATATTTTTCAGTTCAACTCAATGGATGCACAGTGTACCTGTGTTTGACGTACCATACCATATGTCCACTTTTCCCCAGACCTTTTGGACCTGTCTCCACCCACAAAGCCAGGGGGCTGTCCTCTTTTTGATAACCTAACATATGGTCACCCTAGAGTCAGCCATATGCTGTTGCATGGTTGGGGTTACAGCTGTAAATGCTTCTCACTGGCATGAACCCAGAGCCTTAATTAAGGGAATTAATGTAATGAATAATCTGTTAGAATCCCAAACACAGCTGGAGCGGACATACAGTTCCTCTACATATATATATATATATATATATATATATATACATGCTCACACGCACATACCTAAACAAACTCCCCAATACTTATTCATGCCCACTTCAGTTCTATCTCACACATGTGCAAATTCACTAATGCCTACGCAAACATTTATACAAACTTAAACATATAAACACAACACTCCTGTCCCTTGTGTCGTGCTGTCCTCTTTCTACTTATGTGCCCTTCTCCCTGTCCCTGCTGGTCCAGCTGATTGTAAAAGCTGTTTTTGCTGCGCCACTGTGAGTAATTACACAATGCTGGCCTAGAATCAGAGAGCTGAGAAGTTCCCCAGCTTAGAGACCCCACTGCAGCCCCCAGGCACAAACCAGCAACCATCACCATGGAGCACTGTTTGACCACAGTCACAGCTGCTGTGGTGAAGACCTACTGGGAGGAAAAAACGGGACACAGGCAGTGTCCACACGCAAAATGCAAACACAAACACATGTTCACATGCACAATTTTGCTTCAATTGGGCTTGGAATTTACAATCACCTTCAACAGCATGGGATGTAAACAAACAAGTGAATAAGTATAACACATATGAACACTGTAATTTTAAAATTAAACTATCAACTACAAGAAGAAATGAACCACATGAATGGGATTCTTATAAAATAGTGGTTAACACAATGGCCTATTTAGGAAATGCCTGTTTCCAATAAAGAGCATAACTGCTGTGTGACATGACACAATCACAGTTATCAGAAAGGAATTAGATCTTTAAAGGAATAGAGCTCCAATATTTTTAAATCTGTACTTATTTATTCACATTCATGTCGTCTTTCTTCTGTAAAATACAAATGCAGAAATTCTGAAGACTCTACTGGTTGTTCTTTTCAATGGAACTGCAATTAGCGGGGACTAAGGCATTCAAGCTTCAAGAAGCATGCAAATACATCATCACACCAAAAGTTACAAAAGTTGTCCAGACCTGTGAACTGTGAAGCCATATAAAAGCGTTCTGTATCAAACAGACTGAACATTTGGTTGTTATTCTCTAATAATCTTCACATCCAATGAGCTTTTAAAAGAGCTGTTAACTGCTGAAAATAGATAAAGTGGCTTCTACTTTTTAAATAACAAATCAAATTTTGATCCATCTCATGAAAAAGCAATCAGTGGGTTGCTGAAAAGCTGTGAGATCTGACACTACTGAGTGTGGCAAAGGACAAGTTTTGAATTGCTAAGTGCTGGTGCAAGAAGGAAGATAGTGATGTGTAAGGAAAAAAGTGGGAAAAAGAAATGACTTATGGCACTCCTGCAAAATCTAGATCTATAAACAAAATAAAAGTTACACAGTCTTATTATATTTTAAGGTGTCATGTCCGCTCTCTGATCACCCCGTTCTTCGGTGTGTGCGTGTGTTTCTGTATAGGTCTGCAGCTCGTGTGCACATGGTGTTTTGTTTTGGTTTTGATCATTCGTCTTGCACCTATCTGTGGCGTTCCTCCCTCCCCCTCATCACTACTGTTTCCGCTTCTAATTGTTTGACTCCGCTCACCTGAATTCAATGTCTGTTCATCTCTTGCTCCCCTCCCTCATTTCCTAGACCGGGCACCGGCATACTTCTGAAGAGTTTTGTTTGCTCCGTCACTGGCTCTCTCGTGGCTTCCTCCCCTCACCGCTCTCTACGCGGCCGCGCCGTTGGGCGTCCCTTGCCGGGCATTTTTGCAAGGACATTGAAGTCTCTTATTTTTGTTGGACCTTTTTCCTCATTTCCCGGCCTGTTTTGTTCGTTGGAGGGAGCTTTTCTTTTGACTTTTTGAATAAATTGGTCTCGCATTGTAACCTGCATCTGTGTCCAGTTGTGTTCCTGACAGAACGATCTGACCAAGATGGACACAGCAGGTGCAGATCCTCTCAGAACCGCAGTCACCCAGCAGGGTGTTCTTTTTGGCCAGCACGAAGCCAGACTGACGAACACCACAAGGGAGGTGGAGTTTCTAGCCAACCAAGTGGCTGAGCTGACCAACCGCATCCAAGAACTGCAACGAGAGGCTGCTCAGGGTGGTGCCGTTCACCATCTTCCTCGCCATGAGCCTGAGCCCCGATGCAATAACCCACCACCCTATGATGGGGACCCCAATTCCTGCCGGGCCTTCTTGTCCCAGTGTTCTGTGGTGTTTGCCTTGCAGCCACGCATATACGCACTTGAGATGTCCAAAGTGGCTTTTGTAT
Organism: Carassius carassius; assembly: GCF_963082965.1. NCBI lineage: Eukaryota > Metazoa > Chordata > Actinopteri > Cypriniformes > Cyprinidae > Carassius > Carassius carassius. Next base: position 17,155,618 of record NC_081764.1, read on the forward strand.
TGACTCTTCTAACCAGCAAGGCTAGAGATTGGGGAACCTCCGTCTGGGAGACTAAAGCTCCGTGTTGTGCTTCTTTTAAAGATTTCCGCCAGGAGATGGAGAGGCTATTCGACCGCTCTGCCAGAGGTCAGGAAGCGGCTGACCAGCTAGCACGGCTCCGTCAGGTGGGTCGCTCCGTAACAGACTATGCAATTCATTTCAAGACTCTGGCAGCTACCTGCGATTGGAATGAGGAGGCCTGTCGAGCTATGTTTCGTGCTGGGCTAGAGGATGACATCCAGGATGAGCTGGCCACTCAGGACCTGCCACGTGATTTTGACGATCTTGTTAACATGGCGTTGCGGATCGAGGGTCGCCTTCGACGCTGTCGTCAACGCCTGGCAGTTCGTGCACCCTGGAGGACTGAGGAGTCGTCATCTGTTTCCCCCACAGAAACCACTGAGCCTGAGCCCATGCAGGTGGGGCGCCTTCGGCTCACTCCTCAACAGAAGCAGCAACGCCTCGCCCTAGGGCTATGTCTGTATTGCGGCAAATCAGGTCACTTCGCAGCAGGCTGTCCGCTAAAAGTCAAGGCTCACCAGTAAAAAGGGGGATCCTGGTGAGCGCTACCCCTTTATTGCACCCCCCCTCCTCTCGCACTCTCCTTCCTGTCTCCATTCAGTTTGGTGATGTCCTTAACTCCTGTACTGCACTGGTTGACTCGGGAGCTGAGGGCAACTTTATGGACCTCTCTCTAGCCACCCGCTGGGGAATTCCTGCAATTCCTCTTTCCGAACCTATTCCTGCCCGTTCATTGAATGGCACTTTGATCACCACTGTCTCCTATGCTACTCCTCCTGTCAATCTTATAGTCTCGGGCAATCACCGTGAGGTGACCACGCTGTACCTTCTTGAATCCCCGAGTGCTCCCATAGTTCTGGGGCACCCGTGGTTGGTGCAACATGGCCCTCACGTGGATTGGTCCAGCAACTCTGTCTTGTCTTGGAGTAAGTTTTGTCTTGCGTCTTGTTTGGGTGCTGCCTCTTTCCCTGTGTCTGTGTGTCCTGTCTTGCAGGTGGAGGCTGCTGATTTGAAGGGGGTCCCGGTGGAGTACCACGACCTGTGCCAGGTGTTTAGTAAGTCCCGGGCCACCTCCTTACCTCCACATCGCCCTTATGATTGTGCCATTGAGCTCCTCCCAGGCACTTCTCCGCCCAGGGGTCACTTGTTTTCCCTTTCAGGTCCTGAAAGAGAGGCCATGGACAAATATATTAATGAATCCCTCAAAGCCGGTCTCATCCGACCCTCTTCATCTCCTGCAGGTGCTGGGTTCTTCTTTGTCAAGAAGAAGGACGGCTCCTTGCGTCCTTGTATAGATTATCGAGGCCTGAATGACATCACTATTAAAAACAGGTACCCCTTGCCTCTTATGTCGTCTGCCTTTGAGCTATTGCAGGGAGCCAAGGTCTTCACCAAGCTAGACCTTCGGAATGCCTATCACCTAATCCGCATACGTGAGGGGGATGAGTGGAAGACAGCTTTCAACACACCCACGGGACACTTTGAGTACCGGGTCCTACCATTTGGTCTGACCAATGCCCCAGCTGTCTTCCAGGCCCTGGTTAACGACGTGTTGAGAGACATGGTGAATCGCTTTGTCTTCGTGTATCTTGATGATATCTTGATATTTTCCCCATCTCTGCAGGTACACACTCAGCATGTTCGCCAGGTGTTACAACGGCTGCTAGAGAACCAGCTCTATGTTAAGGCGGAGAAGTGCGTCTTCCATGCCCAGTCGGTTCCGTTCCTGGGGTTCGTTGTTTCCGCGGGGGAGATCAAAGCGGACCCCTGTAAGGTAAGGGCCGTTGCCGAGTGGCCAGCTCCTGACTCTCGTAAAGCTCTGCAGCGGTTCCTGGGGTTTGCCAACTTCTATCGGCGGTTCATCCGGAACTTTGGTCAGATTGCTGCACCTTTAACGGCACTCACCTCTCCCAAGGTACCGTTCAAGTGGAATACTGGGGCACAGGAGGCCTTTGATAAATTAAAGTCCCGTTTTATCTCTGCTCCTGTCTTGTCTATTCCAGACCCTGAACGTCAATTCATTGTTGAGGTGGATGCCTCCGATGTCGGAGTGGGCGCGGTCCTATCTCAGCGGTCGCACGAGGACGGAAAGGTGCATCCCTCTGCCTTCCTCTCCCACCGCCTGAGTCCCCCAGAACGGAATTACGACATAGGTAATCGGGAGTTGTTGGCGGTCAGGCTGGCTTTGGGGGAGTGGCGTCACTGGTTGGAGGGCGCAGCTCGGCCCTTCCTGGTCTGGACGGATCACAAAAACCTCGAGTATATCCGTTCGGCCAGGAGGCTGAGCTCCCGACAGGCTCGCTGGGCCCTCTTCTTCGGCCGGTTCAATTTCACGCTGTCTTACAGGCCCGGGTCCAAAAATGTTAAGCCTGATGCTCTTTCTCGTCTCTTCGAGGCTCCTGGGAGGGAGGAGTCAGCAGAAACCATCTTGCCCAAGGGGGTGGTGGTGGCATCCCTCTCTTGGGACATCGAGAGACGAGTAGAGGAGGCCCTAATTAAGGGGCCTGTGCCGAAGGGGGGTCCAGCGGGTAATCTGTTTGTTCCCACCAAGTTGCGTTCTGAAGTCATCCAGTGGGGTCACTCGTCCAGGCTGGTTTGTCATCCAGGAGTCCGGAGGTCGCTGGCTGCCATCCGCCAGCGATTCTGGTGGCCATCCATGGCCAAGGATGTCAGGCAGTTCGTGGCTGCCTGCTCGGTGTGCGCTCAGAACAAGACTTCCAATGCGCCTCCCGTTGGTCTGCTCCACCCGTTGCCCATCCCTTCTCGCCCCTGGTCACATTTGGCCCTTGATTTTGTCACTGGCCTTCCGGAATCTAAGGGTAACACTGTCATTCTTACGGTGGTGGACCGTTTCTCTAAGGCGGCCCATTTCATTCCCCTTCCCAAGCTCCCCTCAGCCAAAGAGACTGCTCAGGTGATGGTTGATCACGTGTTCCGGATTCATGGTCTTCCGGTCAACGTGGTCTCTGATAGGGGTCCCCAGTTTGTCTCTCGGTTTTGGAGGGAGTTCTGTCGGCAGATCGGGGCCTCTACGAGTCTGTCTTCAGGATTCCATCCCCAGACCAACGGGCAGTCCGAGCGGGCAAACCAGGATTTGGAACGTACTCTTCGCTGCCTGGCATCCCAAAATCCCAGCTCCTGGTGTCAACAGCTATCCTGGGTAGAATACGCCCATAACTCCCTTCCGGCTTCTGCCACAGGTATGCCCCCATTCCAGTGTTCTGTCGGTTATCAACCTCCCTTGTTTCCCACACAGGAACCCGAAGCTGCGGTCCCATCTGCTTTGGCCTTCGTCCGACGGTGTCGACGCACCTGGAAGAGGGCTAAGGCGGCCTTGGCCCAGGCTAGTAGGCGGACTAAAGCAGCGGCCGACCGTCACCGGACTCCTGCTCCCCGCTATGTGTGTGGTCAACGGGTATGGCTCTCCACCAAGGACCTGCCTCTCAGGGTAGCCTCACGCAAGTTGGCACCCAGGTTCATTGGCCCATACCGGATCACCAAGGTCCTGAGTCCGGCGGCGGTACAGCTCAAGCTCCCTACCACGCTTGGTCGGGTGCACCCTGTTTTCCATGTTTCCAGGGTTAAACCTGTGTTCCATTCCCCTCTTGTTCCTTCTGCCCCAACCCCCCCTCCCCCCGTCTAGTGGATGGCTCCCCGGTCTATACGGTGCGGAAGTTGCTAGATGTCCGACGTAGGGGTCGGGGCTTTCAATATCTTGTGGACTGGGAGGGCTATGGCCCAGAGGAGAGGAGCTGGGTTCCGGCCCGGGACATCTTGGATCGGACACTGGTCGAGGACTTCTACCGGCGACGAGGTGAGCCCCTTCCTGTGGCGCCTGGTGGCGTCCGTCGGAGGGGGGGTACTGTCATGTCCGCTCTCTGATCACCCCGTTCTTCAGTGTGTGCGTGTGTTTCTGTATAGGTCTGCAGCTCGTGTGCACATGGTGTTTTGTTTTGGTTTTGATCATTCGTCTTGCACCTATCTATGGCGTTCCTCCCTCCCCCTCATCACTACTGTTTCCGCTTCTAATTGTTTGACTCCGCTCACCTGAATTCAATGTCTGTTCATCTCTTGCTCTATTTATTCTCGTCTGTCGCGCCTATCGGTGCCAGATCGTTGTTCGTAAATAGTCCCGGTGTAGTCTTTCTGTCTGATCCTGTCAAGCCTTGTTCTGTCGTGCCATTGTTTGCTGCTACTGGTTTTGTTTTGTTTTTCTATTTTTCCCCTCCCTCATTTCCTAGACCGGGCACCGGCATACTTCTGAAGAGTTTTGTTTGCTCCGTCACTGGCTCTCTCGTGGCTTCCTCCCCTCACCGCTCTCTACGCGGCCGCGCCGTTGGGCGTCCCCTGCCGGGCATTTTTGCAAGGACATTGAAGTCTCTTATTTTTGTTGGACCTTTTTCCTCATTTCCCGGCCTGTTTTGTTCGTTGGAGGGAGCTTTTCTTTTGACTTTTTGAATAAATTGGTCTCGCATTGTAACCTGCATCTGTGTCCAGTTGTGTTCCTGACATAAGGTACAGAATGTTGCCTACTGCAACAAATGCAACAAGATGAGGTCAGATGTGTCATGTAGGTGTATGGGAATTGGAAAAAATAGCCTATTGGTGTACACTAGAGTTAGACAGAATCATACTGAAACATACTGAGAAAATTGCATAGATCTCTACCTGTGAGAGTTTGCAGGTGGGGGTGGGTCAAAATGTAAAAGTTGAAGGCGAGAATGGGAAGAAATATAATCTTTTTTTTAGCCGGAGCAAGTGAATGTGGGACATAATCTTGCAGGAGCTTGTTCAGACTTCTACATGAAATATAATGCAAGAATCATTTTGAACAGTTTTGTGAAGCTTGAATGTTCCAGTCTACATTCATTTGAACTGTATGGAAAAAAGCAACCAGTAAATTATTCAAAATTTCTCCTTCTGTGTTCCACAGAAAAAACTCATATGGGTTAAGAAAAATACAAGGCTAAGCAAATGACAGGATTTCCATTTTTGAACAATTCCTTTTGGAACAATGGCTATTTAGGACAAGCAGATCTGAGCTGCTTAGATGTCAAGCCTAAATTAAATGTCATGCAAATAGTAAAATACTTTCTAGGAAGTTTGCTCTTCTGTTCCCAAAGTCAAAAAATAAAGAAAAAAAAACACACAGTCAAACAGGGAAAAGAGAGAAATATGAAAAAGGACTCTGGGATGATCCCTACTTTGAGGAATGATTCTCTGGAGCGTCAATCATTTTTATGACTCACAGACAGCTGACAGATCCAGCCTCACTGGCTCAGCTCCACTCTCGACCACTGCTAGGCTTAAACGTTTTATGTAGGCAAGGAAACAAACCCTAAACACTGAGTCAAAGACAGTAAACCATTTTCACTCTAACAAAACAAGCATATCAGTGGCAATCATGTTTGACAAGACCTTTACAGAAAAAGTAATGGGGATTAGGTCAAAAGCACAGAGCCTGGAAGCTGCCATGTCCTTCATCAAAACGTCTCCATCTAGTCTGTGAGTCTGGATCAATTCAGAGGGATTTTCTGACAAATAGCATCACATTTTAGCTACAAAAAGCTTTTTTCCCCAATTGTTTGGTGATTTATCTCTCAGCTAAAGAGCTTGTTGCCCTGTTATGACTGTTTTTCTACAGTGCTGCATTTGGTTTACTTTTCTGCTTTATCATACATCTACAACTTACATTTGGGTAACTCCTACAAAAACACACAGGGAGACTGTCTCATACAATCCTGGTCCAAAAACTGCCTTAGAGCTGTAAAATATATACCCACGCAATCCCCTGACACACACCAAGCGTACACACTCCCACACAAATACACACACACGTACACGGCCCTAGTGCCTGAGAAACTGCAAACTGGCAGTTGTCCGATATCTACACAGAAAGGTCAAAGTTCACATTAACATTTTCTACATCCTCCTGAGATGATGCAGCTTTTCAAACTGGGTCAAGGTTTATCCCGGATCAGGGGCAATTTTCAAGGGTCACAAGAGATTGCTGTGATTTTACCAGGAGACAGAGGTGCGCTTTCAAGTGCAAAATCTCACTCTGTACCCAAATATTTCCATTCCCACTCTTGTTAAGAAGGCCACTCTCAAACTGTCTCGGACTTTATGGGGTTGGCTTGTACTTTTCAATAAGTCCAGTGTCATAAGATGCGCCACAGCATGTTTATTCTACCACAATGGAGTTGGGACCCTCCCCAGGAGACAGCGAGGGATCATTCACAGATCAGAGCCCCTAAAGCCAGCTTTTTTTAAAGTATTTGTCAGATTTAAGAACAAGAAACATCTCAAAGGACTCTCATTCTCATTTCATCACTTATTTTAGCAGAGATGCTGAGTCAAATAAACTGGATAAACCAAGAGGTTGGTAGTAAAAACTAGCCCACCTGAATCTATTTAAATGTAAGTCTGTGATTTACAGCTTAATCAACACTAAGTAGCACTTTATACACAGTTTTGCAGGTATACACTGACATCTGTAAGATAAGCGAAGATAAAAAAGAAAGAATTGTTTAGAGCTGTCAGGCAATTTAGAATTTTTATCAAATTAATTACATGATATGCAAATTAATTTGACTAAATTCAAATGATTTGCATATACTAATGTTCAAAAGTTCTGTTAGGCTCACCACGGCTGCATTTATTTGATAAAAAAAAAAAAATTGTGAATACTTTTCTATTTTAATATGTTTATAAATTACAATATGTAAAATTTAATTTATTCCTATATGATGCATGCAAAGCTGAATTTTCAGCAGCCTTTCCTCCAGTCTTCAGTGTCACATGATCCTTCAGAAATCATTCCAATATATGCTGAATTGGTTTCCTATCAGTGTTGAAAACAGTGAATAATTTTTCTTTTTTAATGTCTGTCAAAACAACAACAATTATTTGAAATAGTTTTTTTGCAACAATGTAAAAATATGTACTGTCACTTAGTCAGAGTTAGGACTGCACGATATATATCGTTTCAGCCTCGATATCGCAATGTGTACATCTGCGATAGTCACATCGCAGGATGTGCGATGTTTAGCATACTGATTATTATATTTATACTCATCGATGGCATTTTCTATGCTTATTTACTGACTTACAAAATCACCCCAATCATTGCTTTTTGTTCCTCAAATATAGCTAATCAAATCATCTGGTGATTTTATACACACACACACACACACACACACACACTCACAAGCACACACACACACACACACACACAAACACACACACACACACACACACACACACACACACACACACACACACACACACACACACACACACACACCACACATCACAATGGGAGTTTCTTCCAATATCGTGCAGCCCTAGTCACAGTAGTGTGCATTTTTGCTGTTGGGCCTCATCCAGCTGTTTTTTGAACAAAGAAACATACTAGCACAAAGCATAAAGTCCAAAAACTTGAAACACTTTCCATGTTCTAACAGAGCTCTCTGTGGTACGCACACAGAAAACACACAGTGACTGATGCTTCAGTTGGGAATGACAGATTCAATGGATCACACTCCACCAGAATATGTCATTCCCACATCAAGACAGATTGAGGCTTAATATATACAGGGAATAAGTAAGCATCTAGGATTCATTACCTCGTGTTAATATACTGGCACCAAGCATATAGTTATGTGTCTGTTACTATAACAACTTTAAGTTAACATTCATATGTATGGGGTCATTTGACTTCACAATGTCAGCACATTCACACTAGAGAGTTTTCAACTGGCAACAAAGAGAGACAGACAGACATGTCTCCACTCTCACAGTGCATGTGACATAGGTCTTTCTTCTCCAAGAATATAAATATGTGGATTAAAAAGGACTATTTATACCAGCCAGACTAATTGAATTTAATTTATAGCTCATTTCTTAAAATAGGTTCCACTGGCAATGTGCACAGTTGGCTTTCATTAAACTTGGCGAGGAAAAAGAGGGCACTGTTATCACAAATGACAGCTTTGTGTTCTATGAAAAATTCACATTTTCTTTCACAGCCCCATAAGAGGACGCAAATGACCTTTTTATTTTCCACCAAACAGCGTAGTGGGGGAAAGAAAGAGTGGCAAAGGTGGTGCTGTAAACTTCAGAAAGTGAAAGAGAACTTTCCTACAAACTTTATGTTCTCCAAAATAGTTTATTTTTATATTTACACTTTAATTTGGACAAAATTGTACAGAAACAGTCATGCTAGTTAATTCAACTGAACTTGGTTTGAGGGTCTTTTATGCTTTACGAAAGAGGCTTTAATGAAGTACCCTACTTCTCTACAACAAAAATAATTTAGAGATAAAATCCCACTGTGAAATGTAATTACAAGTTAATTTCTGATTCTAAAATGTTGACATCAGAGAGCTGCTACTTTGATCACGTTTAATGAAATGTAGATGCAGAATAAACTACAGTATGGCTCTGGCTCAGTTTACATCAATCCTTCATAAACGCAAGGGTGTTCATTCCATTTTTCAAAGCCCAAAGTCCGGCTTCAAGCAGAAATAAATATATTTAATTCCATGTGACACAGTTGATTTTCACATGGCCCTTTACCACTGTTTGTTTATCAAAAACTCCGAACAGGTTTTCCCTCTCGGAAAGAGCACTGGGGTTGTGATGTTTGCTGTGCACATATTCCATTTCAAAGCCATGTGGCTCCCTCTTTTTCTGTCAAAGAGCCTCTGTAACTCCCTCTCTTGATCTCTTCCCTACACACACATCTGTCTATCCACCAACATGTGAAGAAAAAATTAAGGAAAATAGAAATAGAGTCCAAAGGTGCTCAATCAACCTCTCACATTATTAGCGATGGTCCCTCCTGTTTTAAATCCCTTAAAAACTCTTGGACAGGGGGAAACACATACTTAAATTATTTTCTTGTACTGAAACTGCCGTAGTTCAGAGTGCATGAAACCCCTGCCACCAGGTTACTGATAGACAATCCCTCAGTGTCCATTACAGAAAGTCTAGAGAGAGTTTGAAGGCAATAATCTACATTAAACCGCCATGTTATGACTTCCAAGGAGGCAAATATGCAGACCTCAGAAACACTGCATCAATCACATGCTTACACTGGATAGAGGTTCATGTTTTGTATTAAGCACTGTGTGTTAAAGATATTAACCATACTGCCAGTGGACAAGATCACATTCCCTATATATCAGGTTGATTTTGATTTGATTTCTGATGCACCTCTGGGAATGCATTTGGGCAGGGGTTGACAAGACTGATAGACAAAGGTGGATAGAAAACCATGGATAATGTAGGTTATGAGATCACAGAATCACTTTATTTTTCAACAAGGAAGTTATTTCCTGTGAATGTAGGAGACTTCTGACTCATTAGCCGCTATCCACCTTTTACCTATGCAAATTATGGGAGTAGCTTCCATTAAACTGTAAACAATCAGTGACTGGCAATAAAATTGTTTAAAGAGGACAACAGATGCCTATTTTCCACAAGCTGGTATGATTCTTTAGGGTCTTCATTATATATCTGTAACATACTTTGGTTAAAATTCTTCAAAGGTCGAGTAAAACAACACCCTTTTTACCTTGTCAAAACAGTTCTGTTCAAAGTGACTCATCTCTGTGCAAGTCTCTTTAAATGATAATGAGCTACTGCCCACTCCATCCCTCTCTTTCGTGAGGTGTGTTGACACAAGACATGAATTCCTGCCTTGGACTCCGTGTATGGCTTGGAGGTGGTCTTATTCAAATAGCTAGCTATCTATATAGAAACCGGGTGTGCCTCACACATCCTGAAAAGTGAAGCTGTTGGCTCTTTGATCGCCCTCTGGTGGCTGGCTGCAGTACATGTAAACGAATTGGACTTGAGTCAAAATAGTCATTGTTATCATGCTGATATGTGTTCAATTGTTCGTTTTTGTGATGAGTTTAACTTTAGCTAGTAATTTGATGCTATAAAAATGGGGCGTGTCGTTATGGTTGATTGGGTCTGTGGGAGTTTGGGCGGGAGTTTGATACCGCGGCTCCACCTCAAGACACTACAGTGCAGACTCTGGCTCCAAATGACATCATTTACATCATTAAGATGGCATCAGCCATACTGAGATGCTTTGGCTTCACTTTTCTATAGAGGAAGGAAGTGGAGACGCGTGGTCCATCTTTTTTTCCAGTCTATGGTAGAAACCTACTGCAAACAAACAGCTGACTGTGTTTTCTTTTCAGCTTTTCTAAGCTGGCAGACATGTCAGAAACCTAAAAAAAAGCTAAAAAAGTGACCACAGGACATTGCACCCATCTTAAAATGGCTACTTCCGCAATAATAATATGCCATGTCATCACTCTCAAATTAGCTCAAACTGTGTTTAAGAAGGTGGGGCATAGAGGAGAAACAATAGTTTACAGTTTGTGGAAAATAATGTTTTTTTTTTTTTAACCTTAAACCGCATACACACATTTCATTACACCAAATACACAAAATAGTATTCTTTTTAACAGCATCATATTACCCCTTTAAATGGCCACCATAGTCACCAAATCTCAATTTGAACAATTTGCACATTTGGGTTGTAATGGACCGGGAGATTCGCATCACAATTGTGTAAGTGACAAATCTGCAGCAACTGTCTGATGCTATCAAGTCAATATGGACCTAAATCTCTTATCCCACATGGAAAAAACCTATATAAACATATATGTTTCAATATAGGTTTTGATATAGGTTTTTAATATATGTGACATATATAAAATTGGCCGTTTTCCTATATTATATGTACATATATGTACACATATGCACATATATATGTACATATATGCACACATATATTTACACATATATGTACATGGCATGGCATTTTCTTCCACATTGATCTGGCGTTTTGGAAGAGTGAAACCGATGTTTTGAAACCGGGTCCCAGAGTGGATATATTTGAAAACGCCGCCTTTGCGTTTCGTCTGGACGGCGAATCCGTACATTTTCTGAAAATATGACATCATCAGCCCACGTCTCGCCCCTAGTCAAACACCACTACATCACATAACAGCAACAAAAACATGAACAAACACTGAACGATTGTATTTTTTTAACTAACATTAACACGGATTAATAAATGTATTGTTCCATGTACGTTTGTGTACCACGCGCAAGGTTTATCAGCAAATCCATGTCTTCTTCTCCGTTTTAAGTGTATCTCTGTGGCAGAATTACAGCGCCACATGCTGGTCTGGCATGTATACTACATCGGTTTCGTGTGGACGTGGATATTTCTTGAGACGAGGGAAAAAAAGATCGCGGGTCCATCTCCGTGTGGACGGGGCCAAAGAAGTAACGAGTAATTACGGTTATGGATAGAAATGTAGTGGAGTAAAGAGTACAATATTTGCCTCTCAAATGTACTTGAGTAAAGTCATGAGTACTCCCCAAAAATGATACTCGAGTAAAGTACAGATCCCTCAAAATTGTACTTAAGTACTGTACTCAAGTAAATGTACTCCGTTACTGTCCGGCTCTGTATATCATGTTAATATATTGCCATAGTTAAATTCCATAACATGCCAATTACATGTGATACCAATTTCACATGTTCTCACATATTTTTTTTTGTTAATTCTTAGTTTTTGCTTTGATAATAGAAAATATGAGCTAGGCATCATGTATGACAGTCAAAAATGAGATATGAGCTACAAAATGACCAGATCCTGCCGTTAGCTATATAGAAGACATATCTTCTATATATCTTATATGTGGATATGAAGAAGCAATACAGGAGACCTATATTTCCTGTATATGCACATATATGCACCTCAATTTTGCCTATATGTGGCATATATACGCATTTATGCCGCATATATGCAGTATATATATGCATATATGCAGCATATATATGCATATATGCAGCATATATATTATCATATATGTGCATATACGCAGCATATATGTGCATACACTGCATATAGGTTTCATATATGCGCATATATCCACATATAGGTTCTTTCCATGTGGGATGTTACGTAACATACACACATTCATCAAAATTGGATATTTAAAAATGCTTTCCCTAATATTGACAGATAAATGTATTTCCCTGTTTTAGAAATATTCCAGGAAACACTAATGATAGGGATTAAAAGGAAAAAAAAGTAGAAAACGTTTTAAAATGCCAAAAAATAATAAAGATATATGAGTGAGGGTTAACAGTTAAACTATTTGCAGTGTGTTTATGATTAGGACAATTAATTAAAATAATATGAGAACAAATACCAGTTTGCCATTGAAAAAGCACAGCGGACTGTTTTTGTACAGATAAAATAACTGGAAGCAGCTGGCCTTGCACATTCAATAAAAAAATGCCCGCTCCTGCTCTTACATCAAAAATATGGTGGATACATGTGCCACTGCATTAGGGCAATAATTAGCTTTTTTATTTCTAAATAACAAACTGTATGAATTCTGCTTTATATGTAGTCAATTTTACACAATGATTCACCATCATGTGGTCAAGTGTGTTTATCTGCCCAAATGTTCTATCCAACAGATTTACTGAAGAACTGGAAGTCCAGAGACCCAAGGGCATGTGTGTGAGGTTTGTACAAATGCTCCTACCCGGCTAGTTCGAGTAGCTTGCCTGCCGAGCAGCTGATCTCTGTCTGTGCACATCTGAGAAAGCAGATCGCCTCAGCAGCCGGTTCTCCTCCACCTCGCTGCTCTCGCCTGATACATCACCAGAGGAACAGCATGGCAGCAGCCATGCATGTGTTCTCCCGATACCCCAGCTGACCCATCATGATCTCATTCAGAGTGTAGAGTACCTGAGGGCGTATCAGCCAGGTTTCTGGTGATGATCTCACGGATGCGGGCAGGAACTGTGTGGCATTGAACTCCTCCTCATTTCCCCACAGAGTGCAAGTCTTCTCCTCTGCACTGCTATTTGGGTTAGGCAGTGTCTCCTCCAGCTTCTGCATTATCATCATCAGTGTAAGAAGAGGGGCTCACGCACTAAAATCAGGTGACCTAATCTCACTGCAAATCTAAAAACTCCAAAAGTTTTGATGCCTTTAAATAAAACGTGATGTATTATTTAATTTAGAATGAATTATTTAGCGTAAATCCCTCATCATGTCTGTCTCTGTTTCAGTTTCATTGGATGTCACAACAGCACAAGATAATGAATCACCTGTCTTCAAGTTTCACAGAAGAACCTGAACCTGACCCACTGATCGACCTTAATTTGTTGTAACATTGCAAGACTCGTTAATATTAAATCAAGCTCTCTCCTCTTTCATTCACACATGCTGTTTTGAATAGGTAACAGTGCAATAGCTTATTTAAGTTACAGCTGGTGAAGATGAGTTTTCCTGCTGGAAAACATGCACCTGAATCCCGGCTTCCAGTCCTTCATCCCCTTCACAACTCATCTGGAAACTGGTAGTGATCCAGTGCTCTTTAGTAAGCAACGTTTTTTTTTTTTTCAGTTGTCCTCAATTCGTGCCGAGACGTAAAGTGTTTTAAACACTTAAACAGGGTATAGCAAGCTGATATGCATGCTAATAAAGTTTTAAAGGCATTAAATGTTTTACTTTATAGGAATAGGATGCTTGTAGAGTGCTTTGCACTAAATATCAATGCTTTAATAATTAGCATAAGCAAATTAACTCAAAATATTTCGTGCTAGAATAAAGCCACAAGTGCAAATGTTGCAATCACAGCACAAGCCCAAGGTGAGTACTGTGGTTGCCCAGAAAACTGGACGCTCTGGCGTGTTGTCCTGAGAAATAAAACGCAAGCTTTCCAGCTTCTATAGATACCCACTCTGCAGGTCACGGCTTCACAAATTGATTCCAGTCTTTATTGGCACTTTGTTAAAAATCCATTGCAATTAATGAAAACAAACAAGGGGTTTTAAATAGCGAGTTTTTGTAGTAGACATCATAAAACTTTTTTTTTCTGAATAAAACAACATATATTTCGAAATCAATGCAATCAAACAAAAAAGACTTTGAAAGTTGCCAAGAACATAAGAAAAATATATATTTTTATAAGGTCATTTAATTCATAGGTTTTAATTAACCACATAAAGGCGAAGAACAGATTGCTAAATTATGTAAAAAGAAATGTAAAACATGTATAATGTTTATATCACATTGCCAATCTCACAATACAAAATTAAACTTTGTTTTTGCAGCAAAACCTAAGCCAGAAATTAGGGGACAGAACAGATATTAAGTCTCATTAGGGAAGATTTCAGTCCACTGGGAAGTGTCTAGGAAGATGGAACAACAGCCACTGTAAGTCCAGAGCCTGGGAAGGAAGCACTCCACCTTCCAAGTGTTGGATGCTCGGTTGTATGCTTCCACTTCCACACCGTAATCCCCCTCCATGCCCTTCCAGTGACCCCCAGTCACATACAATTGCCCACCTAGAACCACCAAATCACCATTTTCATGAAGAGTGTGTAGAAACTGAATCTGGGAAGAAAAACAGCAAACATTGAAAGAAAGAAAAATCAGTAATCAGTCACAACATAATATTAAGATTCAGCTAACTTTGTAAATGCTTCTAGATTTTTGGTGTAAAAAGAATTATGAATATCATCTATAACTCACTTTTTCCCACATATTACCCTCTGGATTATACAGATAGACCTTTTTGGTGTTATCTGCTACAAGGTAAATGACTCCATCCATAGAAACAGAGCGGGGAGAAGAGAGATATTTAGGAATAAAAGGAGAACAGATGATACACCAGCTATCTGTTGAAGAAGAGAACATTATTAACAAAAGTATACACAGTATTGAATTCTAGTCAAGATTATATGTTGGCAGTGCTCCATGAGTGACATTATAATTGTCTTGTAAAGTGTCTCATAAAATTGCTCTGAATTATTAGTCCCAACATAAAACTCTTTGTAATAATAGAAGATGTTATGACAAAAAATTTTTGTTTTTACTCATACTTGTAATGTGTATTAATAATACTTAAATACATCCTATCCATGGTGACATGTTGCCTCTTACCTATGACAGGATTGTAGCACTGCATAGTCAGGGCATTATATTTAACAGCACAAGAACCAATGAGGTAAAGCTTTCCTTCACATGATATGGCTGTAAAGTTAGTCACATACTTCAGTGCTGGGCCCGTAAGAGTCCAGCAATTGCTGAATGGGTCATAATGTTCAACTTCAACAATTTCCATAGTAGTTCCTGTAAATGAAAGACAATGGCGTTTGTTACATAAAAATGCCCAGTTCTGCATGGAGATCTAACCAAAAACATTTGTTTGAAGATACCAGTCAGAAACTGGTTTATTTGCTTACCCCCAATTACATAAATCTCTCCATTGAGAGTTGCAGAAGAATGGTTAGTCCTGGGCCGCAACATTGGGGCGACTGTGACCCACTTTCCCTCACGAGTGATGTACTTCCAGGTCTCTGTGGTGGACCAGGTGTTGGACTGAGACCCTCTTGATCCTCCTGTTCAGTTAGCAAAAGGTTGTGAAAGGGATTTTTTCTAATTCCTTGAAAATTCAGATAAGGATTTTGCTGATTTATTTGAATAAATTCTCAGTTCAACAGTTCTAGTTAGTGACCAGGCAACATCAGGCAATAATGACTCAAGATTCCTAGGTCATCACAAAGTTAATATTCTGCTTTATTGTGCTCTAGTCCCCACATTTCTAAAGTGGGTTCAGGTCTTCATGTGAGTTTTAGCAGGATTGTCTATAAGGCAGGGAACTGTTTTATCTTAGCATCTCCAAATCCTCAATGGAGATGACATTCCATTCATGTGTGCAATGAAAACATACATCTCACTGATCCTTTCCCAAAGTTCCTAGTCTCTATAAATACCCAGAAAATCTATCGATTTGTTTTTCTCTAGGTAAAAATAGAGAAATGATACTCTTTTTTTTATCATTTCATTCTCATTTCTACAGTCTCTCTTTTCTTGTCATTATGATTTGAGGCATACAGTCCACACCAACCAATCAGCACAGTATCCATATTCCAATATATATAGTATGATTTGTTAGATACAGACTTTAGCAACAACTAAATATCTTATGAAAAGTGTTCAGCTCACCTGTGACATACACATTGTTATTTAAGGAGACGACAGAATAACCCCATTTATTGTAGTTGGGAAAATCAGGTAGCTGAAACCACTGCCCTATGAAAAAAAAATGCACTTCTTCACAAGGCAAATGTACACAGTATGTAGAATTAAATATAGTAAATGAACAATGTGTAGTCTTTCACTGTTACATGCATCGCTGTTTATTTGTCAGCAAAATTCCAGCAAATGACGAAAAATGCATCTTCCACTGGAGTTTTGGCAGATCCAGGTTTTTTGTAAAAATACAGGTGGTGCTTCTGCATTTTTGTACCCCTGCTCACAAACAGTTGGATGAAGCCCAGTGCATTATGGGCGTAGCAAGTTTTTCTACCTTTTTGGGGGAACACCACAGCCTCTATTTATTGTTCTCTCTAGTCATGTAGCACTGGATTTTATATTGCCTTTTTACTGCTTAGTGTGTTTAAACTTGACTGGTAGTGTGCACATCAGATCTGTGTTCCACATTGATCTAATTCTCCTTTTATAAAATGTTTAAATAGAGTTGATGTATTAGCTAAAGCTGTCCTTACCAAGTTTTGGGTTGTAATAACCACAATTTCTGGGGTATAACCTCTCTCTGTCTTCATCTTCATCTTCATCATCATCTGAGTCATCGTCCAGCGAGCGACCACCCATCACAAATAAAACCTCCAGCAGGTTGAGTGTTTTCTCAGTGACTCTTTGCTCTGACTCACCTCCTGTCTTTTCTCGTTTCTGAAAAAAAAATCATACTAATAATAAAAATTGTAGTATGGAACACTATCTATAAGAAATCTTTACACAAAAGAGACTTGTCTGACCTCTCTGCATATTCTCTCCACAAACGCTTTGGATTGTAGCGAATATTGTACCAATGGCTCTTTGAGCAAGTTCTCAGTGAGGTAGGATTCTGTGAGGAGGGAAAGCTTAGCCAAGCCCAACAATTCTAGCAGGTGGCAGATCCGATTGTCTCTACAATGCCCAACCCAGGCCAAAACAGCCTCGACACAGGACCGATAATCTCTTATGTGCAGATCCTCATCCTTTAAACAGGCCACCAGCCTGTCTTTATCCAGCATCAAGAACTCCTCATGTTGTTGCACTGCCTCAAAGTTTTCAAGGAGGAAGCTCCATGCTTTGGCAACAACTTCAGGGCAGCCATGGATCTCTCCAAACTCAAGGATTCCCAAGCAGTTAGTGGCATCTATCTGGTGCTGCAGATATCGACTGCATACACTACGGACAGTGTGGAACTGGAGCTGGCTGGACGTGCAGATGAGTCCCTCTACATTGTTTTTGTTGATGGTGAGTTTCCCGGTATAAGCAAAGTCCAACAATAATGACAATACATTGGGATCTACATCATGAAGCTCAACACGAGCAGCAATGCTCTCCACAAAATCTCCTGAGAACATGGAATGGAAGTAATGGCTGCAGAGTGCAAGGATTCCCCTGTGACAGGGGAAATCCCGTCCACCAGCTCTCAAGGTGACATCCACAAGTTTGGGTTGAGAGCAGAGGGAGTGAAGACCCTCTAAAATGCTCTGGGGATGGGAAGAGAGGCAGAAGTCTAGATCGTCTATATTACGCACCATGACGACACTCTGACCTATGGCCTTAATGCATTCAGGTCCAACCAACAGATGTTTTAAGTGTTTATCTACAACACAAGACAAATGGGAATAATCAGTCACATGCAATCCGATTGCGACATTCTTGATCGTAGTGTAGCGAATCCTATAACCTAATGACAAATTTTCATCCTTTCTACATGGTAACGGAACATTTCAGGAACAAATTGGAAGAGAATGATGTCATGTTAGCACATCAGTATAAGTCAAAAAAAGGTTTTGCCAAAAACAATATATCTGATAGGCACACTGGGAGAGATTCATTTCTTTGCCTGAAAGAATTTGCACACAAAATATCCCAACCCCAACCTTATGACTGGAGAAACAACAGTGGATGTTAATCAATTCTATTTAACACAACAAGACTAGACAACATAGGAATTAAACTTACCTGCTCATAAATGAAAGCAGAAATCATACATTATTCACCGTACTTGTTTAGAAGGCAGACTTTTTTGTTGCTGCTGTCTGAGATGGGGGACAAGATGGGGGTCTTTTGCAGAGTCACTGGGACAGCATGCTTGTCTTTTACACTGCTATTTTTAGGCCAGACATTCTGCTGGGCTATACTTAGAATCGAAATAGTACGGTTAAGTGCCCAGCTGCTCTTAAAGAGATACAAACAAATTTCTGTGTAAGAGTTAGCAGTCAGATGATTATTTATTTAATCATTAGAGTAAGAAGCCGCCAACATTGGTGCAAATTAAGTCTCTAAATGTGCTGATTCCCAAGGAGTAACAAAAAATTTTACAGAAAAGGGCATTTCATTTGTTTTAAATCACATATGGATAATTCTGACAAAAAGGCAAACACTTCAGTTTTTGGCAGTCTTCTACCTTGCACTCCTGGAAAATTGGAGGATAAATTGCAAAAGCTGACCTTACATGTCACAACTGTATAAATATTGGTACCAGTTCTACATCAAATTAAAAAAAATATATATATATATAAAGATAATAAGGAATCTCTATGTACATTTCTGCCAAAAAATACATATTGTCATTTCTCAAAATCAAATATCTCAGCCTCCTTTTCTTTCCAGAAAGCAAAACTACGGTCAATATATTGGCAAATCTCCTCATTAGTCAGACTACTAATATCAGAATTCTTTTTCAGGACATCACTTTCATCTGTGGTGGGCGTCTGTACAATGACTTTAGGCACAGGCCTCGTTTCTACTGTTGTGGTATGTTCTGAGTGTTCAAGCTCTGGTTGGCCCGTTCCATCTCCAAAGAACTTAACTTTAATGTCTTCAAATCCATCCTTCCATTCCCGGTTTCCTGCCTCAATGTCCTGAATTACAGCCTTGTGAAAATCACGCACAGTCTCCCAGGTGAAACGTCCCACATGGTCGAAGACTTCAAAGCACAGCAAGTGTCTCATTTTCCTCTCATCTGCTGGCAAATCTAG
Source organism: Carassius carassius (assembly GCF_963082965.1). Lineage (NCBI taxonomy): Eukaryota > Metazoa > Chordata > Actinopteri > Cypriniformes > Cyprinidae > Carassius > Carassius carassius. The sequence continues at coordinate 17,174,801 of NC_081764.1, forward strand.
CTCAAGGATGTGAAAGTAGCCGAGCATAAAGAGGTCGAGTGTCAGCGCGTCATTGTCAATGGGAGATCCATCCACACGGGGCAGGAACTGCTCAGGTGAAAAAATGGCCTGCTGTCGGTTGAGTCTCCGGATCTGTCGCGAAGGTACAAATGAGATCATGCTTCTCCAGTTCCCAATCATCTTATTGATGGCACTTCTCTGCTTGAAGAAATGCCCGAATTTGCCATTTTCCATGGTGTTCTTCGGAGAGATATCCAAGCTAGCTTTGCGTTCACACTTCAGCTTCTTAGATATATCCAGGGAATCGACGCTTTGCTTCCTATGAGCGTTTCTCATGGTTACAGTATAAGCCGACTTCTTCCAGTGACCCAGGAACAAGACCACAATACGTTCCTTGCGCAGTGTTGTGCTTTCATAGTTGATAGATGAATCATCAGTCTGGTCAACCTCTGGTCTTTGTTCTTGTTTCTGGGAAACATCATCCGAACCATTTTTTAGCGGTTCTTGCTCTAGTTCACCCAGTGATTCAGTCATCCCTGAATCCTGTTGTGAGGAATCATTCTGATTCTCAAAGTTTGACTTTAAGTTCCTCACAGAGACCCCAAACTGTTGAATCTCATTTTCTATCTTCTCCCTCCTGCCTCTGTTGACGGATTGCCTCTCTGATGGCTGAGAGAAGACATTCACAAGCTCTGTGTTTGGCATTTTGCAGTAGGGCTGGTCTGTTAGGTTGGTCATAAGCAGTGACATACTCTTCAAAATGCCTGAAATACGGTTGCACCAAACAGGTAAGGGAGTCTGTGTAGAGTTCTTGTACTGGGTATTGACTGTGATGTTGACAATGGGTGCCGGGAGAATGTTTCGAAGTTCTTCTGCCAGACGAGCAAGCTCCATTTCATAGCCCTCGCAGTTCTTTTGCATAGAGACACTCTCAATTTGCTTCTCTAAATAAATGAGATCATCCTCTGTTAGAAGCTCTCCGAACGGACCCAGGATGGCATTGTGAGCATGGGAGTACCTCCAACTGTCCATCTTTGTATATCTACCACCACTCTCCTGTTGAGTAAGATAAAATGTCCAGTTAAGAGAGAAAGCTGCAGTCAGAGCATCATCTCAGATTTATCTATGCATTTAAAAGACATTTAATGCAATATTTACATCTTACCTTTATCCTCTGGGTTTCTTGGTCAAATAAGCTGGCCTGTAGCTGTCGTACCATCACTTGTCTTTTCCATTCTGCTATAGATCTGCCCTTCTCATCGTGCATGGGTACCAGGTAATCAATATCAGACAAATTTGCCTCCTCTGTTGGTAACACCACCATTTTATTCTAAAAGAGAAAAAAGACAATAATTTATTTGCAAAGAACTGTAGTTTAAATTGTGCCCTTTAGAACATGAAAAACAAAAAAAGCACTATCATGCTTGGCTAATATGAAATCAAGATCTTAATTAACTTGGTTGTTTAAGTTCCTTTTTTTGTATTTTGATGCAGTTTTCTTAGATATATATATACAGTGCTTTAGTACATTCAATAAAGGTAACTCTATAAATAAGCTACCTTCACATGGTAAGTGTTTACGAACTGACAATCATACAGTATTTACTAAGACAACTGGAGAATAGTTGTGTACATACAACAGCTTTAGTATCAGTAAAAAAAAAAAGTCAGTTACCCAGTACGTTGCTGTTCTAACAGAAAGGCAAGTGTGTATTTAGAAAATTGAAAAGTCTGTTCGGTTATAGAATGCAGTTGTCATGTAACTCTATATAGCATTCTAATACAGGAATGACAACTGTATTCTGCTAGTGTGAAGATAGCCTTAGAGATTCAATTATCATAATATAATGTGAATGTTAGATTTCTTAACTGAAATGGCCAATCCAGATTTCTTAATGCTGGCAATACTTCTTACATCTCCCAGTTTCATTTCTCCCATAAACAGTTTCCCTTTCTCTGGTACTGGCTTACTCGGAGGCATACTGAAACTAAGGTTCTTCACCACTGCAATGACAATCAGAACAAGAACAATGTTTGTTACTCTCATCTGTTTCCAGTTATGTTCTGATCATATTCACATAGGCTGATTACCATTACTCACTAAACTGGAATTAAGTCATCAAGTGAAATTAAGGAAGGATGAGTCAATGGTGACAGCAGTGCAGAACATACACTTAAAACAGCACTAGGGGTATTAAACAGCCCCCTTAGGGCTTTCTCACCCGTAGTGGCCATGTGGACATTCTGGACAGTTTTCCCATGTAAGCTAGAAGATGGAGGCGAGGGGGTAGTGGAGGAAGGGTGAGGAGAAGGTGAACGAGTTGAAGGGGGGTAACGTGCTTGAGGGGAATCTTCCGTCTCAGGATGCTGGTGGGGTTGAAATGAAATGGAAAGTCAGTCCACTGAAAATCGACACATACTACAGCCAAGTATTAAGCACACTTTTCTGTCATAATTGTTCTGTTCCAAAATCTAATGGGCTGCCCATGAAGGGAACATTTTAGGCCATTATTTGAGCAACATTCTAAAGACCAAACGATACTTCAGTTTTGAAGCGATTGCTAGCACATGTGAACAGCAGGACGTGTAGCCATTCAAAGTATACTTTATATGAGAGAATGTGCAAAGACAGGCACTCGACACATATTCAACTAGAAAGTTTAATCAATTTCCAGTGTCTGCTTCATAAGTTATGACTGATAAATATGTTTTTTTTACTCATTTAAACTAAAGTTGCTGGTATCTCTTATCCCCCTCACATAAGTGCTCATCTGTTCAGCCATCTTATTGTGGCCTCCTGCAGTCTGTTGTTGTTTTGTCTCATTTGTTTCTTTTTCAGCTGTGAAACAACAGGCCAGAATAGTGTTACTGCCTAGTGGACAAACTAATTGTACAGTACAGTGAATGCACAGTTCATGCTAGTTGAATGTATGCTAATGTTGAAATTTAAATCACACACATAGCCCAGTGTACATGTAAACACTGACAGCAAACTATTTAAACTAACAGATGTGTGGCACATGGAGCCGTTTCTACATATAATGTTCGGAATAACTCCTTATGAGGTGTTACGTGGTAAGGACACTGCTTTAGAAGACAGCTACCTATGCAGGGATTAACGGAGGAAATAGCTTACCAAATTGTTGAACAGTTCTAATATTATACTCTTTGTCATTCATACTGTATTGTTGTTCAAAGACATATAAAACTTACCTTAAGACTGTCCATGTCTTTTTGAGTATTAATGATCTGTCTGTAATAATCAGAGCTGGGTTGCCGTGACACAGCTGGTTTCTCTCGGAGCTCTTCCTCTATTGGACAGTTTTCTTCCAGAGGTTGGGCAACTGGAAAGAACTGCAATACAAAGAGCTTTTATTATCATATAATATATACTGATTCAGGTAGTGTGCCATCAAAGAACATTTTAAGGCAATGGAATAAAAGCACATTTATTGCTATTTGAGCAGAATATCAGAATCATACACATTAAAAAGCTATTGGGGTTCTTTATTTTGTGCAGTGTTGTGGTCCGCAAAGTGACATGTGAGCATTACAGTAAGAGGGGCCCTAGCGGGCGGGGGGCAAAATAGTTGCACCTGAGCCCAACATTTAGATCCCACTTTACCAGAGGGGGAAAATATATGGAGTATATGGAAACATTTAGATCCCTGCTGATGAAACCGTAATATCCTAATGGACTCCGTGCAGGATGCATATCAAATGTGGCTCTCAAAGGGCTCTCTGTAAAACACACACACGCACAGAGCATCAAAGGGAACACTGATACGCCACAGCATGCTATTTTGCTTTGTCTCTGTGAGGTGGTCCTCCCAATTTCCTCTTGCACGGCACTTTGATGTCCGAACAGAACGAAATGCGCTGTGACATGGCTTGGGCAAAGGCAGGAATACATTTCCCAGAAGTTGTGCAATTCATAAATAGATAAACTTTGGGAGGGGTAATGTGAGTATATGGGGCAAATCTACATTAGCGAAGTGGAATTTCTTTCCTCCGTGATCTTTGAGCCACAGTTCAGTTCCTCGCTCAAGATCAGGATGCATCTGTCTCTGCGTGAAGGTTTAATCAAAGCCAGTGGACACCATGGCCCATTTGGTTTTCATCAGCTATCCTCTTCTGTGGCATAGGCAGTGGATGCTGAAGTAACACTGTCCACCCATTCTCTCCTCTGCCTAATGGGCCACACAAACACTGATGGAGAGAGTGAGACTACAGCAAAAGCACAAAATCCATATAAGGTCCTATACGGTAATATGGAGGAAATCTGGTGCAAAACAAATTACAATCTTTTTTCACCAGCTGCTTTGGACAGTTACTTAGGAGGGGGAGACTCACAGATATAAAACCCTAAGACATGACAAACTTTTATCTTGGAAATAAGTTAGCAGAACATCATTGTAGAGCTGAAACAGACAGAGACTGTGGGATATTTTCTCAGTGCATTACATTTTTTGGGGAAAAGAATCAGAAATAGAAGAAATATGAAGGCATACGCAGTTTGTGTGAGGTTTGGTTAAGGTTAGAGTCTCCACATATCTCTCTGTTTTCTAGAGGAATTCAAGACCACACACTTGTGTTGACATATAAGCAATACATTCTAAGTTAAATCACTTTTACACCTTCAGTTAAAACACAAGATGACCATGTTTGACAGTTTTTAAATTTAGAGGACTGAGTGAAAACGGTCCAAAGTGTCTACAGCAGAAAATCCTCTGTGCTGGAAAGTTTATGTTAAAAATGGAGAAAGGTTGATGAATGAGCTGAAGATGGAATTCTTTCTATGTTAGCTGTTTTACATAGAATTATGGATCAATTCTTTACTACAAATAGTAACAGATTAAGCAAGCAAGCTCAGGTAGACTTCTAGCCTATTCATTTCTCACGTTTCTCAGATTAAACAGAAAACAAAAGCTTAATAAATAAATAAAAATACATGTTTAATGAAACATAATACTATGGGTGTAGAGTTTATTGGTAGCATATTTGTTACTGGTTAATATTTATTATTATGTAGAGTTTATTGGTAGCATATTTGTTACTGGTTGATATTTATTATTATTATTATTATGTTTATTTATTTATTTATTTGTATTTTTTATGGTAGATATTGGATTTTTAATCATGCATGCTCATTTCCCTTTGTCATCATTAAAAACACTCACTTAAAGTTAATATTTAACAACAGCCACAATTTAACATCTTTTAATGTAACCTTCAGCAAATATCAAAATGGATATAAATATTTCACACTGTACATTAAATTAGTGTGATGCTTATATTACTTTTAGCATGTAAAATGTCAAATTTAATATTTTTTATTTGGAATGCATTTTGACAATGTATTAGACTATTGGTCTATAGAATATAGAAATTTATATACGTATATTCAACCAATTAGATGTAAAAATAAATGTCAATGTTCCAGTGATTCAATTTTAGAAGCCTTAAACTGTGGACTTTTAAAGGCACAATAAAGACAATAAGATATATTAATATAAATTACAGAGAGACCCTAAATAAACCTTCAATAATCATGATATGAAAACATTACATTTTATTTTATTACATTCGGAATTAAGAGGAAATTTAGTTAATATAAATGTAAAAAATTACAATGACTGTTTTTAAACAAAAGGTAATTCTACCAATGGTAAAAATTGCTCAATTACTGTAATTCATGTTATGCATCTGAAATTAACAGTAATTATGCATTGTTCAGTAATAATAAAAATAAAATTTTAAAAACAGTAACAATCCATTAGCTCTACAAACACAACATGCATATAAAGCACAACAGTTACTTACAAACTATCGTCCTCCTAATTGTGATCGATATCCAAACAGGCAGCACCTGATCACTCTGTCACTCTGTGACACACGATGTGAACACCCAGAGATGTGTTGACTACATCCACACCTTCCCAACAACTGGCCATGGCCCAACAGACAATAAACAATAAACTCTGATAGGAGAATGCACTTAATAATTTACACAGTGGATTGGGTAGCCGGCAATGTCACTAATGAACAAACCGATCGACATGCCAACAAGCGAGCAGTGTGATAGAAAGCAGGAGACTGTCAAATCAGAAGAAGCGGACAGAGACCGTGTATCTCTTTCATTCACACGTTGTTGTTTTTTATATCTTTGAGACCACATTAAACAGGGGACGTGACCTTACACACATCCACACCAATCACTAGAAAAAACATTGTCAAGTCTTAGCCTGAAAGATAACCTTTCCATTATTTGTTTAATAATGTATGCCCTGGAAAAATAGGTGACAATACAATCAGGTCAGTTGATTTATTCTCTCCAGCATCCTAAATTTCAGCACGTCCAGAGTAAGAGCTCTAAGCCATCATGTAGGCATATGTGTGAAATATATAATCAAATAAATTATATTTATTAATTTATTAATTTATTAATACAACAGTTCTTTCTGGTCCTCGGATCTGATTGGCTGAGAGGAGTGTGATATTCTAGTGATATCAGAACTCCAACCATTTCACCGTTTGTATCACTACGCTTGCCATATTTCTCACAGTGAGTGTCACAGGCTAGCAGAAGCCTAAAATGATACTGTTTTTGTCAAAGAATGTAGTTTTAAGATTTTTTTTTTTGTTGTGAGAATGTACTTGTTTAGACTTCAAATAAGAGGTTTGTTAATAAAGATAATTAATAATAATAATAATAATGTTAATAATAATAACTATATGATAAATATTTGAAAATGTCCTTCAATATTTTCGGAGATATGAGCTCCAGGTCCTCAGTGGCTGTTCAGCACTCATGAACCCACTGAAAGCAAATCTTCTGCAACCTGCTACTGGCTTTGTCTCCATAGTGGTCAAATATGTATTATTAATCATTTTGGGTAAATCTAATGGGCAGTCTTTAGTTTTATTAATCTATTATTTTTTTCCAGAGGAAATAGTTTTGGCAAAATCTCATCATGTTATATTTTGTGTAACTTTAATGGTGTATGTCAGAGCACTGCCTTCGTACTTTTGACCAGGGCTCTGAACCGGTTCAAGAAACGAAAACGAAAACCCGAAATGAAAGATATTTTGGCAGGAACAGAACCAGAAACAAAATATTTGAAATGGCCATTAACGGTTAATAACGTTATTTTATCGTTCCATTTAATATTTGAAATTTGCTGTCAACCAATCACAAATTCCAGTAGTATGGACTATGCAAATGTGACGCCAAAGCAACGAGTGAAATGTCCGCTCAGCTGTGAACTCATCATAGGTAAGTCGCAATGGCAATGCACCGCCCTAAGAGTTTATCTGAGGATAGTGTGAGATGAATTCAACAGATCACACACCTGCAGCACTTCTGTGAATGGAGAAAACAGAAAAACTGTAGGATTACATAAAAAGGAATATAGGCATACTGGATACACTAAAATCATATTGACAAATTTACGAAACGAAAGAAAAAATGTGCTAAATCACGGTTCATTGTGACACGTTCCACAGTTTTCGGAAAGGAAAACAAAACAGCAGAGAGTAGGCCCCTAGTTTTCTTTATTTTGCAAAAGCTTTACAATTTGATTTATTTTGTAAAAGCTTGACAGGTTTGAATAATGTCTTGTTTCTGTATAACCAACCAGCATTGGTATGACCATTTTGCAGAGGTGGAAAGTAACGAATTACATTTACTCGCGTTACTGTAATTGAGTAGCTTTTTTGTGTACTTCTACTTTTTTAAGTATTTTTTTTTATCTGTAATTTTACTTTTACTTAAGTATATTTTGTTTGAAGTATTGTACTTCGCTACATTTTAAAACACATTAATTACTGAGTAAAAAAAAAAATCGCTCCCTGGAAGCTATGTCAGTAAATAATGGGCAGGGGGGCAAACTGGCGCTAAAATCACAAGAAAGATGCAGACGGACAAAACAGGCGTTAGTGGTGCAGACACCGCTGAAAATGAAACCCCGTCATATTCTGAAGTTGAACTCAAGGAAATGAAGTGAACCCCTGGCCATATGTATGCTCTATTATGCTGTGTATGCTGTGCTTGCCTAGGGAGACCAAACTAGCAGTTTATAAAATCTCGACAAGACATCAACCCCACGTAAGCATATAGAGGTGAGCTAAATAATTGCGTCATTGCATTGGTGGTTAAAATGATGCTTTGACATTTTAGCAAGAGGTTTTGCACAAATTAGCCAAAAAGACTGGTGCGGAGTGTGCGATATATATTGTCTGCGATAATATCATAATTGTTGTTTTAATGATGTACGCGCGCATTTAGAGTGTTCTTTCACTGTGTGATTCAGTCTGTTGAAATGCATTTAGAATGAAATCAATCAAAATCATTTAGAATCAAAATCACACAAAGAATGCTGTATTTTCCTCTAAAAATCATAATCACACACACACACACACACACACACACACACACACACACACATATATATATATATATATATATATATATATAGATCAGTGGGGATTTCTTTAAGACTGCAAGGGAAGCTCAGCTTCCCCTCTAATGTAAAAAATAAAAACCCAACGGTCAAATATGTACTATTGTGTATTATGTATTGTGTTAATCAGCTACATGTCGGCTGACTCGATTTTCTTCTCATACATTCCCGTAGCGTCACAGTGCATTTCCCTGTTGAAGCCGAGCGTCCATTGACTTCGATGGGGCTGCTTTGAACAGTTTTTTTCAGTGCTCCGAAGCTAGACGGTCATTGGATAAATGCTGCGATTATGTCCCGCCCACGGACGCTCAGCGTCTCTGGAGGTGAATGAAGACTGGGCTTCCGCGTGATGATTGGAGGATCTGTCGATCTCCTTTTGACTGACAGCGGTCTGCACCATAAGAAGTCGGCGAAGCTGTTTCACGCTCAGTCCCATGATCGCGGATTTCTCAAGTGTATTCGAAAGACAAACTGCGGCAATATTTCTTGATATTTGTAAAATGCAGAACCACCACAAAATTAAATTGGTAACTAAGACAGATTGAAAATGTGCGCGCACACACACACACACACACACACACACACACACACACACACACACACACACACACACACACACACACACACACACACACACACACACACACACACACACACACTATAGCCATCTAGTGGTTAAAGTGATTTATTACAATTTTTAAACTGAATTTCCCCAAAAATGGGCAAAAATCTTACATTAAACCTTATAAAATTATCCATGGTATCCCCATGTATGAAAGTTAGAAATCTGGGTCTTTTATGAAGTGAATTTTACCTGAAATGCTTTTTTCTTTTTTTGTAAAAAAAAAAAGCCTATTTAAATAAATATTTATTTATTTATAGAAATGTAAAAGATTTAAATCCTCCAAAAACTGTACAAAGTTTAGTAAAAACATAAATGAACAGAGTAAAATTATATTTGTAAAAAATTTAAATATTTTACTATTACAAAATGAAATGTTATTGTCTGGGGTCAAAAAGACCCCGAGTGTCACTACAAATGAAGACCATCAGAGGGTTATAATGTAGGCCGAAAATGAGCTTCCCCTCTTTGAAAGACCAGCAGCCGCCACTGATATATATATATATATATATATATATATATATATATATATATATATATTTTTTTTTTTTTTTTTTCTTTTCAACAGGACAGTAAACTAAGAGACTTGCGTTTTAGACACCATATTGCCATTGTTTTTGCTCTATTTCTACAACAAAAATTTATTCCAAACACAGCCACCAAAGCAAAATTTTGCATCTCTGAGCAACATGACAGTGTTTCGTTTCTGAATGAATCAACTGTTTAAATGATTTGGTTCAATCGCAATGACTCACTTATTAACAGTGACTTGCTGACACATACTGGCCATTTTAATTTCACATTTAAAGTATCTTTTGATTTTTTTTTTTTTATAATTAAGTTTTTATAATTTCAAATGAGTATTCAACATTTTATGTCTGGCATATCAAAAAATTATTCATGCATTTGTAACTGCAGGTTAAATGCATTCTTGTCCTGCACTAAACAGTGTATTACATCTAAATGCCACGTCCGATGAAGCTTTTGCATTTCCTCTGTATTGAAAAGATGAGTTTGTTGATACTGATTTGCCAGATAACAGCCCAAATGTTTTATTATTCTAAATAACTGATTCCTTTAATTAAAAACAACTAGTTTGAGATTAATAGACCTATCCCAGGTGTGTCAAACTCAGTTCCTGGAGGGCCATAGCCCTAACCCTGCTCCAGCACACATATCATGTAGTTTTCAAATAAACCTAAATGATTAGATTAGCTGGATCAGGTGTGTTTAATTAGGGTTAAATCTAAACTGTGCAGGACTGTGGCCCTCCAGGAACTGAGTTTGACACCCTTGGTCTGTCCCATTTTTGACTCCCTCCCACTGGTTAAAATGTAACTAAGTAATTTTTACTCTGAGTAAATTTTAAATGAGCTACTTTTTACTTTTACTTGAGTGGATTTTTTAGACTGGTACTTTTACTTGTACTTAAGTAAAATTTCATTAATGTAATGGTACTTTTACTTGAGTAGAATATTTTTGTACTCTTTCCACCTCTGCCATTTTGCTATATTGAAGCCTGTTCATTATCAAATTAAAATACAGTTAAAGAAACAAATAAAAAGTTACACTGCTCCGTTTTACAAAATGTTACGTTCAGCGTGACCGTGCCTCACAGTGCTGATAAAGCCAATATGAAGGATGATGTTTTATTTACAGTCGTGGCCAAAAGTTTTGAGAATTACATAAATATTAGCTTTCAAAAAGTTTGCTGCTAAACTGCTTTTAGATCTTTGTTTCAGTTGTTTCTGTGATGTACTGAAATATAATTACAAGCACTTCATATGTTTCAAAGGCTTTTATCGACAATTACATGACATTTATGCAAAGAGTCAGTATTTGCAGTGTTGGCCCTTCTTTTTCAGGACCTCTGCAATTCGACTGGGCATGCTCTCAATCAACTTCTGGGCCAAATCCTGACTGATAGCAACCCATTCTTTCATAATCACTTCTTGGAGTTTGTCAGAATTAGTGGGTTTTTGTTTGTCCACCCGCCTCTTGAGGATTGACCACAAGTTCTCAATGGGATTAAGATCTGGGGAGTTTCCAGGCCATGGACCCAAAATTTCAACATTCTGGTCCCCGAGCCACTTAGTTATCACTTTTGCCTTATGGCACGGTGCTCCATCATGCTGGAAAATGCATTGTTCTTCACCAAACTGTTGTTGGATTGTTGGAAGAAGTTTCTATTGGAGGGTCTTTTGGTATCATTCTTTATTCATGGCTGTGTTTTTGGGCACAATTGTGAGTGAGCCCACTCCCTTGGATGAGAAGCAACCCCACACATGAATGGTGTCAGGATGCTTTACTGTTGGCATAACACAGGACTGATGGTAGCGCTCACCTTTTCTTCTCCTGACAAGCCTTTTTCCAGATGCCCCAAACAATCGGAAAGGGGCTTCATCTGAGAATATGACTTTGCCCCAGTCCTCAGCAGTCCATTCACTATATTTTCTGCAGAAGATCAATCTGTCCCTGATGTTTTTTTTGGAGAGAAGTGGCTTCTCTGCTGCCCTTCTTGACACCAGGCCATCTTCCAAAAGTCTTGGCCTCATTGTGCGTGCAGATGCGCTCACACCTGCCTGCTGCCATTCCTGAGCAAGCTCTGCACTGGTGGCACTCCGATCACTCAGCTGAATCATCTTTAGGAGACGATCCTGGCGCTTGCTGGACTTTCTTGGACGCCCTGAAGCCTTCTTTACAAGAATTGAACCTCTTTCCTTGAAGTTCTTGATGATCCTATAAATTGTTGATTTAGGTGCAATCTTAGTAGCCACAATATCCTTGCCTGTGAAGCCATTTTTATGCAACACAATGATGGCTGCACGCATATCTTTGCAGGTCACCATGGTTAACAATGGAAGAACAATGATTTCAAGCATCACCCTCCTTTTAACATGTCAAGTCTGCCATTCTAACCCAATCAGCCTGACTTAATGATCGCCAGCCTTGTGCTCGTCAACATTCTCACCTGAGTTAACAAGACGATTACTGAAATGATCTCAGCAGGTCCTTTAATGACAGCAATGGAATGCAGTGGAAATGTTTTTTTGGGATTAAAGTTAATTTTCGTGGCAAAGAAGAACTATGCAATTCATCTGATCACTCTTCATAACATTCTGGAGTATATGCAAATTGCTATTATAAAAACTTAAGCAGCAACTTTTCCAATTTCCAATATTTATGTAATTCTCAAAACTTTTGGCCACGACTGTAGATGAAAGTACAAACACTATATAATAAATCATATTTTAGCATCCAGATACGTCGGGAACATGGAAACATTTGTATTTGTGCCAAATGAGAGAGGTAAGCATCAGCTTCACCTTAGATTAATTTGCTTTTGGATTGACATTTTTATAGCCTAAATTTGAGGTGATTTGTTTTGGAGAGAAACTAAAAACTGCTTTTAGAATATTTGTTAACATTTTGCTTTATTATTATTATTAGGCAAATTATATATATATTTTTTAAAATAACATGATTAACCGGTATTTCTTCCACCCGATCGGTTTCAGAATGGTAATTATGTCAGAGTAACGCAGGAACAGAAACGTTAAAATATCGATTCTGGAGTGAACCGATTGAATTTTTTTTTTTTTTTTCATTTTCAAGCCCTGCTTTTGACTGAATTGCCTAGCATCTTTTATAATGGCAGTTGTTGCTTATTAAATATTATTATTCAATGAATAATATTTTATATAAACAGTAGTGTTTAATTATAGTATTTAGTCTTGGGAAACGGTGTGTGTTCACGATGGTGATTTTTGTTACATTATTCTGCCATTAGATGATGACAAGAGACTTTTATATTGAAAGAGACTGAAATGGTTGTAAACAAGGAAGTTATTTTTACTTTCAACTTTCATCTTGTGAGACCCAGCCAACAAATGCACTGAGGAAATCATATAAACATTCAAACTAAAATTTATTCAGACACCTTAAACATTTCACACATTATTACAGTTTAGTAGTAGTAGTAGTAGTAGTAGTAGTAGTAGTAGTAGTAGTAGTAGTAGTAGTTTATTCGCTATAGTTTAGAAAATGGAAATAAAATACGACAATAATTTAAACTGTGTCAGAACAAATTAATCTTGATAATGTCAAATAACACAAAACATGGCCAGGTCAAAGTGTCTGAATAATTTTTGGTCTCAAATTTGTATTAATTTTACTGGTAGGAATTTTTGGGTATATTATGTAACAGTGTATTATTTTGCTATCCTCCCTTACATAAATGAACTATAGTTTCCTGCACCCACTAGTAAAAAAAAAAGATCAAAATTTGTATCTGGTGTCTGAATAATTTTTGATTTGACTGTATATATGCGTTGGAGCTCTGAAATGAGGAGGCAAAGTCCTCAAAGAGAATATAATTTTTTTTTTTATCATGGACACTATTATATGTCACTGACCCAGGAATTTTCTGGAAATCTCAGTGATGAAATTAGAACAGACAAACACTCTTGTGAAATGCAATGTGCAAGTGCTTACAGTAAAGCAATGAAATTTAGTAGAAAGAAATAATGTGTCAGATTCAGATTTTGTTGTTGTCATCAAAGGTTCTAAGTCCAAATGAAATATGTGCTATTTTGGCACCAATTTATTTGTCAGTTGGCAGAAGCAAGTCAAAGTCACGGACATGCCTTACATCTGAACATGCACACTTCTTTAGAAGCAAGCCCTAATTTGAATGCCCAGAATGCCTCAGTAATCATGATGCAGTAGTTGAGCAACACCCAGATGACCTATTGCATCTGCTGAGATTCTTAGGTGTGGAACGAGTTGACATTTCTCTATCCCATAAGGCCTCATAAGCTGAAAAAGCAACAGATCAGATTCAAACCTAGACACCTCTAGACCACTGGTTACAAAAGTGACTTAGTATTTCTGATAATGTATTCATACTCTACATCTTCATTATAGCCGAAAAGTACATTATTCATGAAATTTAGAACATATGAAAGTTCAAGAATTCAGAAACAGCAATGCCCTTATTTGGGAACACCAACAATGCATGTAAAGTTCAGAACAATATAAATTCAATGTTTGATTAAAAGAAAAAAAGGTATTTGGTGCGGTATTAGGGAGCACTTAATTTACTTTACTTCATTGATCAATGTGCAAAGTGGATCCAAAAAGCTAAATGACTAGCCCTAACCGTAACTGCTTTAGAAGATGAAAAAAGGAAATTATGAACGAAGATTGCTTACGGCAAACCCAGAATCTGCAGGTGCACGGTGTGTCATTACAGATTCTCTGTTAAATGGTAAACACTGTTCCATGTGTAGCAGATCACTAAAGGTCAAAGCAATCAGAGCATTCTTGAGATATGACTGAGCGTTTGATGAGAAACATGTTGGTGGGGTGGTTGGGGGGGGGGGAGGTAAACTCGTAAAAAAGCTCTCTTACCACCCCCTAGTGGTCGATTAGCACTGATATTTTTGTAAAGACTCCATGCTGACCCAAACTCTCCAAGCATTTTTATAATGCTTGAAAGTACCAGCAATACACAAAGCACAGAGCTTCATTATACATCACAATATGAACTTTTCACAATCTAAAGCAATTGTTGTTGTTTTGGTTGTACTGAAATAAACCTTCTTCAGCCAGAAGAGACACATTTAATACTGCTGGCCTTTTAATTCTCTGCCTGAATAAGATGAGAGCAAAGCATATATGCCTGTTGTAAAATAAACCCTTGATCTGTTTATTTGATTGCTGCTGTCTCAGGGAGAAGGCACTCACACTTTGAGCAGAGGGCCGTGCTCAGAGAGGGTGACCTCTTTGGGATGAAATCAAAAAAAGGAGGAAATACCTAGCACGCAACTCTCTGGCCAATGGCCCAAACAATCCATTACAGGCACCGTTAGGAAATGAGATGGCCTGTCCCAAGCACTCTGAGGTGGAATAAAACCTTCTGAAGTACACTACAACTTGCAATACTATAAGTGGACCAGGAGGAAACCTAAAATGCTTTATTCATGAAATAATGCTGATGTGGACCAAGACAGTGGGAGGCCTGGGAACCATTTTTGGGTCAATGAAATATAAGAAGGTTTCCAAGATAAAGATAAAGTCTAGTGTAAAAAACGTGCCAAGTTATTTTGTGAGAACACTTCATATTTTCGAAAAGTCTTATTTAATACACTTTTCATTGTAAAAAGTCATATTCAATACATTAATATAATTTTGTGTTTTTCAGGAACATCACACGACATTTTAAAACCTGAACTAACCTTGCCTTGTCACAAAAAGATCAAATTATTTGATACATTAAGATTTTATTATATATATTTTTTTGTGGGATACTAAAGTGTCCATCAGTTGGGGTTTAAGAAGCAGGTCATCTGGGTACTACTCACCCACTGTTTTTCAAATACTATGAATTCGGAAATATTACTCCCCTCACATACAATTTTTCACCTACGATAGGGAAGTATGCGATTTCGGATGTATAGCAAATGTATTCCATGATCAGATGTGTTAACATTGCAAAAAAGATAAACAATCAGATGCAAGTTTGAAGCCAGCAAACATCCTGTTCTTCAACCGATTTGATAGATCAAGTATCTGTTTCCAAGCATTAGAATGGTAAAAACCCGAAACCAAACCCTGTGGATCCCATAACCAGCTCAGCCCCCGGCCCTCTACCTGAGCTAGGCTGCTGGTCAGAAGGTAACTGATACACCCCCGGCACATAGAGAGACTGCGAACGGCTGCATCTGATGCTTCAACATCCTCCCTTCACTAATTAGATCTCTATTGTTGGGACAGTTTGGCTTAATTCTTGACGTCTAGTGACACCCTGAGTCTCTCCCTCTCTCGATATAGGAGCAATTAATTACTGATTTATTCATGTCTATGTTGACAGGGAGCTTATATTTCTACATTAGATCTATGGAAGCGTGTGATCAGGGTGATTGGAAACTGCGTAATTAATTCTGTGAAATTTCAGATATGGTCAAATTTAATGAAACTTAAATTGAATTCTTAATTGGGTTCAATTGATTTTTAACCTGTTGGCATAGCACAAACATGGCTTTTAGTCCTAGATCTGGCTTTATTTGTTTGATACTTACAGCAAAATGAATATGGAACATTTAGATTAAGAATCAAGAACTTGCTTTAAGATTCCAATCCAACTTGGAAAACTGGGAAAACTTTTTTTTTATTATTATCTGACATGAATACAATGAAAAAGTATTTGCAGGTTCAACCATGGAAATCATCCTTTGTTGTCATAAGCTTGTCATTATGCTTACAGTTCAACAGCTGAGTATCCAATATAGTCCACAGAGGTTTGCATAACATAAATTTATGGCCTATACCCTATATAACATTTATTTAAAGGAAATTAATATTCAGTTTTTTTTTAGAATTTGTTCATATGGATTTTAGCTCACACATGCAGTATTAGCATGTTAAACTTGTTTTATCAGCTAAGCAAGGTATGTTGGAAGAAATCCAAGACAATTCTTGAATGGGAAAAGTAAAAACAGCTGCTATTTCCATTGCCCATTAATGCAGATGGACATCTTTAAAAAAGAAAAGAAAGAATGCACAGTTGTGAGATACAGTAAATCACCAGAACAGCAGTATCCCCCATTGACTGATCCATCAATTTTGTGCTCTAAATGTGGAATTCATTTATTGTCTTATGTGGTTCAGTTGTTGTGCCTGCCCCCCGACAGCACTACCATGTTCACCCTTGAAAAAATGTATGTCTTAAATTAAGCAGCATCTTATTTACCATGTGAAACAAGAAGGCTGAGAAGCCATTGAGGTGCACTGCACACAAAAGTTCCAAAGAAAGTAGGTGCCACATGAAATCTTGAGTTACTGGCCTGATTTTCATAGATGCTCTTCATGTGAATGGACACGTCAGTCAAAACAAACTGATCGTGAAAGATCTTGATACAGAACAATTGAGAGCTGACCCATTGAGGCAAGAAGTGAAATTGGACGAGAGCTTTTGCTTTCTGATCTTGTCTGTGTGAAACTTCACTGTGAGGTCTACAACACATCATTTTTAAACATTCATGGCATGACGCTACATCCAAAACGTGTGAAAAACTTTGACCCTTTCTCATAATTATACATGTCTGTTCTTGTTATTATTTATAAAAGCATAATTCAATGCCTAACAAAACTGGTAAAGTAACAAAGCCCTCATGATCGTTTTTCAGTAGAATAAGATCTAAGGAACTCATTATTCGTGTATTTTTTTTATAGTTTACATATAGTAAATGAAAATACTGTATATCCACCATAATCTGCACTGTTTATAATTGATGACTTGACATTTCAGCGGGAATTTCCATTAATTTTTATATTAAAATAATAATAATACTGTGGGTTAAAGGTTTAAAAAGGATTACAATTATTTTTGATTATTTACAAATTGTCATTGACTTACATTGTATTACACATTAAATGCATGGTGACAGATCTCCAACTCACTTATTATTAAACTAAATACATTAATAAATGAGTAAAGGAATAAATAAAATTCATTAAAATAAATAAATGGTTAATTATTATATTTTATTTTTGAAGTAAAATATATATATATATATTAGCATAAATACAAATAAATATTGTCCTTTATCATTTAATAATTAATGCATCAGAGGGTTAAGTATGAATTATCTTTTACGTATGTCGATTTTTTTTAGCTTCAGTAGACATTATTTCTGACTTTCAGTTCAAAAGGCATTGTTCAAAATGACCCTAAGGTCAACAGTGGAAATGGCAAAACACATAGTGTAATTTATTTATGTCGTCACTACTTTAAATATTTCCACAATCAAGATAGGGCTGCATGAAATTTCGAATAATTCTAGAGATTCATGTGTGCACCATACGGCTTTACAAAGACAATTGAAACAACGATCAATCATTAAACCCTAAATGATCCACATACTAATGTAATTTTTTTTTTCTGCAGATCAGCAGCTGTGAACCCATCTATGTCTCTTTCCTTTGGGTTGATCTGGTGACCCAGGAGGATCCGACAGCACTGGGAAATTATTTTGTATACGATTATTATGATTTAAAGGCATAATTAAAATAATTTGTGTGTTAGACACTACACAACAGACACAAATCCCAATTTAAACCCACCTCTATCTCCCCATTCTCTGCAGCATCATGTAGAGGAGTGCCACCCCAGTAATCCTTCTTGACTTTTGATCCCATCTGTGACAGCCTCTCCAAGATGTGATGATGCCCTCCACTGGCAGTAGAGTGTAAAGCAGTCGCCCCTTCATTATCTTGACAAGACAGGCTGACGTCTGTTGAGGACATCTGAAGTAGTCCAAACAAGTATTATGCACTTGTAAACTTGTAGTAGACCTCTACTACAACATGATATCAAAGCGTATATGTGTCTAGGTCAGGGGTAGGCAAGTTCGGTCCTAGAGAGCCGCAGTCCTGCACAGTTCAGCTCCAACCCTGAAAAAAAAAACTCACCTGCCTGTACCTTAGTAATCCTGAATGGATTGATGAGCTTGTTCAGGTGTGTTTGATTAGGGTTGAAGCTGAACTCTGCAGGTCTGCAGCTCTCTAGGACCGAACTTACCTACCCCTGGTCTAGGTGAATGTATAACCCACCAGCCATACCACCAGTGCATGGTGGTCCATGTGAGTCTTGCCATCTTGGGTTCTTAGATGTACGTCAGTTCCACAGTCTTTCACCAGATCCTCCACAACATGTAGATGTCCCTCCTGGCAGGCCAGATAGAGCGGCGTGGCCCCCATATTAGTCTGACTATTAACACACCTGAAAAGGTCCATTTGGGTGTTTATTCAAATGGGATTTTGAAAGCTGATATGAATTTCACACTAAAAGATATTTCTGCATAAAATCCCTCTCCCACTATCGGTATTCCCATGTCCTTATCTATGGATGACATGTATTCCCCCTTCAATGAACCTCTGTTTTACTGGTCATCCTGGCCTTTGTGGCCAACAATATAAGATTCACTCATTGGATTTAATAACTGTGCTAAAAGATTCAAACATGTGCTAAAGGCGTCTCGACATATAAGATCTGATAAATCAACTATTTTAGCCAAGAATAAATTGAGCAAAGGATTATGTCAGTGTCTACCACTGTTAAACCAATTACTGTCTGAATATTATTCACTGGAGGCTTATTTAAATTTAATGGGATTGTATGAAGCTGTTTAAGTATGAAATGAATTTGCAGGCCAGCTTGGAATGTGAATTTTTTAGAGTAAAAACAGTAATACTGTTAAATATTATTACGATTTAAAGTTACTGTTTTCTATTTTAATATATTTTAAAATGTAATCTATTCCTGTGAAGGAAAAGCTGAATTTTCAGCAACCATTACTCCAGTCTTCAGGGTTACATAATCCTTCAGAAATCATTCTAATACAGGTATGATGATTTGGTGCTGAAGGAACAATCCTTCTTCTTATTATTTTTTTCATTTTTTATTTTTTATTTAAATATTATATATATATATATATATATATATGAAGAGTTCAGATGCGAAAGCCTCTAAGTGCCATCTGAAATTTTCATCTAAAATTAGGATTTTTATCAAGCTCCTATATTTTTTTTTATTTTTTTTTTATTTTATTTTTTTCTCTTCTCTGTCTACATGGCATCATTAGGTTCTGTCATTCAGAAACATGGCTTTTCATACCACTGCTATGCTAATGACTCTCAACTCTACCTCTCATTCCATCCTAATGACCTGACGGTAGCTACTCGCATATCAGCTTGTCTAACAGACATTTTTTGCTGGATGATGGACCATCACCTTCAACTCAACCTTGCCAAGAAAGAACTGCTTGTGTTTCCAGCAAACCCATCGTTTCATCACAATTTCACCATCAAGTTAGGCACATCAACCATAACTCCTTCAAAAACAGCCAGAAACCTTGGAGTTATGATTGATGATCAGAACTTTCTCAGACACATTGCTAAAACTGTCCGGTCCTGCAGATTTGCTTTATTCATCATCAAGAAGATCAGGCCCTTTCTTTCGGAACATGTTGCACAACTCCTTGTTCAAGCTCTTGTTCTGTCCAGGCTGGACTATTGCAATGCTCTCTTGGCAGATCTTCCAGACAGTTCTATCAAACCTTGACAATTAATCCATAACGCAGCAGCAAGATTAATTTTTAATGAGCTGAAAAAAATACACGTCACACCTCTGTTTATCAATTTGCACTGGCTACCAATAGCTGCTCGCATAAAAGTCAAGGCATTGATGTTTGCCCTCAAAACTACCACTGGCTCTGCACCCATTTACCTATCTTTTTTTGAACTTCTAACTTTAGCAATTACTATTTTAATTCTATTCTTAAAAAAAAAAAAAAAAAAAAAAAAATTAAATATCTATATAGACCTCTAACACTAGCTTGCTCTATTCTTTTTCTATTCTATCTGTTTTATTTTTATTTTTATATTATTTAAAAGCCCTTGCTACGTGTACTGTGTTAAGCTAACTGAGACTTGTTATAGCACTTATATATCATTGCTCTTTTTGTTGTTTTTGATTTCTTCCACTGTCCTCATTTGTAAGTCGCTTTGGATAAAAGCGTCTACTAAATTAATAAATGTAAATGTAAATGTAAATATATCTTGGTAACACTTTAGAATACAGTTCATTAGTTAATGTTATTTAAGAGCAATCCTTCAACAGCATATATTAATCATAGTTAATGTTAATTTCAACATTTACTAATGCATTATTCAATTGCAAATTATTCAGAAATTCGAAATCTTTCGCTCGTTATCTGGCTCGGCTCGGTGTTCATCTTCAGTTCTCTCTTCACAGCAGTTCAGTCAGTGTACTGTTTGAGTGCATGCATTACTCCGGGATATTGGTTTGTTTTAACTCAGAGGGAGTGTCAGCCACATTAAACAAGTTAACAGCTTAAGTCATTTGTGGATTAATGCTTATTGGAGACTAGAACTGTTTCAAACGATTCAGTTCGATTTGGTGAACTGGTTCAAAAAGATCCGGTTAAATCGAGTGATTCGTTCGCGAACCGGACATCACAACACTGCAGTGTGGTGAAAGATGTTTTTATTACTACTTTGAAGATGTTTTTATTACCTTTCTGGACATGGACAGTATACCTTACATAGATTTTCAATGGAGGGACAGAAAGCTCTCGGACTAAATCTAAAATATCTTAAACTGTTTTCCGAAGATGAACGGAGGTCTCACGGGTTTGGAACGACATGAGGGAGAGTCATTAACGACAGAATTTTAATTTTTGGGTGAACTAACCCTTTAACACCAGAACCACCAGTCTCAGAAAAGTATTGAAAATGTAGATTTAACTAAAAAGTTTAAATGCTCCCTCAATTTGTGTACTCTGGCACTGCTCTGGTAGTTGTATTCCTATACACAAACACACATCTATTTCATCCCGACCATGTTTCAGATGTTGTCATGCTACAGACGCAACATGAATCTATACATGCGTGAGAGAAAGGGAGAACAGGAAGCAGTGATATACTTACACAAGACAACTGATAATCAACTTTAGGGTATGAAGTTAATTAGTTTGATGGTTCATTAGATCACTACAACTCAATTACTCTTCCTCCGTCCCTTTTCATTACATGCAAAAGTTATGCTAGTAACTGAGCAAACTGAGGGAACTCAAGTTTGAATTAAAAAAAAATGGAATACCCATGTCTGGTCTTAGAGCAATTGTTGCCATCAAACCCATATCTAGCAAAATGAAACTAACGAGGAAGCACATTCATGTTGCTTTGGTGTCAGGGCTGCATTTTGTGTGGCCTCATACCACCCAAGCAGAGAACGTGTTACATTTCAAAGGACATGGATAAATAACATAACAGACGTCCTGTAGTTTTACCAAAAAGGTACACTGGGTCAGTATGAGAAGGAATAACAAATTAAAAATGTCATAATAATTCATATGGATAATTTAGTCTCCAATTAATTATATATAAAAAATAAGATTCTATCATTTTAATTATATAGAATAATTGTGATACATGTATTTATAATGAAATATGTGCAATAATCAATAATATGATTATAAATATTTATCAGAAACTGAACGCTGTTAAGAATATTGTTGAGCTGCTTTTTGGCACATGCTGTTCCAATTTCATTCATTTAACTGAAATCAGTTCAAGTGGCTAAGCTCTGAAACTTTGATTGCTCAATGCTGTCAATATATGACTAGACATCATCATATCATCATACTCTGCCAAAATATCCATCTACTTTAGATGAATGTTAGAGAAAGGATTGTTAATTTTGTACCATTGAGATTATACTTTTTTTTTTACATTTTGCATTTTCATTTTAAAGTTTTAGCAGATTTGTTGTGTAATTTTTAAATAATTTTATGTCCATATTTTTGAATCATTTTCATTTCAGATTTAGTTAAGTTTTAGTTTCTTGAGTACAACTGAAAATGAAAAATGTTGCCCTGCCAACTAGCTCAAATAAACATTTTAATCCAGTTTATGTGTATTGTATTGTGTGTGTGTGTGTGTGTGTGTGTGTGTGTGCGTGCGTGCGTGCGTATTTAACTTGAGTTAACTATATTGACACTGGCTTACATAGTTATTGGATCTGTTTTTAAAAAAAGACACTCATTTTAAGGCACTCAGCATGGCTGGACTGGCCATTGGGCATACCGGGCATTTGCCCGGTGGGCCGACGTGCTTTTTGGGCCGATATCTCATACTCAATTTTTTTTTTTTTTAAACGGCCCATAAAATTTGTACATCGGCGGCCCATTCGTTTTGTTTTGTTTTGCTTAATTGGCGGCGCTGGGTTTGTGCCGGTGTAATGCATTGGTCAAAGTCAGTGTTAGTTTTTTTTCTGACAGACCAGCCCATGAAACACGTAGATCAGTGGCCCATTGGCTCTTTTCTTGATTGACACTGGGCTGGCCCAATCACAACTTTAAACGAGTGAGCGAGCGGCAGCAGTGTCAGTGTGTATCTGTAAAAAAGATGGAGAAGAAACGCAAGGAATGTGCAGATAAATAGCGTGAAAAAATAGAACCAGGCCCTTAAAGCAGACACTGTAAACTGTGTCAAAATATATGTTTTCTGACCTTCATCAGCTCCTGTGGCAGATGATGATAGTGAGGACGGAGGATCAGGAGAGAGATGAGAAAGTGTAGAGCCTGCGGTAAGCATAACTACTTTCAAAACACTTAGGCCATGTCATGAGTGTAGATTATTTCCACATCTGCATAGTTGACGATTACCGCAATTCACTAGAAATTTAATAAGAGGCTTTTGTAAACCATGTTTTCCGCCAAAATAAAAGCTTGATGCAGTTTGCGTCAAAATAAAAGATCATGTGCTTATCTCTTTCAAGTATAGAAATTGGTACAACTAATTAAGAAAGTTTCCTTTATTTTTTTGTGCATTTGTTTTACAAAATATTGTATTACTGTCATTGGATTAATATTATAACTATTATTATGTATAGGTGTAATGTAAATAGACACTGTAACTAAAAGAGGTTTAAATTTTTCTTTGTTTAATTTGCACACTGAATATGGGTTGGAGCTTTTAATTTTGAACTCTCAAAGTGCACCAGATTAATGAATTTAACATTAAAATGCACAAAATTTTCTCACGGGGGGCATGCCCCCGAACCCCCCTTGAAGGACCGAGGACACACCACCATAGTTTTAACAAAAATCCTGTAAGAAACACTGGTATTGCTATGCCAGAGCCGCTTATAGCTTGTTTTAGGATTCACCGCTGTGGAGTATAGTTCAACTGTATTAATAAATATAAAATTTTGAATTATTTCATCTGTTAACTCTCACTCGTTCCTATACTCACTCATTACATGGCATTAGTGGTTTTAATGAATAGGAGTTGGTATGCATATAATTAAGGGCGTGCAAAGATGGGTGGTGTTTATGATCATATAGTGGGCCGGTCTGGGCAAAAATGCCCAGGCCGATTTTTTGTCCCAGTCCAGCCCTGGCACTCAGTGTACTCAAACAAATAACTCGAGATGTGTGACCCACAAGACCAGTGACCCAAAACAGCTCGTCACATGCTCTTTTTCATCCACCTCTGCCACATGAGATTTATCTCTGTCATTACTACGTATTTGAGCCCGTAACACTGTACCCTGGAGCTTGACCAATCAGTAGCTTCAAACAGGTGAGGTAACCCTTCGCTGCAGCATAGTGGGCTGGAAGAACACTGCAGTTTGTTTCCACTTCTGCTTCATTCCCATGAGACAGCAGCCAGTGGACAGCTTCCAACCTCCCGAACTGTGCAGCGAGATGAAGCGGAGTGGCCCCACCAGAATCCTGATCCTAAATACATGCAAACAAATAAGAATAGTTATAAGCAATAATTCTTTATTTTTTCTTTGCACATAAATAACTTTATATTATTATATGTTATATTATCTTGTTTTATGTTATATTATAACTTATATATCTTGCAATTCAGCATTTTCTCTAAATTCCTGAATTCCCTTAGTTTACAAATTGCAGTTTTGTAATTTTTTTCTGCCACAAAATAACAAGGTAATACATGTTATTACTTTTGATTGGTTATACCATATAAAATTTTATATTTATTTTTTTTTTCTTGAAAACTGTATAAAAGTTTTTTAAAACCATATAAACGTATTCAAAGAGTTCATTTATAATATCTTGACACGTCTTTTAGAATAGATTTGTATCCCTAATTCTTTTGGCAATTATGCCATTATATGATGATCCAAACTTTTTATTACCACAATACAGAAGATAAATTTAACAAATAAAGTTGACTAAGCAGTGAGGAAACTACAGGAAAGAGTATTATTATTATTATTATTTTAAATAAGTAAGAATACAACCACTTAAAATCATGAGCCTACACTTTGGTAAAGAGCTGTCATTGAGTCATAAGCAGAAAGAACATTCAATTTGATAGAGTTTATTTCATGATGTCATCATAACATTTACATTTATTCATTTAGCTGACACTAAGTGACTTACAATTGCTATATATGTCAGAGGTCGCACACCTCTGGAGCAACTAGGAGTTAAGTGTCTTGCTCAGGGATACATTGGTGTCTCACAGTGGATTCGAACCCGGGTCTCTCACACCAAAGGCATGTGTCTTATCCACTGCGCCAACACCACCCCTTAATACCCCTTCATAACACCATCATAGCAACAGTGTTTATTGTGTACAGTGTATATCCATTCTTCTATAAATCTAGTACTGACACAGACCCCATTCCTCAACGGGCCATCACTCCTCTACACAGTCAATGTGATCAAATGAGTGTAGCCATCTTTATTTAATCAGACCAAGGAAGTGTTCATTATTAATTCCTCATCGTACATACATACTTTGACCTTGGCAAGCAAGAGCTTATTTTTTTAATGGATGAACTTCCAGCAAGACCACCAACCAAGAATATCACTTGTTATCACTGTAGTTGATGAGAACAAGGAACTTAAAACATCTACTTTAACACAGCACAGCTGGCAGTAAATTAGATCAAGAGGTCGTCAATGTTAAAAGAGCCGGTTTGCATTAGTGTGAGAAGGGGTGATGTGTTGGGGGGTGGGGTGGCATGGGTCTCAGAGAAGCAATATTGCCTGTTTTTCCCTGGTAAACAAACATTGTAAATGGTTAGATTGAACCCCCTCTAACACATCTGGTCATGATTACAGTGATCATGCAATACTACTGAGCAAAGAGTAAACAGAGCAAGGGAAAGTGATGTAATAAAACCATTCTGTGGGTCCTGTAGGAGGTGAACTACTTATTTTGTAAAGTGCTATTTTTGGAGCAGGTGTTGCTGGTGTTTCTAATGCAGTTTCAAACCTGTATGAAATTGTGTTCTGTAGAAAACATACAAATCTAAAAATAAACAAAAGCTTTATTATTTTTGAAACATTAATTCAATGTAAAATAACTGTTAATGTTATGGTTGGTTACGGAAAAGTATGAATATATATATATATATATATGATGATAAATGATGCATGGTGTGTTAGGATAGGACAACTATTTGAAAATCTGGAATATGAGGGTGCAAAAACAATCTAGACCCATACAATATTATTTTTGCTATGGCTAAAAATATACCCAAGCGACTTAAGACTGGTTTTGTGGTCCAGGGTCACACATATAAGAAAGAAAGAAAGAAAGAAAGAAACATACCTACAAAAATCTACCCCAAACTTTTCCACGTAGATCTTTTTAGAAAAATGTTGATGCTGCTCTTTTCCGTAAAATGAAATTGAATAGCAAACAAGGACTGTCAAGCTTTAATATACAGGTGCATCTTAAAAAGTGTAAATATCATGGAAAAGTTATTTATTTTTTGCAATTAAAAAAAAAAAAAAACTTGATATTTTTTTTATTCTATTTTTTTATTCTGATGGTTATGACTTACAGCTTAGGAACATTTAAAATTCAGTATTTCAAAAAATTTGAATATTTTCTCAAAGATCAATCAAAAAAAGATTTACAAAAAAGAAATGTTCAAGACCTTTCAAATCAGGTTTAATTATCAATACTTGGTTGGGGCTCCTTTTGCACGAATTACTGCTTCAATGCGGCGTGGCATGGAGGCGATCAGCCTGTGGCACTGCTGAGGCGTTATTGAAGTCCAGGTTGCTTTGATAGTGGCCTTCAGCTCCTCTGTATTGTTTTTCAGATGTTACTTATCTTCCTCTTCACAATATCCCATAGATTCTCTGTGAGGTTCAGGTCAGGTGAGTTGGCAGGCCAATCAAGCACCACTGTTGGGAACGTTACTTTAAAAAGTAATTAGTTATAGTTACTCACTACTTGTTCCAAAAAGTAACTGAGTTAGTAACTGAATTACTCTATAATAAAAGTAACTCGTTACCAGGGAAAGTAACTATTTGCGTTACTGTAAAAAAAAAAAAAAAAGTTGCTATATGTCAAAGAATTTAGTATTATTATTTTTTTTTTTTTAAGTTTTCACAAGTCAGTTGAAATAAGTAGAACAGACAGGTGTTCATACATAACTTTCGAGATTTATTGCACGTCAACAGACAGCAAGAGTTTTATCCTGCACTCTTTGTAAGAAAAGTGTTTTTGGCCACTAGCTTTGTAGATGCGTGTGTCACACATTACATGCACGTTCTTGCCTTTGACTACAATGAATTTGAAGTAGTGCTTATATCTCCACCTTGAAAATGGCAACTTTTCATCGGATTGCTCCTGACTCGCCATTTCTTCTGCTGCTGCGAATCTCTGTGTAGCTGTTGCGTGTGTGTGACTGTGTGTGTTTGGCGCCGCTGGCGCATGTGTGTAAAAACACTGTCTCTGATTGGCTACAATGAAACACATGACTCTGCCTTAGCCAATCATAATCGCTTATCTCGTTATTAACCCACCTGCTCACTCGCTGTGTGAGCCAGGGGTGCGTTCGGATTGCATATTAAATCAATGCATAGTAACGCACCGCATTTAACGTTCAGTAACGTTAACGGCGTTGTAACGACGGGAAAAGTAATTAGTTAGATTACCCCGTTACTGAAAAAATAACGTCGTTAGCTAACGCCGTTCTTTTAAACGCCGTAATTCCAAACACTGTCAAGCACAGTAATATCATGGTCAGCAAACCACTTGGAAGTGGTTTTGGCACTGTGGGCAGGGGCTAAAGTCATGCTGCAAAATGAAATCAGCATCTCCATAAAGCTTGTCAGCAGATGGAAGCATAAAGCGCTCCAAAATCTCCCGGTAGATGGTTGCATTGACTTTGGACTTGATAAAACATAACATCAGTAGACATCACGGCACCCCAAATCATCACTGACTTCGGAAACTTCACACTGGACTTTGGATTCTGTGTCTCTCCAGTCTTCCTCCAGACTCCAGACCTTGATTTCAAAATTAAATGCTAATAATATACTCATCTGAAAAGAGGACTTTGGGCCACTGAACCACTGAAGTCCAGTTCTTTTTCTCCTTACCCCAGGTGAAATGCTTCTGACGTTTTTCTGGTTTAGTAGTGGCTTGGTTCTAAGAATGTGACAGCTATAGCTCTTTTCCTGAAGACATCTGAGTGTGGTGACTATTGATGCGCTGACTCCGGCTTCAGTCCACTCCTGGTGAAGCTCTCCCAAATTCTTGAATTTTCCTTACAAAGCCTTCCCAAGGCTGAGGTCATCCTGTTGCTTGAGTACCTTTTCCTATCACACTTTATCCTACCAGTCAACTTTCTATGAATATATTTTGATACAGCACTCTGAGAACAGCCAGCTCTTTCAGCAATGAGTTTCTGTGGCTTACCCTTCTTGTGGAGGGTGTTGATGATTGTGTTCTGGACATCTGTCAAGTCAGTAGTCTTTCCCGTAATTGTGGTTGCATGTTCTAAACTAGCCCAAGAGGTACCCAGTATTTATATATATATATAGAAAGAAAGAAGGAAAGAAAGAAAGAAAGAAAGAAAGAAAGAAAGAAAGAAAACTATAAAAAGTTATCAATATGGCTTGTATGCAATATTCAAGTATTCTGAAGCCATACTTATATGATACTTGTATGGCCCAAAATTAAGTCATTTTTCAAAGAAAAATTCCCTCTTTACCATGGTTTAAAAAACCCACCTGTGTGATTAAAATATGCCCATATTCAAATTTTTGTGCACTGTGATTAGTAACAGAACAAACATAAGAACCAGTGATGTTTGGTATCATTCATGCTTCATTCATGCACTTCAAACCAGATGTGACACATCTTGCAACATAATTGCATACACATGCAAGTGAATGAGATTTATTTTCTTTGCACTAAGTATAAATAGTGATAGATTATATGTACAGTGCAAAAGTATTTTCTTTTTTCAAATTGTATTATGTTGCAGACATATGTTTATCCACCTCATACACCACAGTGACAAAGCAAAAAACAGATTTGTGATAACTGCAAATTTATAAAAATATAAAAAAAATTAATAAACAAGAAAAATAAATAATTACATTGCATAAGTATTTTTTTTGTGACACTTGAAATTTAGCATTCCAGTTTTACTGGATCAACTTTGAGATCTTTCTACACTTTTACTGTACATAATCTGGAAAGGCACACACATGTCTATATGAAGTATAGCCCTAACCATTGAAAATGCAAAATCAGTCGACATCAAAAGCCTTCCAACATATAGTGCAGTTGTGCTTTGGGCATCCTGAATTCGAGTCCCGAATTGCAGACCTTTCACGACCCCGTCCCCCCTCCCTGTCTCCCAATTTGCTTCCTGTCTAAACACTGTCCTATCACAATAAAGGCAACAATGCCAAAAATAAACTAAAAACAAAAATAATTCATATCAGAACAAAATCCAAGCCATGAGGTCAAAGGAACAGCCTGCAGATCTTGGAAACAGGAATGTATTATGAAACAGACATGGAGAAGACAACATAATTTCTGCTGCATTGAGGATTCACAGGAGCATGAAGCCCCCATTATCCTTAACAGAAGAGGTTTGGAACAACCGTGACTCTTCCTAGAGCTAGCCTCCTGGAAAAACTGAGCAATCAGAAGAGAAGGGCCTTGGTTAGAGTGGTGACCAAGAAGTTGGTGGGACAAACATCACTCCAACAATCTGAGCTATATGGCAGAGTGGCCAGAATCAATCCTCTCCTGAGTGAAAACAACATCTTTTGGGGTTGCAAAAAAGCATCTAAAGACACAGATTATAAGAAACAAGATTCTCCAGTCTGATTAACCTCAATTCCAAGCGTTTGGAAGAAACTAAGCACTGGCTCATCACCTGCACTGCACAATACCATCCCAAAAGAGAAGCCAAAGATGCTTCAACTAAGTACTGAGTTTAAGGGTATGAATTATGAATACTATCAACATAAACATTTCGGTTTTTCCTTTCTAAAAAATTTGAAAAGTTACCACAGATCTGTTATTTTATGTTGTCATTATGGTGTATTAAGTGTAGTTTAATGTGGGAAAAGGTAATTTAAAGCTGTTTAACATAAGGCTACAGCATATGACAAAGTGAAAAAATGAATTATACTTTGTAAAGCACTGTATACATAGTGCAATTAGTGGCAGACAATATTTGCACCTCAGTGTCACTCTTAGAAGAGATTGAACCTTCAGAGTTAAAAAAAAATTAACTTCTAGCTGTCAAAAAGGTTCAAAGTTGATCCATTGATTATTTTGTAGTTATTTAAGAACCTTTGTTGTGGTAAAAGGTTCATATTAGAACCTAGCATATTTCATGAACCTTTTCTAAGATGTACTGTAAAGACTAGACAGTACAGTTAGAACACGATTTGCTTACATTAGTAAATTATTAATTTACACACCCAGTATTAATTAATTTACTCTTATTCAGTTACTAATTGTGATGTCAGATGCAGTTGTGGCAACATTGTTGATACAATGTGTTTCGGCTGTACTCATGACCACCTCACATATCCCTAAATTGCACAATAATCTTTAGTGCACCATGTTGTTGTCAATTTTTTAGAACACAAATTAAAAATCACAAAAAAACAAAGTTCAGTTTATGTTCATAAATGAACCAGAACCTATTTTGTGTTAAATGGAGAGGGTGAAGTGAAATTCTTAACCCTAAAAATAAACTTTATGTTCAATAGGCTATCTTCATATTTTACAGCTGTACATCCTTTAAATTTTCCCCATACCACATTCAACCTTAAAATCTCAGATAGCCTACTTATTCAGCTCAGAATATGACAAGTGACAAAAGCGAATTATTTTAAATGAATCTGGTTGGCAAAACACCTTTTAGACATGATCAGGTTGGGCACATGTTTATATTATTGAGGAACACCATTATGTCATTCTGTAACACTCCTTCAAATGTAACGCATATCTATATTTGTTCTGTACTGTGTGGACAGCAAGATTATTTTTCTTTCTTTCTTTCTTTCTTTCTTTCTTTCTTTCTTTCTTTCTTTCTTTCTTTCTTTCTTTCTTTCTTTCTTTCTATCTATCTATCTATTTATCTATATATCTATCTATCTATCTATCTATCTTTCGTTCTCTATTATTAGTAATTGTTTAATTATTAAACATTTATTATTACAAAATTGCTGCATTAAGGATTAAGCCTTAAGGACTTTCCATGCTCTGCTCCGTCTAGAGCACAGTTAAGTGCACAAGCCTTTCAAAGTATACTCTGCTTGTGGTGAGCAAGAATAGATGTGTTCCCTTTCTAGGGGTCGCTATGGGGAACACCTCGCCGTGACCCATGTTTGAGGCATACATTGAAAAAACACCAACTTGTTGTTATAAACAAGCACCGGGAGAACACGTCATTCACTTCTTCGTCTTCACTGACTGTTCTGTTTGAAGCGTGCATCTGAACGAACCGGTAAGAGCGATCTTTCTCTGTTTATCATGGGGACAACTAGCAAGCGTTTAGACAATGTGTGCATCCATGTCTGCGTTATTTAACACCCGATGACACACGCGATCTTTGCGCCATTTGTTTGAGTGAAGAGCACACACGCAATGTTTTCGAGGAGGCAATCTTCGTGCATTGTGAGCGTTTTTTCAATGAAAAAAGCTCCGCTCTCATTCGTCTCTCTTCTGGAAAAAAAAGGAAAAATGGCAGCCATCTGCTTCCCGCAGTTCAGGACCTGTCGCTGCTGAGGCACGGAGGAGAATGAGCTCATGAGAATACAGGTGGATCTGGTTTAAAGAGGGACTTTTTCCGTTTCACGCTCTTAATGGCGGCGGACGAGAGAGAGCCTCAGGAGGATGATGTTATATCTTTAACACTTTCTGATACTGAGGTTAGTGCTCTGCTGTGTTTTTACCCAGGAAAAGCAGGAGATATTTGAGGATGGTGAAGAAGCTGAGGCGGAGCCTTCTCAATTCTCCTGCCCTGCGTATGTAGAGCTGTTGGAGGTTATTGATCGCGCCATGGTAAAGTAAAAAAAAAAGGACTTTCCATTAGAGTGTGCTTACAAGGTGACACTGTGAGGCCAAAAAAGAAAAGAAAAAAACCCTCGATGAGCGTTATCTTTTTGACCATAGCCCTCCAGTTCAGGTGAGCCTTCCATTTCTGCTTGATTTCCACACAGAGATCAAAAAGAAATGAAAGAGGCCGTTTTCTTTTCGCATCCATTGGTTTCGGCATGAAAGTAAATCTGCCAACATCGAGGTGATGCATGAAAACGGCTATGAGGGGATGTCCCC
Source organism: Carassius carassius (assembly GCF_963082965.1). Taxonomy (NCBI): domain Eukaryota; kingdom Metazoa; phylum Chordata; class Actinopteri; order Cypriniformes; family Cyprinidae; genus Carassius; species Carassius carassius. Next base: position 17,207,069 of record NC_081764.1, read on the forward strand.
TGTAGAAAGAGCTAAACATTTGCTTTCTGCAGGGGAAACATCCTCACTTAATCTCCCTCTTTGCCATCTAAGCCCCTTCAGAAAATAATCTCGCTTAAATGGCAAGGCATATGCAGTATCAGGTCAGACTGTGGCTTTATTACACACGTTGCTGGTGCTTCAAGCATATCAGACTGATCTGCTAAGAGACCTGGATAGAGACAGGGGCCTTTTTTCTGATCGGGTATTCGAGCTGTGCCGCACCACGGATCTCTCTCTGTGCTACCAAGCAGGCCACCTCCACCATGGGCAGGACTATGGTGCTGCCATGGTGGCAGCGGAGAGACATCTGTGGATGAACCTGGCAGACATTGGGAGGAAAGAAAAGGCTTTCTTCTCGATGCTCAGGTTTTGCCTTCTGAATGCTCAGGTTTCGCCTTCCGAACTTTTAGGTATTTCCAAAGAAAGGCTAGTGTCGCAACTCACGCTCCTCCCTCACCTGTGGGCAGGGTCTAGAGGAATCGTGGGTCGAGGAGGCAGTGCCGGCCCGTTCAACAGGCGATGCAGGCGGTCGCCTGGGGCCCCTCTTTGATTTGAGGAGCCCACCAAATTGGTCGCCTGGGGCCCCTCTTTGATTTGAGGAGCCCACCAAATTTGTCACGCATTTTTAATTGCTTTATTTCTCAAATGTCCACATTAAGTTTGAATGGTCATGTATCAAGGTTAAAGCTTGTGTAATGCACAGACCCCATTAAACACGATACAATTCACAATGACGGTGAGCAAAATACAAAACATATTTTATTAAAAGAATATCTCTGAATAATTCATATATGACAACTAGCTGAAAACGATAATAATAATAATAATAATAATAATAATAATAATAATAATAATAATAATAATAAACTGTCTAAATAAAGCGGAAAAAAGATTAGAAACATACACAGCAGCACCACACTCTATTTAGCATAACACCTCCCGCTATTGGCTATTGGGTGAACTAGAATGTCGTAACGAATTCCTAGTACAGATTCCACATATTCCACTAGCCACATATCTCTGTAAGTTCCTTTTCGATATATACTCGAGAAAGTGTCTTAAATAAGTCTAAAGTTATATAACGTCATAAGTCGGGTTGCTATTTTTGATCGACGTATTTCTAATTTATGCAATGCACATTGATGCTATTTTAATTTGAAATTAAATGGCATCCAAACAATATCTTGCCAGAGCCGAAAAAAGAAACAAGAGAAAAGCAGATGAAGAAAAGCAGGCTCAAAGTAAAGGTATGTTTCGCTAAACATAATACATTATTTATTAGTGTAGTATTAATACTTGATTTAATAAATGTGATGATGCCCATGAGAGAGAAAAGAAAAGAGAAAATTAGGCCACATTCAGCATGTTTCATTTAATAATCAATTAATTATCCATCCCACTAATTCATGCTAAAAAAAAAGGTCTCCTCCTCTTTCCAAATTTAAATCTGATTAATTGTTTTTACACATGTATTACATGTTGAGTTTTTTACAGGTAATAAAAATGTATACACTTAAATATTGAAATTGTATTTTATGTGCTCTCTTCTCACTGTTTTTACACCAGTGGGCTCAATTTTTTTTATCTCGCCTAGGGCCCCACAACCCTTCGGGCCGGCACTGCGCGGAGGTAAGCAGAAAGTGCATTTATCCTCCCCTTCCTTAATTCCTCTGTAACCACCAGCTCTCCACCTGATCGAGGTTAGGTGGAAACCTCTCTCATAACAGTCTCCTATGCTGGACCTATAATGTTTTTTATGGTTCTATGTTCATAGCAACCACCCTACTGTCCAGACTAAAAGGAGGCGCCCCTTGAGCGGGGCTCCAGCGCAGGAGGGTGGGTGCGTAAATATAACCCTCTCTGTATATACTTATGTGTATTAAATTGCTGGTGGTTATGTGTCTACTAATAAACTCTGTGAATTTCCTTTGCAGTGCTCAATTACAGTGTTTACTAAACACTCGCCAGCACCAGCCATCCGGCTTCACGATCCGGTATTAGGCGGCTGAGATCACAGGTTTCTGAGGGAGCCTCCTTGATCATCAGGCCTGGCACAGCACTGCAAGGAATTTCATGGATGTCTGGCCAGGTCACCCTGAGGGGTCTCCTGGCCACTTAGTGGTGCTATCGCATCTAGCGGGAAGTGGAGGTGGCAGTTACAGAAGTCTTCTTGTATATGCTGCCTCAGGTGATGCTCCCCTCGTCTGAAGTTTTTAAATTTGAGCTTGCCTCTCCCGTGGGATTCAGCGCCTCTGCAATGCTTAGGAACCTTTAAGTACACGCGCTAAGCTTTGTGTACTTTCTCAAAACCACATGGTGGTCAGTGTGCATGTGAACACTTTGCGCACTTTTTAAAATCTACGTAAGTGGTAAGTGTGCACGCAATACTCTGCGCACTTTCTGAAATCCTGTACTGTAAGGGTTACGCGCTCCGCTTCATTCCCTTTCTTGAGATGATTATACCTTGGTTCCTTGGGCTTCATTCAGCCAGTGTTCATCGCTTCCCTCAACATGAAGGGCTATTTGGGTGATTCTCGTGGTAGTTTAGCACCACTCCCCTTTATCCAAGAAGGGTCGCCTATGAGCGCGCTACTCTGAGCTCAGAGTTCTCCTCTCATATGAGACTGAATTCTATGTTTTTTCACCAGAGCTCTCCAGTATTGTTTCCATAGATCGAGTTAATGACTCTCAAACATACTGTTTTGAGATACACTATTCCATCGATGAGCTGCTCTATCGGAGTGCAACGAGAGCCCCTCCTTAGAACAGTATTTGAAAATCCATGCTATGGTAAGTGTGCACGTGTCTTTGCACACTTTCTGAAATCCACACTGTGGAAATTCGCACGCTAGTATTCTGCGTTTTTTCTAAAATCCTATATGGTGAGGGCTTCGCGTGGTTGCTTCGTGCCCTTTCTTGAGTCGGTTAAATCCCTGTTCATCTTGGGCACCACTCCACCCATGTATCCTCGGATACCTATCTAAAACAGGGTGTTGCTAGTAGAGAACTGTTGAGACAGCTCTTTCAGCAAGCTTATGTGAAAGCTAGCGGTAGCCCCTGTGTGACAGGCAAGACTTGGTATAAAATGATAGGTTCTTAGCCGTATCCCTTTAAAGGAATCTTTCCTGATTCCAAGCCTTCAGCTCTACCCTGGGCCGAGGTATGTAGCTTAGGCCTTTGGCCATAAGGGGTACTGTCACAGACAGCCGTCTAAACGTCCCAGGGGCAACTCCCATGGAAATGGTAGAGTTGGTACTTAGTGCTCGCCATGATTCTGGCCTGCACTCCCCTCAGCATGGCGGTGTGGGTATACTGTTCCCCATAGCGACCCATAGAGGACGCAGTTCGAAGTTCCCTTGAAAGGGAACGTCTCAGGTTATGAATGTAACCATGGTTCCCTGAGTAGGGAACGAGACACTGCATTCGGACGCAAGCTTTAAATGAAGAAGTGTTCGATGTGAATGACGTTTTCCCCCGGTGCTTGTTTATAGTCGCGCCAATAGTGACGTCAGAGGCTGTCGCCGGCCAACAAGTTGGTGTTTTTTCAATGTATGCTTCAGACACGGGTCACGACTAGGTGTTCCCCATAGCGACCCCTAGAGGACACAGTGTCTCGTTCCCTACTCAGTGAACCATGGTTACATTCGTAACATGAGACATTCAGCTACATTACTTTTGTTTTTGAGTGCTTTAATTATTTAAAAACCTAAAAATTGTACCCTCTGACAACTGAGCATCACTATACAGTATATATATAGGATTTAAAATATATATGCATACATACATGCATACATAATTAAGGGGTTCAATGAACAGGATTTCACACAACACTGGTAAAAATTCCCACCTGTCCTTATACAGAAAACAAATGATATTGACCGTAAACCGTTTCTTTGTAAATACAGATGACTAACTGATCTCCACTGTCTGAGTGGCAGGCAGCACCCACACTGGCCAACAACCTCCTACATTTGGACAGCACTCTACGCCCTACAGCAGGGGGGAAGAGTCTCATCAATTATTCACAAAAGCATTTACAAATCTGCAGGGTCAGGACCTGAACCCATTTCTGACCAACACCTGTTTTAAAAACAAACATACAAATAACAAATAAATAAAAACTTCACTTTTGTTGTTTTAGGAAATTTTATTAATTCAAGCTTAAAAATATCATATCTTTGATGAATCTTTAATGTACATATGTGGACTATACTGTACATGTAGGTGACCTACAGCAGGGGGGAAGAGCCTCATCAATTATTCACAAAAGCTTTTACAAATCTGCAGGGTCAAGACCTGACCCATTTCTGACCAACACCTGTTTTAAAAACAAATGTACAAATAACAAATAAATAAAAACTTCACTTTTGTTGTTTTAGGAAATTTTATTAAATCAAGCTTAAATATATCATATCTTTGATGAATCTTTAATGTACATATGTGGACTATACTGTACATATAGGTGACATTGTGCACCTATAAACATCAGTACAGTATGTACAAACATATTCAATTCATGTACTGTGAAAGACAAATTGCATGGTTGAAAAATGGCCATTCACTTACCTTGAAGTCCCTTTCCCAAAATAGATACATTGCGTGTGCTGGGCAAAATGTCTGAGCCAGGAAAATGGCTATTAAAATGAATATTATCGCTCCCAAAGACAACTTTAAAAAAAAAAGAAAAAAAAGAAGAAATATTTAGACAAATACAGGCTACATTAATGTTCACTGAATCATTTGTACCAGTCAGCTACAATAAGGCAGAAACAGGACTTAGAAGCAGCTTCTGCTCCAGATAACATCAGATGTCAAGGAAATGGGCTTCATACTCTGCTAGATTTAAACTTATTAATTCTGTAGCCTTTTCCAAAAAAAAAAGGTACTAGGTACATAAAACAATTGTGCAAACATACGCAACAGAGCACTGAAAATAATAAAGTATTTTTACTGTCATAACTGTACAAACCATCCATTACTGTAAATAATAGATAAATCTAGTTACCCATGTTACATATCCAAACAGTCAACTTATTCTAAAAATTAGGTAAGAAATAAGTAATGCTTATGATACAAAGTGGGTTTTACTTTTCCCAAACCAGCTATCATTGCTGTATTCTCAGTTCTGAGAAATAAAGAGATAACAACAGTATTAATTTCAGAGTCAGTAGCATACTTGTTTTAATTCTGTTCAATAATTAATCCCCTATACATAAAACCCCATCACACAATAAACCATGTCATACCCCACTCTGAAGTTGCAGTCTTGTCCTCCTCCAAAAACAGAGGGTAAACCGGGGTTATGGTTCCAGGATCATTCACAAACAATGCGCCATTCTGAGGGCCATAAAACTGAAACACAGCATTAACAGGATTGCCATCTTTAAATTTCTTTGGTTAGAGAGAGATGATATATCAACAGCGTCTCTTGTTACTTACCTTGTGTCTTACAATAGTTATATGGTCTACTCCAAGCTCATGTGCATCCACTCGTATCTTTCCAATAACCTGTGCTGCATCGGTGTGCAGGAAGATGCTGATGCTGCCCTCTGTTTGTTTACTTCCCTCACCCTCTGACAAATATCCTTAATTGGCTGTTGAAAGGAGAATCCCATTGGTTACTTTAAGTGTTTATGCTAAATCATGGCCAAAAAAAAACTACTGTATTTTTATTGGTGGAGCAAAAGTTAAATAGCCATACTATGTCTACAATGTAAGTTAATCTTTATTAACATCATGAAATGTTGTATAAAAGCAATATCACGCTCACAATTAAGCCCTGTCCCAATGGCCTAAACACAGTTATGTGATTGTTTAACTATATGAAATAGTCCAATACATTAATGAGACCGTTGTCAAGGCAACATTCTCAACATAATGATGCCGGTCTCATTATTGGCCAGCATGATTGACACCAAGCAGGTGGTGGGATGAATCACTGCAATGACATCTTCGACCTCCACCCGTGCTGTGACCTTGGAAACTACAATGAGGATTCAATCAGGTCTAATCAGAGCACAAAGATCTTTGGTCATATTCATATTTTAAAAAAGATAGCAGTAGACAAGTTTTGGATGCAATATTTCCGGTTACAGGAGTACAATGAAGTGATGCCCACTTCCTCAAACTAAACCTTTGGAGAACAATGCTTCCATTTAAAGTTATAGACATAAAATCCAGGCCTGCTAACCTGCTTTGCCCTCTTTTAACAAGTGTGTAGCTGCGAGTTTGATGAAGTCATGCTCTACAGTGGAGATGATAATATGGGGCAGAGAGCCTCTTTCATTTAGCTGCTTCCTGTTTGTGCCACCCTCTGCAGAAGTCTTGCTCTTTGTGAAGTGCTCCACAGCTGTATGAAACACCAGATTATTGGCGTGAAAGTCCAGGAGAAAAAGAGAGCTAATTAAAGTGGAAGTAAAGGTCCTTTCAACGCACCTCTCAACACAAGCACCATGCACCATTAGGACAGGCACATGAAGGATTACAGATAGTGTTGTTGAAAGCTGTTCACACCAGCATAAATGTTTAGCATGATTTAGTCAGATTTTCTAATGAGATGTGTCTGTTCTGTCAGGATCCTGCCCTGACAGTCTTGTCTGTCCTGTCTTTGTTCAATGTGTCTTTGGTTATTTTGTGCCTGTGCACACGGCTGTGTCTCTTGTGTTGGCCATGTGCTCATTTTGTCCTGCCTCCTTGTTACTCGTTACCACGCCCCTTTTTTTGTCCCCTTTTTTTGTGTTGTCACCTGTTCCTCATGTCCCTGTACCCTTCTTATTGTGCTCTCTTTCCTCTTGTAGTTGGCAGTTCATTTTGGCTGTATGCTAGCCTAATGTGTGTGTTTTGCAGTTTCAAGCTTTTCTAGTCAAGTTTAGTTTTTGCATTTTACCTTTGGCTCTTCCTGTTAAGTCCAGCTCCTTGTTTCTTTGATTTTGTTATTTTTTAAAAAAGCAGATGGGTTGAAGGAAAATGCAGATTCACTCTCTGACAGCAGATGAAAAAGGAAAAACTGGAATAGCCCAGTTACTCCAGGACACAAAGCAGCATGTATCGTTATGTTTCTGATACTCACTTGTCACAGAAAATAAGTGAAGTAAAAAAAAAATGGTTTTAAGTCAGTTACTTCTATTATTATTTTTGTATTTTTTGGGGGGGCTAGTGTGTCAGTATATCCATTTACGTTTCCAGACATTCCTTTCACAGTTAGATGTAATAATTCCGTGAGATTTAATTATTATTTTTTTTTATTTATGCATGAGGGGTCTGACAATGTGCTCCACACAGATTATCTGATCTCGTTATTGTTCAGTCTGTCTAGAATGACATTAAGAAGCAGAAAAAAACTGAGTCAGACTAAATCCAAAAGAGCTGTGACAACGTCTCCAACAGGCTCAAAGAAACCTTCCTGAAAAGCTACCTGAAAAACTATGCGTAAGTGTAAACGAAACAAAAACTTTTAAGCAAAAGGTGGTCACACCAAATAATTAGTTAATTAATATATAGTTAATATAGTTTAATTGATAAATAAAATCCATTTTTGAAATTTATTTTATTAATAGATCTCTGCTATTCACCAAGCTGTGGTTTTATGTAACAGCTGCAATCAAGCAATTTGAACCAATGTTTTGCACTGAAAATTCATCTTGGTGTGAAAAGGCCTTCAGTGTACTAAATTAAGTACACATTTTTATCCAAAGCAACAACTGCAAATAAGGAACAACAAAAGCTATTTATCATAAGAACTTTCGCAGGCATAAACTTGCCCAGTATACTGTAATAATGCATGAGGCTCCACTCATTCAGAAGTCACTTTCAAACCAAGTAGCTTTCTGTTGGTCAACATCACAAATTTGATTGACCAACTTCAACATAAGCTGAATGTGTTTTTGGAATTTTGGAATTCCAAAAAAATTAAATTTTTTCTTTTACCCTTGTGCAAAACTCCCGATCAGGCAGTTTCCTATTGTTCCTATGGTAAATTTGATCACAAGTTAAAAAGTGCCTATAATTACTGAACTAGTTTTATACTATACTATATAACTACTGTGTTCATTTGCATAGAATTTTTTTTTCCATACAATGGGAAAAAAAAGAGAGAGAGATGGATACAGTTTTAGGACATGAGGATGAATAAACGATGAGAAAATTGTCATATTTGCAAGAACTATGCCTTTAAATGTGACATGTTAGAAGTTTGCCAAACATCTATATTTGCTGGGATACTGCAGGGATTTCCCCACGCTTCAGTTAAAGCATCAGTAACAACTCTGACCACCTCTGGATCGACTGGTGTGGTGGCAATGTAATCCATGTATTTTTCTGCAGTAGACAAAGCTGTTTTACAAACAACTTTCTGGAGCATGTGGCAGATCAAATGTGAATGACTTCATGTCAAGTCTAGGGTTGATATGACATTCATTACCTGTCTGGCCCATCAGCCACATCATGATGATGCAGGTCCGACCCATGATGTGTTAAGGTTCTCCATAAATTATGTCCAAGGATGACAGGGGGATCAGCCTTTTCAGCCATGATTATCTAGATGACACTGGTTGATAAAAGGACAAAATACTTTACAACCATCGCTGAGATAAACACTATGAGCTCCTAGTTGTGATATATAAACTAGACTTAATATAAATAAAGTCAGAATACTGAAATAAAAATCACAATTACCTATTATTTTATTTTTTATTCCGTGGTGGAAACAGACTTCCCATAAGTTTTACATATTAAATCAAAGATACATTCAGCTTGAGATTTCTTAATTTAAAATAAAATGTATTTGCATAACATGTATAAAATAATGGCTTGAAACACACACACACACACACACAAAGTAATTTGTGTTGCATAAGTTCCACATTTATTTCATATCTAACAATGTGTTGAGTGTACACAAACATTTGACTCATAATTCCAACACTCAGAAAGAGACATTGAACTACTGCCCATGGAAGGTGGTACAAACCAGTTATAACTGCATATTACACCATTCACAGCAATCATGTTTATATACAAGGCAAGTAAAACTGAGAGAAAACAACAGAGAAAATATGCTTATGAATGGAGTCTGTGAATAAGATAATGGAATCACACAGATATTCGGTGTCAATTAGGAGAACTGAATAATTCTTTTATTTTGGGAGATGATAAAATCAATGCAAAGTTATGCCTTAATAATAAATGTAATGCAATGTAATGTTTTATTTAAATTGCTTGTAGAAATGGTACAGTACAGGCTATAACATGAATAATACCATTCAGCTCTCTGCTTTTCTATGAGGTGCAGAGACAAAAACCTAGACAAATTACATTTGGTTGTATGTACTCAAACTGAAAGTGATTATTTTAATTCTATGTGTTGAAATAATTTAGTTGTCACTCATTTTGAAAATTCACCTGCTATTACTATTAACATATGCACTTGTTTCTAAAAGTAGTGGCATTGCTTATGTTTTACTCTGAAATGGTTGTGAAAGTGAAGTGACACACAGAAATTGCAAAAAAAAAAAGTGCATTAACTATTTTTCATAAACAGAGAATCTTCGGGTATAGGGAATCCTTTTAGGATATGTCTTCTGCTTTACATAGAAGCAGAACCCTGCTTTTTCATGGACATTGAAACCCACTTTTCAGCCTTTAACATTAAATATAACAATATTAGTAACAGAATTTTTGGAATTAGAAATGCAGATCTTTGAGGTTTATTCATTGACAGATCAAGGCTTTCAAAAGGGGTTAGTTCAATTTCTTTTCCTGTACTAAGCATGTGCTGAAGTTTGGCTGGGCTCAGTCATGCTGATATGCCTGAATATTGCTGCCCTGTAGGAACCGCAGGTTTGCAAATAGTTGATCTGTGCTCTAAATATGGGAAAGGCTTGTGTTAGGTAACCTCTAGTCATCCCAAACCAAATTATAAGCCGCCTGGACTAACTATATTTAAACAATGAAAGTGCATGCATGGGTTCCGCTCCAGTGACTGCCCAAGTCAAGGTCTGACTCACAAAACTCCACCTTCTAACAAATGCTTGTGCACTAGTACAAAGTGTCTAAATCACAGCTGCTGGTATAATATAACTCAAAAATCTGGTTTCATATTCCGAAAAAAATAGTTTGGCTGAAGTTAAACAACTATCAGCAGTCCCAACGCAGACAGTTTTTGAAGGGGTTTTGTAAAGCCTAAATCCATTGACGTTAAGCACAACAATCTTACCCGAGATGACTTTAAAAACAGAATATGGAATTTAAAATGTATTGTATTACATGTCTTAGCCTGTTGGATATTTTATATGATTACAATAGTTAAGTCACTTGAGAAAAAAAAATATATTTACACCATCTAGATATGCGTAGAAATCTCAAAAACTAGTCATATGTAGGACATGTGCAATATGCGAACTAAAAACAAAACTAACTAAAAACGAACAAAAGCTGCATCTGCCTGTGCACAGAGAGAAAGCGTGGTATCGATGAGTAGGCCTGGAACATTCACCCTGTTAAAGAATTGCACAGGGATTAAGGTGATGGAAATTGAAAAACAAAAACAGAGTAGATGATGCAAGAGGCACAAAATCATCACTCTCTGGGGTTTCGTGTAGAGAATTCCATCAGTACTGTACATTTGAGACTGACCAGTGCACAAACAATTGTTTAGGATTCTGGGCAACGGAGATGATTTTTCTCTACCTGATTAATAAAAAGAAAAATTAAAAAAAAAAAAAAAAACTTTTCTTAACTAAAATAGTGAACATTTCTAAAAAGTAAAATTCAAGTAGTCTATATGTAATAGCAGCTATCCCAGCTATTCACTTTGAACCTGTTCCCCAAATGCTTTTCATTGTATCGTGGGAAATGAGAGCATTGCAGTCAGTAAAAGGGAGGTTAGTCAACTTATGCAAAAAAAAAAAAAAGTGCCATATGCAGAAATTGCACTTAACTTTAAAAAAAATATTACAGTCTTTGTCAATAAATATGTGCTAAGTTAAATAAAAACTTTAAATAAATGCCTAACTAGATAAGACTTCAATAGAAATTTGAAAAATAAATTAGGTATAAGATAATTTGGGGATACCAATATTTTTTTTTTAATATAAAATATTAGATTGGATTATGATACATTTTAGATAAATCTACTGACCAGTACTCCAACAAAAATAGGCCAAATCTTTATAGTGTTTCTCATATAGAGATATGAGAATGCAACCATTTTCTATTGCCAAATGTGTCCTCATGCATCCTGGTTATTTTGAAAACGTTATGCATTTCAAGGCCATACAAGAGAAACATTATAAAGGTATATGAGTATTTATGATGGGTTGTACAGTGTCCAAGAACTGCACTTAAAGAGAGTAAGAGCGTAATATGATGTGATTTATCTACTCCTTGCTCAGAACTGCTTATCATTGATCAATTCTATCGTCCATAGCCAAGAAATGAATAAACATATGGTCTGCTGACTTAAATACTGACCAGTTTTATCGTTTTAAACCCAACGACTTACAAGTCAAGAGAAACACAGTAAGGCCATGTGATCCAAACCCGATATGGACACCACTCTTCACAGTAACAAATTCAGATGTGTTTGCATGAGCTGACAGCTTCAGAATAACAAATTCCCATCACCAATCTTCTAAAATGTTGCTGAAGACTACATACGCATACTATCTCTACCCCAATAAAGTAGTTAGTATGTTCTTTTGGCGCTATAAGTTGAATATTTAGGCCACTGTAGATGCACAACAAAGGGGCCTTTAAGATACAGGTGCACAGTCGGTGCTAGTGTGGGCAGGTGCAGGTACACACATGTAGGAAACAGAGGGTCAGAGAGTTGATTAAGCACAGAAACTGGGTGATCTGTCAGTAGATCTATTTACAAGGTTAGTCCTTTGTGTTGTACAGTAGGTATACATGTAGTAGGCTCAAAATCTCATCTGCCCGGCTCTTCTCCTGGAGAGTTTAGACCTGATGGGAAGGAGAACGTCAAATAAATATTGGTATGACAGGTCTTTTAAAGTGAAAGGCTTAGATATCTGCTTTACTGTACCTGATAGATCCAGCAAGCAGAGGGTTAAAGGCATACAGCCAGTCATGCATCTCCTTGTCATTACTGGCTTGAAGGAGTATCCCACGATGCTCTGTGCATACCGCAAATGTGTAGGGGGTCTGCAGTTAAGACAGAATTGAATTAGTTCAGCCTATAAACAGTCGATTTACTCAAAATATTTTGAGAAACTTGGAAGAGACTGAAATAAAATAAAATAATAAAAATGTAAAAAGTTTCACTTTCAGCATGGCCTCCTGGTATTCAAACATTTTCTAAAATAAGTCAATAATTGTAGATGTTTTACCTTCAGCATGGCCTGCTGGTCTTCGCTGTACTCCACTTGTGCTGAGGAGAGGTTAAGTATGGCCCTTTCTACTGTGTCTCTCTCTGTGTTGTAGATGTAGACATAAGGCCGGCGTACCACCACATATCTCTTAACCCAGTCATTACTGTGGGGCTCCAGGAACTGCAAATAACCTTTCTTTGACACAATTGGGCTGCATCAATAAAATAGGGTACAGGTTAGAGTTAACTTCCAAAGATGCAGATTCCTTAATTCTTAGAAACTTAACCTAACTTCATATTCAGGCAAATGTAACATAAAAATAAAAATGCTCATCCTCTGAACAATAAACAATTTGTACGATCTGTACAGTTTTTATTTTATTTTTTTTACCTGACACGGATTTCCTGAATGTCTGGCACAAAAGTGTGGGATCTTGATTTGGACTCGTGGGGAGACTTCTTGGCCTCTGTTTCAGTGTCAGGGATGGGGCTGACAGCACGAGTTTGAGGTGTTGGGGGTCTGCACATATGAGCAATAAGAATATAGATAGTAATTATTAGTTAGATAGCATTTCATTTAGAGACATTTTTTGACAGAAATATTTAAAAACGTCTTCATTTAAACACTTGAATTTAAGACAGAAATATCTGTTAGTCTGATCAATAGCAGACTAAGAAATGATCAGAAAATCTTTTTAAAAACTGTTGTTTTTGAAATTCCATTTGGTTTGTGTTGCAGATATCACCATTAAAACATTTTAGTTTATTCTTTTAAAACTCAAAACGAAACAGCAGTCACTAAGCACTGACCTGAGTTCAGTGTTGTGGTCATAGCGTCCTTCCACGAGCGAGGGGCATGTGGAGGACGGGGTGAGGGTGCTTTCAGCACACACTGAGGCCGAGTCTTTTAAAAGAGTTACTGACATCTCGCTTAACTACAAAACATCACAACAGGGTAATCAATCATTAAACACAGAACAAAAACAATAATAAAAATGCTTATATGTCTTACATTTTCAGAAACCTAAAGGTTTTTAAGGCAGTATATTAACAGCAGTCTGAGCTCTTAAAATCATCTTGATAGCTGACAGAAAGAAAAAGTGTCAAATATTCTCAATAGCATTTTCACCTTGCTCTCGCTGGCGCTAACACACACATGGCTGTAGTCCCTGTTAAAGGTGTGGTTAAGCAAACGCAAACACTGTTGGGACAAACAGAAAAGGGAATGTTAAATTCAATGACCAGAAACTTTTTCTCATGATTTCCTACAGTGAACACTGTATATTAATTATTTTGAACATTAAAGCAATTTACAGTATTATATAAAACTATAATTACCACTATAAACGTGGTTTGGTGACAATGGCGATACGAGAACAAGGCTGTACAAATTAATTTCATATTTATATTCTATTCTATTCTATTCTATTCATATATTTAATTTAATATAATATATAAAATTATAATTGTATAACATTAAATGCTAAATATAATTAAATTATTATAATTAAATAACAAATATTTTAATAGTAAATATATAAAATATATTCAGTTATATATAAAGTAATAATTATTATAATAAAAATGTGTGTGTGTGTGTGTGTGTGTGTGTGTGTGTGTGTGTGTGTGTGTGTGTGTGTGTGTATGGGTGTAAAAAAAATAAAAAAACTGGATGGCCCAGGCTGTAAAATAAAATATTTAATATATATATATATATATATATATATATATATATATATATATATATATAATACATACAACCTAGGTTGGCCCAAGGTTAGCCATGGATTTACCTTTGCAGCCAGCTCCATCTGCCTCTCGTTGGGTGTATCAGGGCCGGGGCAAGGGTTGTGGCCCAGGCCCAGGTGGGTGGATGGGGAAGAGGACTCGGTTAGATCCTCACTCCCGCAGGACAGCAGCAAGTCCTGGCCCAGCAGCAGGGTGGACTCGAGCTTCTCCCTAAGGAGGAGGTAGTGTCTGGTTTTCTCCACCTAACATTTGGCAGAATGAGTTCTTAGATCCTCAGCAGAGCTTCCATGCCACATTCTAGTCCTAAAACATTAAAAACCAAATAAGCAGATGTTCTCACCTCCTGCAGGAGGCTCAGTTTCTCCAGCTCCCACTGATGGTCCAGGATGAGGCTGTCACTGCGGGGCCTCCAGCCAGCCAGGTTCTCCTCCCCTCGCACATACGCCACCGATGTATCCAGCACCCTTCTGCGCCGTCTTTGCATTCCTGCACATTCAGGTGTCATTTCAACAGCAAAAACCCCTAAAATCTAAATTTCCCAGCATCACATAAATCCTAAGTGTAACAGACATGAGATGACTGGTGTCTTACCTGGGCTCCCTGCATCAGCCAAGTGGCACAGACTGAGCTCATACACACCAGTTACACGGTTTCTAAATGTAAAAACAAACGAAAGGAACAATATGGTAACTTAAATTACAAGAGCACCACTGCAAAGGACTTGTGTGGTGAGATGAATCAGCTGTACCCTTCAGATGGCCTCAAGGTGCCACTGCTGAAGAGGTTCCTGATGGAGCGAGCTGCTGGGAGCTTGGCGTCTCTTGAGTAGAACACCATGCATAAGTCTTTGGTTATCACTGTGGGCTGTGTGCAGTTCTCCATCTGGGAAGAGTAATCCACTGTAAGTGTTTTAATCTAAAGTGGTGCTTCAAATAATCATAGCTTGATATAGAACAGGGAACACCTATAGAGTGCAACAGTTTTCAAAAGAGGAACTGATTTTTAATGTGTGTGTGTGTGTGTGTGTGTGTGTGTGTGTGTGTGTGTGTGTGTGTGTGTGTGTGTGTGTGTGTGTGTGTGTGTGTGTGAATATAGTGCACAGCATTAATTAGTACAACCCCTCTGAATTAATACAGAATATGTATTTCCTTAATGATAACTAATGCAATTCATACAATATATGGAACCAGTCGGTAGTGTGGACAAAAACCATGCATGTCACTTCTGTAGGCTGCATCTTCCTCTGTGAGATAAAAAGTCACTCTTTTCATCACTTTTGCCGGCACTGAGTAACTTGTTTGCTATTTGCTATTATTTAAAGCTTAAAGTGAAGGCCTGATTATTTAAGGGGCCTTGTCACAAGTTCATTGTTGTTGAATTTCTGTGTTACTTTTGTCATATTTTAGCACTTAAAATAATGATTTGGTATTCCTCTTGTACCATTGTCCACTTTTGTCCAAAGAAATAAGTCTCCTGATAGTTCACTCCCAAGTGATTTCATTGTTCTCAGCATTAGTCTGAGAATGATTCAGTGGACTATATAACACTTTTAATTGACAAGGAATGACTTATTTAAAAAAAGTTTTGGTTCAACATACTTACCTGTTGATCAAATATTGCCTTAAACTTATACCAGATCTTTTTTTACTTTCTTTTGTTTGTTTTATTTAGTAACTTTCAGGAGAGTGTAGTAGTGTGTGTAGTAATGACTGCTGAAAATTCAGCTTTGCCATCACAGGAATAAATTATATTTTAAAGCATATTAAAATAGAAAACAGTTATTTTAACAGTTCTGCTGTTTGCTGTTTGTTAGATTCAATTAGCTTGAACTAAATCATCTCTGTAATTCTCCCAAATAAACTTCTCGTCCCCCCATATGAATAAATGAATGGCCTTGGTTACCTCCAGGTAAGCAGACAAAGTCATGTAGATTTTCTCTCCATAAGGAGTGACACGGTTAAGCAGCAAAGAGTTGTGCATGGATGAATCCCAAGCAGCCTCAAAATGGTAGAATGTCCTAGATTAAACGGAAGAAAATAGCCTTAAATACATAATTTAATTTATAGACCCAGGTGAATATGCATATTCCCTTATGTTATAATTTTATAGATGCTTTTGTTTAATGCTATGCTAATACATAAATATGCTCAGCTTGTTAGGCAAAACACTTATACACAAGCATTACAGAGTCTGTGTTACTTTGATAAATCAGATCATATTGTATTATAAAGTAACATTCTAAGAACACAAAAGTGCTTAAAAATGGTGAGGAGTGAAGACAACATAAATGCATGCAACAAAACACTCTAGCTTCATCACTAGATATAAATACCACCACCAATGATGTGTAAAACAATGACAGTTATCGATAAAAAAAAATACAGAAATGAAATTAAAATAATGAGGGATGAAAGAAGTGACCATTAGAGGAGAGAGGCAAGTACAAGGGGACGCTTATACCTAGGATTAATCCCCAAGGAAATGCTTTAGGTGGAAAGGAAAGAATCAATGATAGAATCAAAGGTAAGACAGTTCAGAGAAGTAAACTACGGCGCCTGGTTGTTGTTAAATCATATAACAATTCGAGAGTTGTTATTGCATCTTCTATCAACTTACATAAGCTCTGTTATGGTCTCACAGACCTAAAATGAAGTAATCTTGGCCCTGAAGTTATGCTATACCATGAGAAATAACATGAAAATAGTATGGGTTGCATCTTACTCATAAATTATATTCACCTTGGTGAACTTCTAGCCTACCCACCCTCCCTCTGATTAATACAGGTCATAACTGATCACAGATTAGATTTCTGGCCCTCGGCCTGGGAAGGGTCTTAAATCTCCAAATTCCTGAATCAGAAGTATATATGAGAGGGGCCGAGCTTCTCTGAGGTATGTGATAGATTGAGCTTGTGTGCTTTGGATGTTGAGTGTTAAAGTGAATGAACCAGCATGACCCAGTAGGCAGCTTTGAGGCTGTCATTCAGACAAAAAAAAGGGGGGGGGGGGGGGGGGGAGTTCCTGGAAATCGATTTGTTGAAGGGATAGAGAGAAAATAATTAGACAATGTGGGAGGAATTTCAAAGGTCACTGTGGGGTTGTGATCAAGGATAAGGTCTAGAGCAGAGCATCCCACTTCTTTGTCTACTGAGGACAGAAAAGGGATTTTTAATCCAAAAAATAAAATTTTGTCATCATTTAAGGCTGGAATACGCTACATGACTTTTGCCCAGATTTGCTCCTATTTGTAGTCTGGATGAAGTGACAATAGTTGTCAAATGTCAGAGCCAGTCTGCAGATTTGGGGCAGGTGGAGTTAACAGATTTCACAGAAAATTGTGGCCTGGTGTATGATGCCTAGTTTTTTTTTCAGTAACCATTTACAAAGTCGGCAGGTATATGATGCCTAGTGTTTTAAAATCTGTTCAGATTTCAAATGTCATGTAGTGCATTCCAGCAAATCCAGCCTGTACCTAACTCTCATGTTATTCTAAAACTGTATGACTTTCTTTTTCGGTGTATCATAGATTTTCTGAGAATTGTCTCAGTGTTTTTTTGAGGAGGGGGGGGGGGGGGCATTCAATGGAAGGCATTCAATGGAAGACAATATGGCCTTTCGCACCGCGGGAACCTTTTCATAGTACCTGAACTAATTGTTGAACTACCCACATTTTTGGGCGTACTCGCACTGCCAGAACTGGGTACAATTTTAGTATTGGACTACCTTTTTGAGAACCAAATTAGCTCCTACTCCGGAGCAGGGTCAAACCAGCACAACTGGTACTAACCGTGACATAAGTGGACATTGATTGGCCAAACGCGTACGAAAACCCCCTCACCCGCCATGATTTTGAACGGCATGTAAACATTGTGTCAACTAATTTCACAAGTATGATGAACAGCGATAGATGGACGGACGCAGAAGTGCAGGCATCGTTGGAGATTCTTAGTCCTCCTTTCCATTCTTTCAATCACTTTACATATACGTAGACAACCAAAACACAGCTCCAATCACAGCATCCTCCTGTTAATGTTGTTCTTCTGTTTCCTTTGTTGAGCGCCAAATGGGCTTACATCAATTCCTAGAACACATCGTTGGTGTGAACGGAACCCTTTAAATGGCACTGGGAAATAGTTTATACAAAATCGTTCCAGTACTTTAGTACTATACTGTACCATTTAGTTCTGGAACTAAAGCAGTGCGAAAGGCCCTAATGTGGTTCCCAACATTCTTCAAAATATTTTGTTTTTGGAGACACAATAGAAATTAAGTCCTACAGATTTTTTTTTGGAATAACATGAGTGTGAGTTAATGATGACAGAATTTTAATTTCATTCCATATACATCTCCTAATAAGTGGTCATTTAAGGAGAGAAACACTTGCCTTGAAGTATTTATATTTTTTGGTTAATAGACTCTCCCTTGCTGATTTGAAAAATAGTTTTACAATATAGCCTAGCAAGACTGGATATGTCTGCAAATGAAAAATCCATATTGATCTTCCACTATGCCCCATCCATATATATGAATGAACTGGTGGGAACCTGCTGAGTACAAGTGTGTACCTTTTAAAAGGTTAGGACCCAAACACAGACCTTAGAGGACACCCAACTGATCAATTTCTGATGTTATTGTTCGCTCCCAAGCAACCACATAAATCAAGCTCAGCTTACAAAGTAAAATGAGGGGATTGTGAGGATAATTCAGGGACAATGCAGAGCTTTACTTAACTCCCCTGCAAACTCTTGTTGGAGTGCAAATAATGCTTACAGTACAGTTACCAAGTGTGTATGTAGAATAATATCATATGCTTTAAAGAGTCTTCGTACGTTCCCAAATCGTTTATTGCTTTAAATTGGATAGGATATCTATGTCCACAAATTTTCTAATTATAATAATAAAAAAGAAAAAATATATAATTATATTGTTGTAAAAATGATACAGTAAAAACCTGCTAATTGTTCAACTGTAACTTTCCTCAAAATATTCGGTAAATAATAAAAATAAAAAAAACCTGTGCACGAGTATTGAATATATAAATATATCGAATGTACAATGTTTTATAAACAACCCATTTATGATGAACTTTAATATATCATGTGGCATTTTTATTATACCACCTGTATTATTATGGTGGTGGTTATCAGTACATTTTAAATTACAAAAGAGGGTTTGGTAGTTCAGATTGATTTGTATTCTAACATAATAGGTTATATATACTTTATAAATTAAGTGAATTTCAGGCAACCACAGCTGCCAGTTTTTACTGTAAGCGTAACAGTATATGTTTTGTGTATTTATCAAACATATAGGAAAACTATAGTTTTGCAATAACAGTTAGACGAGGGTTTTGAATTGAATGGTATGATAAATACAATTCTCAGTGTGTTCTGTAATTGCCCTGGTGAACTAAACAGTCCTGGCATCACAACAAGAAAAACGGATTTGGATAATAACAATGATCTCATACCCTTCTGAGGTGACACCACCCTTATATTTACAAACAAGCAACTAATTCCTGGGATTACAGTTGTCCTGGTTTGATAATTACAGTCTGCAGAGAACAAGCAGCACATAGAAATGTTTACTCAAAGTCATTCAGGCAACACGGTGTTTGAAATCGTCAAAGAAACACTGCCCCCTAGTGGTAAAAAGAGCAGCTACTCATGAGCAGAGAATGCCAAGGGGGCCTAACTGTCAATAAAAGCGATGAAACACATTTTTTTCGCATGAGATCGTAGATCTCAGTAGACTAATGTAACAAAATTTTGTTGCGATTCATGATTAATACCGAAGTTGGCAGAGAAAGCCCTTCCACCCCTAAACAACACAGACCTCATAGTGTGTGGTCTGGCCCACAGTTAACACCACACACAGGCAAAATTTTGTGCTTTGACATTTGTGATGGAACTTGATCTGCTTGCAGAACAGTTTAAATGAAACCATATTTTTTTATTAAGAGATATCATCTAATTTGTTGAGCAAGAGCAATACATTTATGTGGGGCTGATGGAGCGTGTGTGGTAGAGTGACTCATTTTTATTATTTTTATTTTTAATTCCTTTTTGTTCAAACTGGAGGAATGATCATAAAGTGAGTGACATACAGTAAAATTCAAATTAATTTATAAAGTTATAAAAATGGTGTTTCTATTATGTTTCATTTGTGTCCAGTTTAGAAAATGTTTTAAGAACACTGATTTTTGGTCACACAAACGTTAAGGAGACATTCCACTGCATCATTTCACAAACACTATGGTAAACTTTAAATAGATCTTTTGAATGTTCTCTGTAGTAATATTAAAAAATTATACCAATGTCTAAAACGTTTTACGAAACAGTTCTTTTGTATAAATAATTTTGAGAACACCTTGCCAGAATATTAGCTAAAGTTCTGAAAACATTCCCTGTTAGCTGGGAAGGTGACTATGATCTCTACAACACCTCCTGCAAATGACATACAAAAGCCAAGCCATGCAATCCAGTCACCTAAAGGTGCCAAAAAATGTCAAAAACATACAATATGGAACAGAAGCTTCACACACAAAAGCATTTCCATGGGAGCCAGACTGAAATTCTCTCACGTTTTCAGAAATAGTAGGAGGGATGGAGAAAATAAATAGGCAAACCAACAAGAATGAAGAAAAAGCAGTATTTAAGAGCCAAAATATGAGGATGGATGTTGATTGGACTGATGGCCATAGAAATAAAAGAATGGAAAATACACAGTCTGTCTGTGTGTGTGTGTGTGTGTGTGTGTGTGTGTGTGTGTGTGTGTGTGTGTGTGAGAGAGAGAGAGAGAGAGAGAGAGAGAGTATCTTATGAGAGGAAAGGGATTTGAAGGTAATATACCTAGGAATGTCCGAATCAAGAAACTGTCTGGAAAAACACAAAACAACATTCTGTTAGTGGACTAAAAATATATATCAGAATCAGTAGGTGTGGAGAGAAGCTTGTGTGGTGGCCCAGAAGCTTGTTCCCAGATATTTGACTTTGTTGTTTGAATACAATGTGGTTGTCAAGGCCTCTGCACAACTCTCCGGTCACATATTTGTCCTGGTTCCTTTGCATTGGTGCATGAATCCAGCTCTGTTACATGGATTTTATAGATAGTGTGGACTGTCTAGTGAAGACTTGTAGTTAAATCGCAGGAGAGGAGGTCACTGCTGCTTGAAACGGAAGGTTCGAATGATTCTTTAATGCGGTTTTGCATCAGTGGGGTTCAGGCGGACACATCTAATAATATATTCGGATTTAATTTGAAGCATGTTTGCAAAGTCTGGATGCTGATATACGATGTCCATCTAAGGTGAAGTCCTAGTAATGCACTGCAGATGACAAAATGCTTTGTTTGGCTGCTACAGCATAACGTGACATGAGAAACGTGGCCTTTTGTTTGCAATAACTAACATGATTAGAGAATGTTAATTATGGGTTTGATTAGTAAAGTGTTTACAAATTAGCTTCGAGTGATTTTAAATGGTAATTATTCTTCTGATATAAATCTTCACATGCAGATCAGCGCTACGTGATGGTGACTAGCAGCGATGCCAAGAACTCGATCCACTGTGTGGTTCAGTGAGCAGGTAGTTGAGTCTGAGCAATGGAGTGTGGACAGAGCGAATGGAATGAACAGATGAGAATGGACACAAATGCAGACCAGCATCAGTTAGGAAGACTTGCACAACCAGCAAGGAGGTGAACTAGAGAACCAGTTTTTCGATTGCCTGCCTTTCTGAAAATAGTGAATGAATATTTTCAGATTGTTGGTTCAATAAATTGTGACCTCCTTCATCAAGGCTAATAAAACCACATTCTGTCTTACGTGCAGCGGGAGAGAAATGATAATTATGAGTTTTATAAAACAGAAAAAGAGCAGCTCTATGGATTAGTCTGACAGTCAAGCAATGCGTTAAAAGCATCCTGACCCACTGAGGTTATGTCATGCAGCATTATCTCCACAATGATTAAAATCTAGCCTACAGTTGGGAAAGAAGTGTGTTGAGAATATGCGTTAAGATATTTTAAGCAGTTCAGGTTAGGTTTTTATAAACTGTCCAATTCTGATCCTATAATATTCCTCTTATTAAAACAGTACTTACACTGTCAGTAAAAAAAAATAACTTCTTTTTTTCCCCAATTTACTTACACTACCTTTAAAAATTAATATATATATATATATATACTTTTTTTTTTTATATTTAACAACGATGCATCAATTTTAACAGTAAAGACAATTATAATGTTACAGAAGATTTCTATTTCAAATAAATGCTGATCTTCTGAACTATCCTGATAAAAATGTAGCACGGTTTCCACAAAAATATTAAGCAGCACAAATGTTTTCAACATTGATAATAATGTTTCTTGACCTCCAAAAATCAGCATAATAGAATGATTTCTAAAGGATCATGTGACACTGAAGACCGAAGTAATGGCCACTGAATATCAGTTTCGCCATATATTAGAAAACAAATATTTTAATAAATAAATTATAATAATATTTTACAGCATTACTGTTTCGATCAAATAATTGTAGCCTTGTTAAGCATAAGAGACTTCTTTAAAAACATTTTTTTAAATCATATAGACCCCAAACTTTTGAACAATGGTATACTTTTAAAGACCCCCTAACATTTTGTTTTGGAGTTCTTTTTGGTTCCCCCTTATCTGCAGGATCAGACTCTCCTAACCCCGTAAAGTGCACCTAAAAGCCTCAATATGGCAAAGTGTGAATATGCTTCTTGTCTTTATCTAAGGCTAGCACTGTGGCAGTGCTGTTTGATTTTGAATCACTCCCTTAAGACAGGACTTTAAGTGCTATTTTGATTTGGTTCACTGACTCATTTATCTAAAAACATATCGCTTTAAAGCTGTGCAGAGAACTGTTTGTCACAGGCTTGGCTCCAGCTCTCAGATCAGGAGACAAGGATGAGGAGAGAGTCATATTAAGTACAGCAAACACTAAAATAAAGACCTGGTATTAAAAAGAGTGTTGTGGGAAACAGCCAACATTAAGAAAATCTGCTACTGAGTGTTCTGGGGAAAAAAAGGCTTCATGTCAGAAGAATAAAACTTCCTTTGGGAGTGTTCTTGAATATAAAATGACAAGCATAACTTTCAAGATGTTTTATGTTTAGTGTTAAAGAAAGCATGAGAAGCTTATTATATTTATTGGTTGGGAATGTACCTGTCATCATGTGCGGGTCGGATGTATCCTGCAGACAGTATATTAAGAGAGAGAATATTGGGGTCGATGATTGTCTCATCTGCTTCGGGCATGTTCCGGATGCGCCCTGTCAAGCACAAAGACATTTCTTCAATATCATCAAATTTCACTTTGGCTAACGCATAAGCATTTATATTTGAGCCCAAACTCACCTACAACCAGCTCTCGCACCTCCTTCCACTTAATATCTCTTCCTGACTCATGTACTATGGTGACTGTGACTCTCCTTTGGATGCCCTGTTATGTAGATGTTGTGTTATTTGATGTTATTTTGAAGTCTAATGTTAAAGTAAACAGTATGAGAGAAAATAACCCAATGGAAAGAGAAATAAAGAACATTTCCCAGTACCTGATGTAACATGAAAGTGCCATTGCAGGGCATGCCTACCCGGTGGTCCACTACAGCTGAGATATAGCTGAAAGGGAGAGATAATGTCAATTACAATAAGCAGCACTGTTATACTTTCCTGGATATAAACAAAAATTACACAACAAGTAAAAGGATTTACATAAACAATAGATTTAATATTATAATAATATGTATATATTTTTTAATATATAAAAATATTTACATAATATTTATTTATTATAAATAAAAATAAAATAACTTAATAAAAGATTAACTTAATTGTTTTCATATAACATACCATACAACAAATGTATGTATTCAGTCACTTTCACTGGCTCCAGTAAAGACACGGTAATCATTTTACCATCTATTCTACTCAGATGGCAATTTAAAGTGAAAAGGTCAATGGTTAAACAAGACACTTACTCTCCATTGGCCTCTAGCTCACAGATTTCAAAGAAGACCATCAGGTCGTATTTACAGTGGCACGGTCCTGCCGTGGGTCGAGTGAGAGCTGTCAGTTTGGTGGCAGGTACTATGCAGAAAGACAGAGAGGCAAGGAGCATCAAATCAATATTGAGTTAATCATAGACCAATGGATATAAAAATTAAGGCAGTAAAGGTATACTAGAGATTCACAGGAGCGAGGAAGATATGCATCACAAGTATAAGAGGAGGAATAAACCAGTTAGAGAGGAGCAGGAGTGAGAGATCAGGAGTCTGATGTAAAGGCACACTGCTGTTAAGATGAATAAAGTCATGTGAATTACAGTGATCCCTGAACATCTGCACCTGCCAAGCAGAATTAGTACGGGAATAATTCACCCTAAATTGAAATTTATCCAAATGTGTTAGACTTTCTTTCTTCCCTGGAACATAAAAAGTGAATTTCTGAAGAATATTCTGGCCACTTTCTTTCATGTAAGTTAACAAGGCCTAGGGCTGTCAAACACCAAAAGCACCACAAAGGTATTGTGAAAGTTATTCATTCATAACTTATATTACAAGTCTTATTAATTCATGTGATAGCTAGCTACACATTGAGATGAAACAGAGAACCAGACGAATTATTCATTAACAAATAATTCAGATTTTGTTAACTAGATGCAATATACAAAGATAATTGAAAGAAATCAGACTATACATCTGCTTACAAGAACAAGATGTCAAGATATTGTGCAGCCTCAGAAGATTATGACAGAATTTTCATTTGAGGATGAACTTTTCCTTTAACTCACACTTAACTAATACATATCATTATGAATGCTTTTGATCTTTTTTTTTCTTTCTGTAAGACAAACCAGTGAATATGATACTGTATGTCCAGAGACAAGAAACCTAATAAAAACTAACAACCAATAACCGAATATTTAATAATAATGACCCAAACAACTATCCTGCAGAGATTAAGGGACCACTGCATCATCAAGCACAGTTTCAAGTGACAGAACCAGTTTTACTCATGCACTGATACATTCTTAGGCCAGCACTATTCATCAGTTTATTTCTGCTGAATGATGTCAGAGAAAAAGGCTAGAATTGTCCATCTGCTTAATGAGCTTTGTATGGAGAGGCTGAGGGAGAGAAAAAGACATACACCCACACACAGTATTAACAGGCCGAAACACAGTCCCTGGAACAAAGCCTCCTTCAGTCTGTCAGTGCAGAGAGTTTGTGTGACTCCCAGCGAAATGGGGAAAGAGAATGGACGCTTTGTCTAAATATCACCTATTTTTATTTTTAAAAAATTCCAAGAAAATATCCAAGTATAATTTGGAATAATTTAATACAAGTTTGGAATAACTAAGTTTTTCAAGACTGTCTCTTATGTTTACCAAGGCTGCATTTATTTGATAATATTGTTACAGTTTAAAGTCACTGTTTTCTATTTTAATACATTTTAAAATGCAATTTAAAATGGTGATTTGTGATGGCAAAGCTGAATTTTCAGCAGCTTCAGAAATCATTCTAATATGCTGATTTGGTGCTCAGGAAATATTTCTTTTCAATGTTAAAAATAGCTGTGCTGCTTAATATTTATATGGAAACAGAGATACATTACCATTCAGAAGTTCTGAGTAAGTATGAAAAAAATGGGAGGAAATTACTTTTATCAATCAAGGATGCGTGAAATTGATCAAAATTTACAGAGATTTATAATGTTCCTAAATATTTCTATTTCAATTTAATGCTGTTCTTTTGAACATTCTATTCATCAAAGAATATGAAGAAAGTACCAGTGTTTCCATACAAATATTAAGCAGCACAAACATTTTCCATATGATAACCATCAAACTGTATTTGTTGAGTTGTGTTATGTGTTATGTGTTATGTGTTATGTGTTAGATGTGATGTGATGTTATTACAAGTGCATTAGACAGACCGGAGGTGCAGTTTCAGGGACATTCTTTGGCCTTAGGCACTCAGTCACATTACAGACCCGGCTTCTGTGCTTTTATTACTGAACAGATAGACAAGGGCGGGGCTGGCAATCTGGCTTGCTCCTCCCCTTCAAGGAGGTAGGAAACAGCCACGCCTGCTGCATTGAGGGCATGGCTTGACAGAGAGTCCACCAGAGTCCCACTGAAGACCTCTGGCAGCAGGTAGCGAATCAGCTCCAGGTTCTTCTCCCGATCAGCAGGAGTGTCGTTATCTGTGGCTAAACCCACCACCAACAACATAAAGACTGTGACATGGCCACATTAACCCCAAACAGCGACATAAAAAATGCAATACAAGGACGAAATGTATGATGTCACTATAATAGAGGCCAGTTTTTTTTTTTTTTAAGCATTAGGGTTTTTTTGGCTGCTTTAACTTTGTCTTTCTAAAGCACATTCCGTAAAGCGAGAAATGCAAGAGAAAATCTGATCAGATGATATTGGTTAGTTACTGTTGATGATATAGTCGTCATGTGGTGGTCATATTCACCAGTGTCATATAGGGGACTAACCTACATTAGCTACAGTGTATGTAAGTACACATGAAATGAACAAGTGAACAAGTGAATTAATGAAGTACAAAATATAAACAACAAATCAAGTTTAAAATTTTAAGTAGAGTGTTAAAGAGCACCAAGTTAAGTGAACTTAAACATACAAGTTTGAGGACACCTATTCCTCAATTCAGCTGAGTGAACGAGTTTATCAGTTGAGTTGAGTCAACTTATTATGCTTTTCAAGTGAACAAGGTGAATGGGTGGTGGGGGGGCTTCTATGTTAATGTTCATAAAAACGGTCAAATACATTCATTGCCCTCACCTGGTTTGGAAAGAGGCATGACTCTCGGGAACTGTCGTCTGCATGGGCGCAATGGGCTGAAAAAAAAAAAACAAGTTCTGGCTGTTATTTCAGTATATTTGATGGATGGATCCAGACATTTGTAGCATGTTTTAATCACAGTTCAAAATAAGAAATATTGCCAGGATCTACCTAATGAGATCCTTGCAGAGCGGAGGGAAAGCCTGCTTCTGGTAATGTCCAAACACTTCAAACACGATTGGCTGAGTCTTTATGTACTCTGTAAAGGACTTAGTCACTTCCACGGCAATCTGGAAAATCAGAGAAACAGGTGTTTTACCCTCAGTCTAATAAAAACAGTGACATGGGGCTGGGTGTTACATTTTAAAGCTCACATTCTGCACATGATAGAAGCCAAGTGGTGGACCACGTCCAGTGTTCTTCAACGGCTCTGTGGAAAACGCTTCATCATGCCTGTGAATAAAACTACAAACAAGGAGTTTAATAAAAGTCAATTAGATACAGAACAATGACAAATGTCCGCTAGTGGGAACAGATTTCAGAACATAACAGAGGCACTTACTTGAACTGGCAGAATATGTCAGCGTATTCTGAGGATATGCTTGACGCCTGCAGCACAGTAACTCTGAATGTAAAGACTTCTCCAATCCTCAAGTGATCCAGAGCACCATCAAGTACGTCATCAAGACCGGTCTTGACAGGATTGTCCAGCTCCTCTGGGTTAGCTATGAAAAAACACATGAAGGAAAAGATGTCAAGTCAAAGAAATATGAAAACTCCATGGGACAGCTGAAACTGGCATATAGATTCAGACTTCAGAAACACAGAGTTGTAGGTCATGTTTCCACTTACACACACTACTGTTAATACTTTTACTCTTTTTTTATCAAACAAGGCAGTAAAGACAATAATGTTACAAAAGATTTCTATTGCAAATAAATGTTGTTCTTTCTATTCATAAAAGAATCCTGAAAACATTTACCATGGTTTCCATAAAAATATTAAGCTGTACAACTGTTTTTAACTGCGATAATGAATATATAATATGTTTCTTGAGCATATTAAATGTATTCATATAGAAAAAGTTATTTTAAATTATTTTTGATAAAATAAACGTAGCCTTTGTAAGCATAAAAGACCAAAACATCACCTAATGATGGAATCACTATTTTTATTTAAAATGTTCAGAATGTTTCTTACCTGGACAGGTATTATTGTTGACCTCATCTGCTGACAGTGCCATCTCTGCATTTTGGCCCTCACCTTCCACAATTCGCAGTTCTTCGTGAGATACAGCAGCACGTGAAAGACCAGAAGGACAGGACTCTGACTGGAACTGATCAACAGGAAAGAGAAATACTTTAAGTAAGATGCCATAATGGAATATAATTAGCAAACCTAGAAAAGCTTATATTGGCTATGCATAGTTCCATGACTTTATCATGACCTTTTAAGATTTAATGAATTTCAATGACTTTTCCAGGAATGGAGATAGCACTTTTAAATTATCTGATATTTCCAGGTTTTAAATGACCAAAAGAACTCTGTTGTGTTCTGAATGCCGGTTCTCAGCATCTCCAAAAGGCTACAATCATATATTGGTCAACCAGCTTGACAAGAAAGACCATTTAAGCTACTACAAAGCAGCCTGAACTGGCACTGGAATTTAAGCTGGTATCTTCAGCTTGGTCTAAGTTTCTGTAAAATTGCTTCATTATAAGTGTTTAAATGTAAATACCTTCTCAAACTGCTGGTCTTCAAAAGAAATCTTTGCAGTGCCTGACTGACGGACACCAGAGCCATAGTCTGGTGCCTCTTCATCAGCTGGAGGAAAAACCAGAGCACCTTCACATCACTTCCTCAAGAAGTCACACACAGCTTGCCCTTCATACTGTATATACAAGCCCTCTGTCCTAAATACATCCTCTAACACCTATATATATATATAAATAATTATGTTCCTTTAAAATATGCATGATATATCACTACATCTGCTACTGTCATCATTTAACTTAAAATTAATCTTTAAAAATACTAATTGAAATTTAATTGATTCAATGCTTTGATACTACACATTGTAATAAAAGACTCTCACCAGTAGGTTCTGCAAGACACTTGCAGTCCTAATCTTACCTGATATTGCCTGTACAGCTACTCTGAGGAAACCTTTGACCTCTCCCTTCTCATTGACAATGGCAACCCGATGTACCAAGGGCACAGGATAGAGCAGATTACTCAAATACACAAATGCCCTAAAGGAGAGAGGGAAGAACAAATTGTGCGTCTAAGCGATCGACTGTACAGCAAACAGGACAAACACAACATTGAGCTACATACAGACACAAGCAGGCACTGCTGCGGCCCTGGACATGATTATTCCTCACAGATCAGGTGACATGATATAAAACAGGTTTGTGCGAGTATTTTTTAACTGTTCATATTTTAGGTTTTGGGTAAGTTTAAGGTAAGTTCATGGGATTGAATGAAGATGAACCCAAAAAAATATACAGAAAACATTTAAGATTTAAAAATTGGGAATTACTTTTCACTGAAAACTATATAATAAACAAAGGTTAAGGATTTTGAAAAATGTAATTTACACTATGGCTCAAAGTTTTTTTTTTTTTAAAGAAATTAATATTTGTATTCGGCAATGAAGAATTCAACTCATATGTGAAATGTGGGATATTGCAAAAGATTTATATTTCACTTAAATGATATTTATTCTGAAAAAATAACCACGGTTTCCACAAAAATATAAAGAAACACAGCTGTTTTCAACATTGATGATAATAATAAATATTTCTTAAACACATCATCATGTTAGAATGATTTCTGAAGGATCATGATACACAGAAGTCTGGAGTAATGGCTGCTTTTCCATCACGGGAATAAATTACAATTTAAAATATGTTCAAACAGAAAATATTTATTTCAAATTCTAATAATATTTTACAATATAAGTGTTTTACTGTATTTTAGATCAAATAAATGCAGCCTTGGAGAACATAAGTTCTTTCAAAAACAATAAAATATCTTACCCACCCCAAATGTTTTAATGGTAATTTAAATAAAGAAATGCTTAAGATTTCATACTATTTCTACTGCAAATAACACTGAACAAAAAGTACAGTTTGAACAAAAGATCTGTTTTCTTGCTTCCACACAAGAAGCTTTGTAACAAAACTTGCTGAAAATAATATAAATTTCTCAGTTCAGCCTTTCACTCAAATTAATGTACTGATAACATTATTTGTAAACGAGTAAAGCATTTTGACTAGTGGTCTCACATTATTGGACTTCACTTTTGGACTTTGGTTTGAGTGAATATATTTCCTGGAGTGACTCATGTTTTCGTGTAAATTATTGTGGGGAATTGGATAATCCTGATATCCTTGATGAGAACCAGAAATAGGACTGTTTATATGTTTATTTAAAAACCAAAGATAGGCATTTAAAAAAAAAAAAAGTTTTAATTCTCAACCCTAACTTTGTTTGTTCTTAATCTGCCGTCAAGGACTACATTGCCCATCCTCCATGTGTAGACAATGAATAATACGGTAGTGCTGAACAAAATAGGGGTTTTGGTGAGGTATAAAAACATGCTTGTGAGAAAAAAGGTGAAAGAGAAGACATAAAATGTAACAGTACTGGACAATGCAAGCGTGAACAGACAATACCATTAGCAAATACTAAACAATAGCTAAATAAGACACTGCAAAATGCAGCCATACTGTCACAAATGTGCAGTGCATTGCACAAGCGCAACTTAAAAGAGTGAGCCAATTCATCAAAGGTTTCCGTGTTATATCTCACAAAAAATGTTGAAATACGGCAAATGATCTCACATGCCCAGAAGAGCGACAGCTGTGCCAGAAACCAGCTCTTTCATCTTGAGATATGTGAAGACTGGAAGTAACCAAACGGCTGTAATACGCGAACCAACTGGTAAGTCATTAGATGAACAGCTATTTTCATATTCATCAGACATTCGTGACATGTAATGAAAATCTGGTCTTGTTTGTTTCTGCGGTACACAAAACAAACATCTAATATGAGTGTTTTAGAGATAGTACTTCAAAGCTGACGGACCCCTTTGAAGAAGTGATGCGGTGCGTGTAAAGCTGGGACACAGACCTTGTCGTGACACAAGAGCCATAGCTGTGCTGGGTGGTGGCGCTGACATCCAGCCAATTCTGATTTCAATTATCACAATCATTAGGGCAAAATGAAACCCAGAAGCTCAAGGTGTGTGTCTGCAGCAATCGGATGAAAGTCAAATGTATGATAATGGGAGGAGATAGGGGTAAAGTCCAGACATGCTGACTAAACTCCAGGAATCCTTCCCATAGGAAAGACAAAATCACATAAGAGATCTTTCAATATCGTAGAGCTTTCTCCTACGGCAATGTGATGAAAATCAAGTGGAGACATGCTCCTCAGATTTTTCTTCTGAACTAAAGACCCTAATAATCTCAGATGTCTCCTCAAGAGATTTCAGCAGCATCACAAACAGATTTACCAGAAGGGTGACTGACAAATAAGAGCAGCCGAGGTAAATACAAGGAAAGTCTTTTTAAAAATGTGTGTGCTCTCAAAGCTTACAAATGTATTCAAGTTGCTTACATAAGATGGCATCTGGTGTAACCTTCAAATCAAAAGTGTGCAAATCTTAGAAATTATTTTCAAAACAAGTTTTCCAATATATATGTTTTTTTGAAGTTAAAAATATATTTGGACATATATCATTAATTATTAATTCATAAATATCATGTTTTTTTTTTCGCATCACATGAAAACCTGAACAAACCCATTACAAATTAAAAACTCATCATACAGTAAATAGGTCAAATTACTTTATATTTTAATAGACACACAGTCATGAGGGTCTGCAGGGGTCCTCCCTATGATATTATTTCCTGTTTTATTTCTGTATATTGACCGCACCACATGACTTTAATCTGAAAAACACGTTTTTAATATATTTCAAAATATTATGTCAAACTACCTTGGATTTTTTTTTTTTTTATATGTATAATATTATTAGATTTTCTTTTCTGACTACTTAATTTTTAGTCACATCACTGACCAAACAAACACCAAATTCAACAGTCAGAGAAAAAACAAAAAACAAACTCAATATATTCAACATTCTCCCTTGTCCGTTTAGCTCTGTATTTATTGATACTGTATGTCAGCAACGATCTTATTTGTGTCTACTTTACACTTCTTTATCGTAAAGCTTACCCAGAAGAGATGTACAGACTCAGAATAATTTTAAATTCAATTTATTCTCATTGTGTGTATGTGTGTCTGTGTGAGTATACACTATCATCCTTTATGCATACATCTAGCATACACATTTTTCAGGTATGTGTTAGTATAAATAAATATATTTATATATATATAAGTGTAAGTGTTTCAGTAAATAAGCAAAAATGTTTCCAGTTTAGGTGTTTATAGGGAAGTCGTGGCCTAGTGGTTAGAGAGTATGACTCCTAATCCTAGGGTTGTGGGATCGAATCTTGGGTCGGCAATACCACGACTTAGGTGCCCTTGAGCAAGGCATTGAACCCCCAACTGCTCCCCGGGCACTGCAGCATAAATGGTTGCCCACTGCTCCGGGTGTGTGTTCACAGTGTGTGTTCACTGCTCTGTGTGTGTGCACTTTGGATGTGTGCACTTTGGATGGGTTAAAATGCAGAGCACGAATTCTAAGTATGGGTCACCATACTTGGCTGAATGTCACGTCACTTATATTTATCTCTGTGAGTGCTGTGCACACACAATATGTTCAAAAAAGGAAGTGCAACCCAGTCTCAGTGTGAAAGAGCTAGTTTCCTTTACCAGCACACTCCTGAAACCTCACCTTCCCACTACACTGAACAATGGCGAGCGATCATAAAACGGGTCTTCAGCTTTGCCGAAGCTTCTGCAGAGCCCTCCCTCATCATCATCCTCATCCTCCCCCTCCTCCTCCTCGTCAATATCCGAGCATGAGTAATCCGATAAGAAATGATCATCCAAGCCATCCAGATCTGTCCCCGCCCTCTTGTCAGGCCATGACTGGACCAGCTCAGTGATTTCAGAGGTTGATGTGGGCTCGGAGGGGGTGGGGGAGGAGTTAGCATCGCTTGCTTGCTCACTAAGGCATGTGGAGAAAAGGGAGTTTCTGGTGTAGCCAAAGACATGGGAGCCCAGTTAGTATGAGGGGCCATCTGTCTATTTAACTCTTTCTACTCGCATACAGGTAAGTAAATACTTTTAATAGGGCAACACAGTAGCTGGGTCACGGGGAAACAAAACATACACAACCTAAAAACACACGTATCATTAATGTCAACAGCAGCCTATGTAACAGGATTCTTTAAGAATGTCCAAAATTACACTACCTTTCAAATGTTTGGGGTCAGTAAGATTTAATATGTTTTCTGGATTACTCTGTATGCCTCAACCCTGTTTTGGATTACTTATTTGTGTATGACCTTAGCCTGCCTTTCAATAAACTACTGCATTTGGATCCTCTACCTTCGTGTCACCATGCAGATTATGACAATTACAAAGTATTCCTATTTTCAAATAAAAGCTATTCTTTTAAATTTTGTATTTATTAAACAATTCTAAAAACCACTGCCTCAAGGTTCCCACAAAAATATTAACTGTTTTTAACATTGAGACTTTTTTCAAAAACATCAAAACAAACATACCAACCCCAAATCTTTAAAAGATAGTGTACATTTTATAGGCATCGTTAAAATCTTCACAACTGTTATTAAATAATAATCATGTCAGTTAAAACCAGATTTGTGTTTTGTTTATTGGAACACAAAAAGCTGAGTAAAAAATATAAATACTTATAAAATATTAAAAATGTCAGCCAATCTGTTCAAAATAATGAAAGTGAATAAGGATGGGGGCTGACAAGCTCCATAATTACAAAAAAAAAAAAAAAAACTTAAAATGAAGGCATTTCATTCACTTTAAGTCTTCTGACATCATACAATAGTGTTGTGTGAGGAACAGATCAAAAATCTTGATCAAAAAAGGTATTCACTGAAAAATGTATACACCCTAGCTCTTCAAGGTGTATTCAAGAAGTGATGTCTGATTTTTTTAAGCTTACTTTTTAAATGAATCAGTTGATGCAGTTCACAAAAGCAGTCTGAATGATCATGTAAGTTCACAAATCAGACTGATCCAGTTAACAGCTCACTTAAGAGAAAAATATCAGGGAATAAGCATTCAAATCTGTGTCTAACAAAGCTATCATACATCTCGGAGATAAATCTCCAGTTCGCACTTCAAAAATTTGGGTCCCACAGAAGAAAGAAAGTCTCACGGTTCTGGAACAACATGAAGGTGAATAAATGATAATATATTTTTTTTTTTTTTACTGTGAAATAATCTTTCAAGATGTAGCAAAGGCAAGATTACGAGCAAGTCATACAGCTCTGAAGTAGACAGGGTAAAGAGAAGCTTGTGACCTCATTTGAAAGTGCATGGAAAATCGATTTCATGCACTTCTGAATAAAGCAGCATTAAAAATCTTGCACTCTTTAAAAGCGTGTGGGCAATAACTCTGGACTTATTCCTCAGAGGAATAAGCAATATTACATATATCCTGTAGAGATCAGCTTTAACCACAGCTTTTATTACATTTTCTCTTTCCAGCAGTTGTTCTGGCCTGTAAGATACTCTACTATAACAGGTACAAAAACACAATGAGAATTGCTCATTTTGTTTTGCATAAGAGAAATTAATTCCCTTTCAGTGGGCCATTCAAATAAAAGCATAATCGCAAGAGAAATCTGACAGGAATGTTGTTAATCGTGGTGCAGGGGCATTCTGTACTGATCACCAGCGGGTCTGTCTTGCCATGCTCTGATCTAATCTTACAACTCACCTTCCAACCAGACGGAACCAGGGGAACCGGTCGTAGAATGGATCGCCTCCAGTCAGCACACTGTCACAGTCCTCAAGAGCACTGCCAGGCACCTCAGCAGCACGATCATACATCTCCCTCATCAGATCCAGCCTCTGCCTGCAGGGGCAGCATTACACATCATTATAATGTAAATACTAGCTACACTGTGAGACCCAAAGTGACTAGTATGGCTGGATTTCTCTTCAAAATACGAGTATTTTATATTTCAGTACTTGATTTTCATTAAAAGCAATAGACTCTTTTTCTTTTTATTGTTCTGAAACAACATACCTTAATTATTTTTGCTACCTTTCAAACAACTTTCATGTATAAATGATATTGTGATATTGCCTTATCTTAGACTTTGAATCCTAAAACATTCCATGATTAAATTATTATTAGGCCATTCTGAATATTGCTATTCATGCAGTGTGTAATGTTGCTGTATTTGAATGTAAATGATCTGCAAAGTTGTAGAGACGAAAGTGCATGATGAAGTTATTGCCTTCCAAAGGAAAGAATTCATTTTCATAAGATTCATTTTCCCATTGGTACAGCCCAATCTTTTTTGTGTTCCTGTCATTTTACTGATGACTGCTTCTCTAATCTCTGGGAGTTCAACACATGATCCACGAAACACTTGCTCTTGGAAGATGGCTCAGTACACAGTTTATTTGGACCAACTGGCTCCACTGAATCACAACCTGTAAGTATTATTAATAAATGATGATGTTTATATTTTCTGTAAAGCATTTAAAATACAGAACTATGGCAATGGGTGTATCATTTCCGATACACGCTGTACGTGGTAGATCAATCACAACAGACTGGGCCATCTGACCAATCAGAGCAGAGTAGTCTCACGGAAAGGAGGGGTT
Organism: Carassius carassius; assembly: GCF_963082965.1. Classification (NCBI taxonomy): domain Eukaryota; kingdom Metazoa; phylum Chordata; class Actinopteri; order Cypriniformes; family Cyprinidae; genus Carassius; species Carassius carassius. Next base: position 17,242,805 of record NC_081764.1, read on the forward strand.
TAGAGAGACTGAATCTAAGAGCTGCTTCAAACGAATCGTTGGAAAATGAGGTGATATTAAATAAAATAATTAAAGCATTTTTTGTCCTTGCATGCATGTAAACCTATTGTAAAAGACTCCCAAAACAATATTAGGAACCTTAAAAATGGCATAATAGGGGTCCCTATCAAACAAATTACCTGAGCTTCTCCAGGGTCCAGTAATGTGTGGCTCCATTTTTCTGATCTTGGACTTCTACAGCCACAATGGTGCGAGGGAATGGGCTTTTCTCACGGTCTTTAGCTGTCTCAGGTGGTAACAGGTCAGGCGGAAGTGGAGAGTAAAGCGTGTCCGTCAATAACACGAACTGGAACTGAACCTGTGAGTTACATTAGGCACAATCAGTAATGATGTTGTCATATTTTATAGGTTTAGCAGAGTGATGCAGTTCTTTCTAGTCTTTCTAAAGCTTTTACCTTCTTCTTTAGCTCCACACTAATGGCATTGGCCTCCTTGAGGAAGATGGCATTGCCCCAAAGCAGATCTCTGAGAGAAGTGAACTGATAACATCTCCATTTACGGAAAGCCCACAGCGCCAGTTCTGTCTCTCTCTCGGTCCATTGCACTATGAGTATAAGAGATTAAATGCAAGAGGCACGGTTATTTAAACTGAGTCCTTGTGATTAGTTCAACCTGTTCAAAAATAAAATAAAAAATTGAACCATTATTTGCCAATCGCAATCTAGTCACCTTCCTCCTCAGGTTCTTCATCTTCCTCTGCCACATCAGGATAATAACGATCTACCTGTTTCTGCAGGGCTTCTAACCTGCTCTCATAGTCCTGTAAAAGACATACAGTATAGTGAAACATCCCCAATAAAACAGTGTCATTTTATACTAAATTTTAAAGTTTTGAGTTTGGGGGTGGGGGGGGGGGTATTTTAAGCTCTTCATGTTGTTTACGGCACTTACTAATCTCTGTTGCTCCAATAGATTGTTGGTCTCCTCTCTCTCTTTGCGATACTGATCCTCAAGTTCCTGCAGTCTATACAAACAAACAAAGAGCTGATGAGTTTGACAACACAGATGTCACATCTTAAACCTATTCTTGAATTTCCTTCATGTTTCCTTTACCTCTGAACCATTTCCTGTTTCATATCAATGCCTTGTTTCTCCAGGAGTTCTCTCTGAGCAAAGGCCCAGTCTACAGGCTCCATTGGCGTCTCAGCACAAGGGGTTCGTTCACGTTCCTGACGTGCCTGCTCTGGATGGTTGAAACGGAACACATGGCTCTTGCCCAGAATGATTCGGTTCCCTACAAAAGTTTGAGTCAATGCAAATAAATTAAAAAATAATAAAATAAATTACACAGACTGCTTAATTCTGCAAAGATACGCATAAAAGCATTTTGAAATGGCAAAATATTTAATCTATGATTGATTTAAATGTTAAATTATGAAAATTACTAATTAAAATAAATGTATCACATATAAATGAATTAAATAAAAATGTATCATAAAAGCTATATGATTGGCAATATATGCTTTAAAAAAGTAATGTAGAAGGAGACGAAAAAGTAACAGACCTGATCTGAGAACCGTAGGTTCTGTTACTCTCTTCCCATTGACATAAGTTTCTGCTCCCTCACAGGGCTCAAGAATGACAGCTGTAAAAAAAAAAAACAGGAAGAACAGCCATAAGGATTGTGGTATATTTGTGTACAAGTAGGTGTGTTTATGTAATGTGTCATTAAAAAACCTTCTCCCATAGGTCCAGTGGTGCTGGTGAAAGTGCAGTGTTCCTCTTTGATGAAGTGACCACTCAAAACAATGTCCTGTCTGCTGCTGGCATCTTCTCTCCCCACCCTGAGCACAGCAACATATCAAGACACCTTAGTACTACTTCTGCTGAACAGAACATATGTGTGGTTTATATGCACGATGGAGGAAAAGAGAAGCTTGGATTGGCACTAACCTGGTAATTCCATCTTTGATGTAATACAGAAGACACTCGGACATTAAAGGATCTTCATTTAGATTCACCAGGTGGGGCGTCTGTAATCAAGGCATGAATCAAGATTACAGGTTTTATATTCACTGAATGATATACCAGTGCTTGCGAGGCAGCAATTGAATAGTTTCAGATAAGTTAATGGTTCTTGGATTTGGCTAAATGCCACAGGAAGGTTGCACTGTGTCTTGTTTTCTGTCAGCTTAATACTAGAATCAATACCTTCATTCCACAGTCTAAATGTGACTATAAATAGACATAGTTGGAATGAAATGGAAACTCTGATAGTTTTTATCCATTGTGATGTGTATCTGAGTAAAAGGCTTAATGAACAAGAAAAAAGTACGGCAAGACTTTTTGATTTTGTCCATTGGGAAGTGACAGGATTGTTTACTAATTGCTAAAATGACAATTTGTAAGCAAACAAATGTAAGAATGAAGACTGTTAATAATTCAGTATACAATAAAATGACATGCATTTAGAGATTTTCATCTTTTAAAACTTCTTAGAGTATGAATAATAGGGGCAAAAGAAAAACAAGAGATGCAATTATTGACAAAAAAAAGTTTAAATGAAGTCTATGCACTAAACAGTTCAGATTCAATTATGTGTAGATGTTGCCTTGCGAGCACTTTCAAAATGTATTTAGACAACCTTTTCAAGAGGAAAATAAGATAGAAGTCAAACTATTTGACCGAAACAGCCATCTTTACACCAAGTTTTAATTTTGATATCCAAAATGCATGCGATTTAGATAGATTTAGATATCACAAATTTGAATAAGAATCCAGTCAGAAAGCCTTTTAAAAGCATCATATGGCCATGATGCTTTAGATCTGAAGTCTTCAAAGTTACTTATAAAGACCAGAAGGAATTGCAGCACATCAACATTCATATCACAGTAATGAGCAACACATCCCTAAATAAAGATCACAGGCACATTTAAAAGAGCTCTGATAGGAAAAACACACAGAGGTACATTAGAAGAGTCAAAGAGGAGAGATCAGGATGCAGTCACACACAGTATCCATGTCAACCAACCTCATTGGGAGAGAACAGCCCAACAGTGTCTATAAAAATGGGCTGAGGTTTTCTCTGCACGGACTTCCAGAAGAGGAACGTGAAGACAATCACAGGCTTATTTGGTTATTTGAACAAGCATATTAGCCTTAATATGTGGTCTACCTGTACACGGTTTCTCCCTACAGCCTTTATAATCTTTTACCTTCTTTGGTGAAAAGACTCCAACAGTTCCTCCATCCTCACGCATGGCCACTCCCATCTCAGCCAGCAGTGCTTCTCTGGGAAAACCAATGGAGGTGTTTTTCATATGTTAACTTACACATAACGGAAAACTGCTTATCAATCACATAAGGCTTCATACAACAAACCTGTCCATTCTGATGGCCTCTGTACGGCGAAGCTTCTCTTCCCAGGTTTCATTGAGTTCAGCAATAATTTTCTCCGTTTCCTAATTGGCATTGCAAACAATATCAAGTTAAAATATTCTACCAAGTCTATGGTAAGTTTTATACATTTATTAATGTGAGACTTACATCTTTAGACAATATAGTTTTTGGGTTAGTTATTCATTTCAATGGTAGGTGTTTGGTTGGTTATTGCTAATAGGTGTTTATTTCTGCAACCTTTCTCTTTTGAACCAATTTCCAGAGCCACAAATTGCATGTGATCATAAGGCTAATTCTCACTTCACCGTCAGACTCCAACCAGTAGCAACTGGAATGTTTGCCATTTTTTTTGTTCAATCCACAGTTGCTGCCTCTTACCAATATCTGCATCTGTTGCTGTGGTCAGCACTTTTTTTGCAGACTGAACATTTTCAATTGGGGGTTTTTTGGTCATGGAATATTTGAGAAGCGAGTGTAATCTGGTGATATTCAGTGTTGTGTCTGCGTCAGTTGGTACACACCAGTAAATTATCCTTCAAAGGTACAGTTATAGGCAGTGTTACATTAGTATTATTTTTATACAACTGTAGTATTTACTCATATTTTAAATTACCTTTTATTTTTACTTTGTTCATTTTCATTTCAATTTAAGTTTTAGTAGATTTGTTTGGTTATGTCATTTTATTCGTTTTTTATGTCTATAATTTTTAATAATTTTTTTCAACTTCAACTTATTCTATTTCAGTTAGTTGCCAAGCAAACATTTCTCGTTTTCATTTAAGTTAACATTTTTAATTTAATATTTATATTTTATTTAAAATGTATTTCAATGAACAAAAATAGTTTTTAATAGTTTTAGTTAACGCTGCTTGTAAGTACGAATAATAATAAAAAAAACAATGATATGACCCCTTTAATCTGAAGCTATATAAGGCAAATGTTTGTCAGATGTATATTTCAAGGATTTTCAGTCAGTTTTGTCAGGGTTTTATGCTTTATGCCAGTCACCTTGAGTCTCTCGATGGCTTCCTCGCTCCCTGGGCTGAACATGATGCGATCATGGAGGCTGCTGATGGAACCAGCCCGGCTTGACAGGGCGGAGAGAGATGGGGAGGGGCTCATCCCCGTCATAGCATTGGTCACTGTGGAGAGATCACCTCTTTGATTGACAGCTTGGCCACTATTGTTATTGTTCTTGTAATCGGATATGTCTGTCGGGGCAGGGGGAGAGAGGTGCGGGGGGTGGGAAGAGGGGCAGGAGGTGACAGACACGGAGTTCAGAGAGAAGCAGACAGGAAGAGGACAAGCAGAAGGAAGGAGAGGTAGAGAAAAGAAGACAAAGAAAGACATGCAGCTTGAAATGAATTTGAATTCAGAGACCCAGAAATTTGATTTCACATGTGAGGAGAAACGCCCAAGATACAAAGAAAAAGCAGACAGTCAAAGCCCAATAAAGGGAACAAGCTGAAATAAAATAGGAGATCTAGCGCAAGCACCCGGCAGCACAGAGACACGCCAGCCATCTCAAGCGCAAAGTAGCACTGCAGGCTTCAGCTACAGCGTTACACACGGGCCATCCAATGACAGCAACCTGAGAGCCACAGCTCAAATATTTAACAGGCATGCATGCATTGATCTGGGCTGTTATTTGACACACCAGTTTCTTATATTTGTAAGTGTATGTTGAGCAAAATGCTGTTAGTCCATTTAAGCAACTAACTGGAAATTCTTTCTTGGTCCTAAAAGAGTACTTCAGATAAAACTGAAAATTCTGTCATAATTTACTCTCCCTCATCAAACAACATTTTTTTTTCTTCCTACAATACAATGGACCTTAGTCAGTGATGAAAACGAGGCAGTATGGGACAGAAGCACAGTGTGTTAACTATACAATGGATTGCACTTTTGTTTAAAAACATACAGATTGTTTAGCTGACAATTTGTCTTTACTTCAACACCCCCCCCCCCCCCCCCCCCCATAAAATGTCTGTCCTCCAAAGCCTCGTTTTCAGCAGACTAATTCTCATACAACATATTTAGGAAAAGTTTCAGCTGTTAATATAATGAAAGTCAATGGTACCCAAAATATTCATGACCCAAAAATTATAAAACGGTACTGTAGAATGAATCCAGTTTATGATTCAGCTTGTATATTATAAGCCTTGTGAAGTGACACAATCACTTTATATGATGAACAGATCTAAATTAAGCCTTCATTTAATCTCAAGTCAAATTAAAGCACTGATTAACATTGGCATACAACGACTACCCTACATAAAATATGACACTACAACTTCAAACGTCAAGTAATGTCAAACTTTATAAGTTCTCACATTATGAGCCCTATTTTAACGATCTAAACGCAAAGTGTAAAGCGCGCCGTACAGGTGCACTCAAGGCGTGTCCAAATCCACTTTTGCTATTTTAACAACGGAAAAACAGTTGGCGCGCCCGGGCGCATGGTCTAAACGGGTTGTCCCTATTCTCTTAATGAGTAATGGGTGTTTTTTAGGCGTAACATGCAATAAACCAATCAGAGTCTCATCTTCCATTCCCTTTAAGAGCCAGTTGTGCTCGTGCCATGACGGATTTGCTATTTACACGGCAGAATTTGGCAAGCGCGAAGACAGAACGCATCTCCGAGATGAAACGGAGCTGCTCATGTGCGAGCAAATAGACAGCCTAATTCTGATACATGCGATGACTATCCATTATGACATGTAGGCATTTATATATATATATATATATTTGTATTATTATTATTATTATTATTTATTTATTTAGCCTACAAAAAAAATCTTATGCATTGCAATCCTTTAATTTTTAATATTTGGCATGTTTGTGTGCTGCTGTGTGTCCCTGTGTTTAATAAGCAGTGTGTACGCCCTTTAAATAACAAAGATAAAACACTGCGCCAGACTTTAGACCAGGTTTGAGTTGATCTATGGCGCAGTCTATTTTCAGCTCCTAAAAATAGCATTGCGCCAGCAATGCACCTGAACACACCTCTCTTTTAAACCAGCACGCCTAGGGCGCACAAATGAGTGCAAATGAATTTGCTAATTAAACGACGTGGCACTGTATGGGAAAATGCGAATGGCGCCGGACTGAAACTAGCAATCACACTTGCGCTGCGCCTTGCATCGCATTGTGCCGGGTGTATGATAAAGCCCATTGATACTATTTGATATTTGTGTTTTCGTATTATTTTATTTATTTATTTTTTAATTTGATATGACTGGTGTATAAAGGCTTAAATTTCAGTTCGATTATACATGTGATCATGTCGCTTCAGAAAACTTCATATCAGTCAAATGAAGTTTGGGACCTTGAAACCCAACTGACTTTCATTATTTAGACAAAAACAATAGAATATCTTCTCTTGTATTCTTCAGAAGAAGAAAATCATATGAGTTTGGAATGACATGAAAACGAGTAAATGATGACAGAATTTTACATTTTTGAGTGAACTATACCTTATGCATATAACCAAAGGAGTTTGGGGGCTTTTATGCCCATAGGTTTGAGATTATCCAAAAATTATACCTAAAATATTGTTAAAATATAGCTAAGAAAAATGTATAGAGAAAATATGCATTACGCAGACTTTTGCCTATATAAATGCTGTCTAGAAGGAGAATGCAATGCTATTTTAGCCAATACTTTTTATGCCCCGCCCTCAGTATCCTTAACAGTATCTATTCCCATCCCATCTCTCATAATTAACATACATTTCAGATAAGCAAATTTTGACTGTAGTACATTAACAATGAACTCATATTTCCGCTTAAAAGCCAGTGACTCTTTACTGTCGTCACTAACCAGAGAGATCGTCATTGCCGACCAAAGTAAAAGGGGAAGTCGTGGCCTAATGGTTAGAGAGTCAGACTCCCAATCGAAAGGTTGTGAGTTCGAGTCCCGGGCCGGCAGAATTGTGGGTGGGGGGAGTGCATGTACAGTTCTCTCTCCACCCTCAATACCACGACTTAGGTGCCCTTGAGCAAGGCATCGAACCCCCAACTGCTCCCCGGGCGCCGAAGCATAAATGGCTGCCCACTGCTCCGTGTGTGTGTGTGTGTGTGTGTGTGTGTGTGTGTGTGTGTGTGTGTGTGTGTGTGTGTGTGTGTGTGTGTGTGTGTGTGTGTGTGTGTGTGTGTGTGTGTGTGTTCACTGCTCTGTGTGTGTGCACTTTGGATGGGTTAAATGCAGAGCACAAATTCTGAGTATGGGTCACCATACTTGGCTGAATGTCACTTCACTTAAAACCTCCAATACCAACTCCATTATGCACTCATAAAATCCATTTGACAGTGAAACAACTTACAGCCCACATCTGAGTTACAAAACAACATTCACGACTCCTCCCACGTTTTTCATATTAAGAGACACTGTCAGCATTTCATATAATATCTACCTATCCAACCACAATAGCATATATCTCTAGCTGAACTGTTATGCTAATACCATATGAAATGTAACAGGATATAACAGGTGAATAAACCTATATTCTACAGAGAGTTTGGCTTTGTAATATCTCTGTAACCTTCGCCACAATAACATCTCTCAGCTCTGACAGTGCAGCTATGGCAACAGAGCGCTTACTCTGTGTTACTACTCCTAAGAGAGCTACAAGGCGAGTATCTGGGGTAAAATGTGAGAAGACGTGTCCCCTGGTGACAAATTAATAAACACAAAACTGAGATGGAGATTGGGGATTCAAGTGCTATTTTATGCATATAGCAGCTGATATAAGAGGATTACATAATCTACACTAAAGAAAGGCACTTCTGGTTATAGTCTCTGTTTAAAGCAGCGCTCTGAGCTAGTGCATGCTAGGCTTGAGATTAACTAAGCTTTTTGTCCCCCTCTCTACATCATTAATCTTTGTTTGAATAATGGCTGCATCACACACAAAGCAAATTTGATCAAAGATGCACCAAAAAATATTTTTCACAACTTGCCAGTGAAATGTCTTCAAGTGCAAATAATCAACCTTGTTTTAGCAAAAGCAAATTTCACTAACTTCACACAACATTACTTAGATAATTTATCCATAGAACAAATAGAATATAATTTTCAGTAATTAAAATACATTATATAAACTTTAAAATTAAATGAAAATTAGAAATGTTGATTTGGCAACTAACTGAAATAAATAAGTTTAAGTACTAAACTTACTAAGACTGAAATAAAAAACAATTAAAGCTATGAAGAATGATTGTTTCAATAAACTAAAACTAAAATAAAATAAGAAAGACACATAAAAAATCACTGAAACTTCATCTAAAATGAAAAATATAACAATAAAAGCTAATTCAAAATATGAATAAATAATATAAAAGTTATATAAATAACACTAAAATAACATTGGTGCAAACAAGAATCGGTTCTTTTTTTTTTTTGCTGTAAGCATCTACCTACAGTATAAATCATTGCTGCCAATCTGAAAATTAGTTTCTTGGTTTGGATTCCTGGGCATGATTGTATTCCCTCATCACCTACTACCAAAACCCAGAGAAAATAAATCTTGTATCAAGTCCATTTCACATATGTTTATTTTTGATTAAATAACTGATAAAAAGCACTGAATGACATCTAAATTAACTGTAAATCTAAATTATTTCACCTGACTAAATCGATTTATGACAAATTACATAGAAACATGTAACAACTGCAGGTTTTAGAGGGACATGTTTAAAAAGAGGTAAAGAGGTAAGATCCATACCACAAATTCTACCCTCCCACTCTCATCATTATAAAGGTGAGTTTTGTTACACAGGATATTAAGAAGCTTTAGGGTATGATGTCTAGCTGTTAATAAAGCTGCAGCTAGCAACAGGCTATTTTGGATAACAATTTTGGAAGGCCAATGATTTCAGCATTAAACCACAATCCTTAAGCAACACTAAACCAGTTAATTCTCAAGGTGCACTAAGCGATTTTTGCCAAACGATGATGATATTTGAAAGCACCAAAACAAACACGCCCATACCCCAACAGCACCTCGCCTCTATTTTGATAACTCCGCCCCGCACGTACGTACACAACCCTAGCAGCGACGATGGTGGAATCTGCTATAGCTGTCGGCTGCAGCATATTCAAGCAAAAGTCAACACTGAAAAGTTGGGTAAAAAAGCTAAATCAGCGTAATTCATTTGTCAAGAAGAAACAAAGCAACCTTGGCTCCTTGAGACCACTGCTGGAAACTGCTCCAATATTTACAAGTCCTACCTCTTGCCTGATCGTAACCCTCCATTTTATGTTTTGTTTCTCCAAAATGTCCTTATTTTTGCAATGTCTTGCTATCTTTAGTCACTCACTGAGTGCTATCTTTTCCCTATCATTACTAGACACGCCCCTAACTGCTGATTGGCTGTGAGTTTGTTTTGGGACTCGGTCTGATACTATGGTCAAAAGTGTTTTTTTCAAAAATCGCTTAGTGCACTTTTAAATGAAACATATAGAAAATGCTGACAGTGTGAGGACAACTGAAGAACATTACTAATATGAAAGATAAGTGGATGAGTGAAATCAGTTCATAAATGACATTTAACATTTATTCTGCTCAGCATTGCAAGCCAAAAGAGAAGGATAACAAAAAAGAACCAGTGAAAAAGAGAGAGGGAACAAACAGCCCTGCAGATCCAGACTAGATAAAGCAGCTTTCAGCTCAGAAACCACTCTAGCAACCAGGGTTAGAAAAAGCAACAACCAAAATAATTGGTAAATAATTAGACTGTATTATGTTTGTCCATTACAAATGTAACTTTCCTAATATCTACATTATTTATAATAATACAAATATTACATACAAAATAAATACCACATATAGTAATGCTTATATAATTTTGTATATTATTTATATAATGTCAAATATATAATGGTATAATTGTTACTGGCAATTACAAAAAATGGTTAATATATTTACAACTACACAGAGAAATTACAACAAAATAGTTTGATAGCCTTAACATACAAACATTTAAGGCTTTCATGGAATATGACATGAACATGGCTCTGATATGATTTTTGTGGGATTGAGAGAGTATGAATTTTCTCTCAAACCCTTGAATTGACTCTGAGGCTGCAGATTTCTGCTTTATCCATAAAAACTACAAAAGCATAGAAGAGAGAGTGAGACAGAGCCCAAAAAACACACATTTCAAACCAGCAAAATCCTCAGCTGGCCCCCGAAACGCTGAGAGAGAGAGTGACAAAGAAAAAACAAGAGTAAGAGGGAAAAAAAGATAAAATATATTCAATTGAACAGAAGGCAAGAGAAAGAGAGAGAGAAGAACGTGAGACAAATTGTTTGACATAAGAGCTAAGAGGAAATTCTGAATCTGAATTAGACGTTTGAAAGTCACTTGACACTGAATTGTACCAAACCCAGAGGGCTGGACTCCAGATCGGCTGTTCTAAGGCATTTCCACACTGGGATCACCATCGAGAGACGATAGGATGAGAAAAGAAATGAGTGATTAGAAGAAATAGAGTTAGGAATGCACAGGGAAGAGTAGAGGACCCAGTGAATCAATGTGAGTTTTTTTAAAGAATGTACATTTTAATGTGTGTGTGTGTGTGTGTGTGTGTGTGTGTGTGTGTGTGTGTGTGTGTGTGTGTGTGTGTGTGTGTATTGTGTATTTTGAATTAACTATTAATACTTCATTTTAACCATCCATGATTATATATATGCAACTGTCTTCCATCTCTTATAGAGATATAAGAGCTCTGATCCAAAACCTTGCAAGCTGTTTGCTGCCTACTACCTTCATAGGCAGCTGCCTAAAAAGGCAGCATTGGCTGTTATGAAATATCAAGAGTGATCGATTTTGAATACTTTATGTTGACAGCAACTTCACGTGGTGCACAAGTAGTGCTCAACACTGAGACTCAAACTGATGTTAACATGTTGATAAGCTAACAGTTTGATACTCTAATAAACCTAACAGTACATAGCAAACACAAATATTAACATTAAAAAATAAAAAAAATGTAACTGATTTTATTTTCCATTGAAACTTTCAGTACTGAGTGTACTATAGCTAGTATATATTTAATCAACATTTCTATTTTTCATCCACCATTTTGGATTCATTTTTTCAGTGTTTCACCTTTTCACGTTTCCTTAAAATATGGCCAAAATGAGCTTAGAAGGCAGCCTACTTAAGTTGCCTACTTTTTTTGAACAGCTGTTGCCATCTGTGATGCCTTAAAAAAGCTCTGCCTCTGCAGGCAGCTTACTAGGATTTGGAACAGAACAACAAAACATATGCAGTAACGCGTGGCTCAGTACCATAAAAACAAAAGTGGTCGCAAGCTGTATAATGAAATACTTATGATGAAATGAAGGCAGAGCAGATAAAAAGCAAATGGTCTTACTCTCGATGATGTCACCCAGGCCTTGGGCATAGAGGAGATCCTTCAGACGGGACACCTCATCTTTCAGCTCACGCACCAGACGGTTATTAGGATCTTCATTGATCACAGCATTACAACGGATCTGCTTAGCCCTGTCTGCATACCTGAATCACATACAAAGTGGAAAGATGGTAAAGAAGAATAAACAAATGGTAACATATGTGAAAATGTGTTTTAATAATGCTGCTTTCTTATGGCTGTTGCATTAGATATATACACATAGTATAATGAAAAAAACTGATTTTAGAGAGAATATTGCACACACATACACACTGACTGGTGCCCAATTACTTTGCTCAGCAGGATTACTGTACACCAGCATCTTTGAAGGGTGTTTGGGAGGCAGGTATTTTGAGAGGGTACAGGAACATTCTCATTATGTAACATACTGCTGTACCCCTCAGCTCATTAACTAGCTCATTACCAACCTCAGATAAAACTGGTGTTATATTGAGGCAGAATACCTGAGAGTGCTGAGGGTTTCATCATAGTTGATGTCGGCAGGACTGAGAGCTGCCACCATTGCGGTGCGAGAGTTGCCACCTGCAAAGATCAAAGGTCAAGTACTTCAAGAGTGACAACACATTAAAATCCTCTTTCATGTGACAGAACACCCTGATACATACCGAGGTTCTCTCTCAGTAGCCAGGTCAGTACAGAATCCCTGTAAGGAATAAAACTTTCTACTTTCTTCTTCTTTTTATTCTGTGTGGGGGAAAAAAGTAATTATTAAATAAAAAAAAAATTATATGAAATTATATTATAGATTATATTATACCTTGTTTGAGCCAGAATCCTGCAAAAATAAGTGATAAAATAAAAAACAGGCGATTAAACTGACATAAATTTAACTTTTTATGCAGAAAATAGTAAAGCATCCAACATCCTCAAGGCTCACAGCAAAACAAAACACTTACCACCTCTGCCAGAGCTGAAATTACTTTTCCCAGGGTAGTGAGTGATTTATTGATGTTTGCCCCTTCCTGGGAAGAAAAGATTAGGTAGAAAATAGAATTACAATTCCACACTCAAAAAAAATATTCATGATAGAATGAAGCTGAATACTCTCAAGCAGGAAGTATGTGGAGAGAATTAGAGGACAAATGGAGAAAGAGAAAAAGACATTTGTTGATGTTAAAAAAAGATACAGTTGATGTAGAAACTGAGGGAGTTAAATAGAGGGCATGAAAGGATAACAGACAATGGGGGAGAGGAAGAGAACTTGGACAGCTAATATATATATATATATATATATATATATATATATATATATATATATATATATATATATATATATATATATATATATATATATATATATATTCACCTTGAGCCGTGTGCCTTTGGCTCCAGTGGAATCAGCTCTCTCACTCCCGGCTAAATCCACCAGACTGATTTTGCTGACCTGCCAGAAAAGTTCAGAAGAAGTCAATAATGAACATGCTGAGAAATGGACGAGCCCATATCACCTTTCACATCAAAAAACTCCCAATGTCAAACGTCATCCAATAAAGCCCTGTATAAGGGTGGGAGACAAGTGGCCTAACCTCTCGCTCTAAACAGAGCTGTTTATTGTGACTGACAGGGTCAGTTATATGCAACAGCAGCATGTACCTTTTCTGAAGTGTTGTCTGTCTCTGAGTCACAACGCTTCTGGGTGAAGATGATGTTGAAGACAGCGTGTGAACGGCTGCTGGTCTCATTCATGTTAGTGGCAGCTACTGTCCTGGATAACAGAATTTCACCATTCAGAAATGTATTTCATATTGAGTTCTCAGACTCCAATCTATTTGAGGAAGTGCTGTGTATTTAGAGTTTTCTCAGATCTCTTTAAATCACATTACAGCATTTGCACTAACTTCTACTTCTGTGAATCATCTGATCCCTGATCCTGAACTGAAGTTTAACGATTTAACAATGGTTTGTATTTAGATTCAAGTTCTAAAGTATGGTATTGTTCAAACATTTGGGGGCAGGACAATTTTTGTTATAAATACTGTCATTCAGTAAGGATTAATTAAATTGATCAAAAGTGACAGTAAAGACTTTGTCACAGTGTCTGGGTTGTGTCCCTGGGTTTCCACTAGATGTCCCCCTTTCTCACGGTGTCTGTCACCTTATCACTTCCTGTTCCCTTATTTGGTCACCTTCCTCCTTGTTAGTAATTGATTGTTCCCCACCTGTCTCCTGTTCCCTCATTATCCTTCTGTGTATTTATACCCGGTCTGTCTGAGTCTGTGTTACGGAGTCCTTGTTTAATGTTGAGGTTATTTCATGTCCGTCGCCTTGCCTTGCCTTGCCTTGCCTTGCCTTGCCTTGCCTTGCCTTGCCTTGCCTTGCCTTGCCTTGCCTTGCCTTGCCTTGCCTTGCCTTGCCTTGTCCTCGTGTCTTGTATATTTGGATATTCTGGTTTTGACCCTGCCTGGACTGTTTACCCCTTTGGATTACCCTTTAAATAAATATCATACCCGCACTTGGTTCTATCTCCGTGCCTCATTGGATCCCTGCCGTGACAGAAGGACTCCGTCACACTAGGAACCAGCGGTATGTCATTTTTCCGTTCCCCAGCCAAGATGGCGGAGCGGCGAACCAAGTACCTTCGGTTGATCGCCCTCCGCCAAGAGGGCAATGAAGTGGGTGCCCTGGCTCAGGTGTTCTGGTCCCTGGCCGAGGGCATGGGCTACAACGATGCGGCCCTCAAGGACTATTTCAATGGCGGGCTGGATGATCCAGTGTCTCATGAGAAGATGGCGCAGTTAGAGACACTGGAATTCTGGGAATTCGTGCGCTACCTGCAGCATCGGCTTCGGTGGGATGCCCCAGCCACTTCGGTCTCTTCCGGCGGGGTGGTCGTCAGCCCAGCACCACTGCCCAGGATGGCAACCAGCCAAGCGCCACAACCCAAGATGGCCACCAGTCCAGCACCACTGCCCAGGATGGCTAACAGCCAAGCGCCACAGCACAAGATGGCCGCTAACCCAACGCCAATGCCCAAATTGGCCACTTTTCCAGCGCCACAGCCCAAGATGGCCGCCAGCCCAGCGCCAATGCCCAAATTGGCCACCGGTTCAGCGCCACAGCCCAAATTGGCCACCGGTCCAGCACCACAGCACAAGGTGGCCGCTAACCCAGCGCCAATGCCCAAATTGGCCACCGTTCCAGCACCACAGCCCAAGATGGCCGCCAGCCCAGCGCCAATGCCCAAATTGGCCACCGGTTCAGCTCCACAACCCAAGATGGCCGTCAGCCTAGCGCCACAGCACCAGATGGCTGTCAGCCTAGCGCCACAGCACAAGATGGCCGTCAGTCCAGCGCCACAGCACAAGATGGCCGCTAACCCAGCGCCAATGCCCAGATTGGCCACCGGTCCAGCGCCACAGTACAGGATGGCCGCCAGCCCAGCGCCAATGCCCAAATTGGCCACCGGTTCAGCGCCACAGTACAAGATGGCCGCCAGCCCAGCACCACAGTACAAGAGGGCCGCCTGTCCAGAGTCATGGCCCAAGATGGCTGCTTGCCCAGCGTCGTTGCACAGGATGAGAGTCTCAGTTGACCCTCCGGAGTCGAGTCAGGTGCCAGTTGACCCTCCGGAGTCGAGTCAGGTGCCAGTTGACCCTCCGGAGTCGAGTCAGGTGCCAGTTGACCCTCCGGAGTCAAGTCAGGTGCCAGTTGACCCTCCGGAGTCGAGTCAGGTGCCAGTGAACTCTCCGGAGTCGAGTCAGGTGCCAGTGAACTCTCCGGAGTCGAGTCAGGTGCCAGTGAACTCTCCGGAGTCGAGTCAGGTGCCAGTGAACTCTCCGGAGTCGAGTCAGGTGCCAGTGAACTCTCCGGAGTCGAGTCAGGTGCCAGTGAACTCTCCGGAGTCGAGTCAGGTGCCAGTGAACTCTCCGGAGTCGAGTCAGGTGCCAGTGAACTCTCCAGAGTCGAGTCAGGTGCCAGTGAACTCTCCAGAGTCGAGTCAGGTGCCAGTGAACTCTCCAGAGTCGAGTCAGGTGCCAGTGAACTCTCCCGAGTCGAGTCAGGTGCCAGTGAACTCTCCAGAGTCAGGGCTAGTCACCGCTGATCCTCCAGAGTCAGGGCTAGACACCGCTGATCCTCCAGAGTCAGGGCTAGTCACCGCCGATCCTCCAGAGTCAGGGCTAGTCACCGCCGATCCTCCAGAGTCAGGGCTAGTCACCGCCGATCCTCCAGAGTCAGGGCTAGTCACCGCCGATCCTCCAGAGTCAGAGCTAGTCACCGCCGATCCTCCAGAGTCAGGGCTAGTCACCGCCGATCCTCCAGAGTCAGGGCTAGTCACCGCCGATCCTCCAGAGTCAGGGCTAGTCACCGCCGATCCTCCAGAGTCAGGGCTAGTCACCGCCGATCCTCCAGAGTCAGGGCTAGTCACCGCCGATCCTCCAGAGTCAGGGCTAGTCACCGCCGATCCTCCAGAGTCAGGGCTAGTCACCGCCGATCCTCCAGAGTCAGGGCTAGTCACCGCCGATCCTCCAGAGTCAGGGCTAGTCACCGCCGATCCTCCAGAGTCAGGGCTAGTCACCGCCGATCCTCCAGAGTCAGGGCTAGTCACCGCCGATCCTCCAGAGTCAGGGCTAGTCACCGCCGATCCTCCAGAGTCAGGGCTAGTCACCGCGGATCCTCCTGAGTCAGGGCTAGTCACCGCGGATCCTCCTGAGTCAGGGCTAGTCACCGCGGATCCTCCTGAGTCAGGGCTAGTCACCGCGGATCCTCCAGAGACTAGGCTGGTCACCGTTGACCTTTCAGAGTCAAGTCAAGTCACCGGTGATCTTCAAGGACTGAGTCAAGTCACCGGTGATCTTCAAGGACTGAGTCAAGTCACCGGTGGTCTTCAAGGACTGAGTCAAGTCACCGGTGGTCTTCAAGGACTGAGTCAAGTCACCGGTGGTCTTCAAGGACTGAGTCAAGTCACCGGTGGTCTTCAAGGACTGAGTCAAGTCACCGGTGGTCTTCAAGGACTGAGTCAAGTCACCTCTGATCTTCATGAACAAAGACAAGTCACCTCTGATCTTCATGAACAAAGGCAAGTCACCTCTGATCTTCATGAACAAAGGCAAGTCACCATTGATCTTCATGAGCAAATGCAAGTCACCAATGATCTTCATGAGCAGTGTCAGGCCAGCACCAATCTTCTGGAGTCCAGTAAGGACACCAGGGGATTACCAGAGTTTCGTTGTCCCATTGATCCAGCCGCACGGAGGTCTGCTCCGCCTTGGGGGGCTCTGGTCCTGACCACATTGCTGTGGTGGTCTTCTGCTCCGCCCTGGGGGCCTTCCGCCCTGACCACACGGTTGTGGGGGTCTTCCGCTCCGCCCTGGAGGACTCTGGCTTCGTCCACAAGGACGTGGTGGTCTTCTGCTCCGCCCTGGGGGGCTTCCGTCCTGACCACACGGTTGTGGTGGTCTTCTGCTCCGCCCTGGGAGGCTTCCGCCCTGACCACACGGTTGTGGTGGTCCTCTGCTCCGCCCTGGGGGACTCCAGTCTCCACCACACGGACGGTGTGGTCTTCTGCCCCGCCCTGGAGGGGCTTCATGTTGTTTTTTGTTTTTGTGTTCACTCCTGTCCCTGTTCCTCTCTGTGAGCCTGGCCCTCCGTCCCTCCCCCTGAACCTCCTCCGGTCCTCCTCCCTCCTGGTCTCTCTGTTTTGTGTCTACACTTCTGGTATCTGTTCCCCATGATTTTTTTTTTCTGCCCCTCCTTCCCTCCCCCTGAGCCTCCACCTGTCCGCCTCCCTCCTGGTCTCTGTTTTGTGTCTGTCGTGGAGCGTCTGGGAGCCGCTCCGTAGAGGGGGGGTACTGTCACAGTGTCTGGGTTGTGTCCCTGGGTTTCCACTAGATGTCCCCCTTTCTCACGGTGTCTGTCACCTTATCACTTCCTGTTCCCTTATTTGGTCACCTTCCTCCTTGTTAGTAATTGATTGTTCCCCACCTGTCTCCTGTTCCCTCATTATCCTTCTGTGTATTTATACCCGGTCTGTCTGAGTCTGTGTTACGGAGTCCTTGTTTAATGTTGAGGTTATTTCATGTCCGTCATCTTGCCTTGCCTTGCCTTGCCTTGCCTTGCCTTGCCTTGTCCTCGTGTCTTGTATATTTGGATATTCTGGTTTTGACCCTGCCTGGACTGTTTACCCCTTTGGATTACCCTTTAAATAAATATCATACCCGCACTTGGTTCTATCTCCGTGCCTCATTGGATCCCTGCCGTGACAGACTTACCCTGTTATCAAAAGGTTTTTTTTTTTTATAAATGATTTTTTTAACTTTCTAAATTCATCAGAAAATCCTGAAATCAAAATTTCCACAAAATATATGAAGTAGAAAAACTGTTTTCATGTTATTTTGTTACTTGATGCTGGAGTGATGGCTATTGGAAATTCAGTGTTGCCATCACAGGAAAAAAACATTTTAAAACACATAGAAAGAAGAATGAACAATGGAAAATGTTTATTTTAAAATTGTAAGACTATTTTTACTGTATTTTTGGTCATGATGTCTTAGTGAGCATTTGGGGATTCTTTCAAAAACATTTTAAAAAAAGTCTTACCAACCCCCAAATTTTGTATGGTAGTTCATATTCATCAGATCCAGCTAAAATTAAAAATTGACCTCAAGACTACACAGTACATTACCTTTTATTTTTTTTGGCTACAAATTTTAGACCTCCTAATTATTTATTCCATTAATTAGCTGCTGTCTGTTAACATAACTTACATAACAGGCTAAATGTATAGTGTAGGAGGGAAGTGTAGTGTATTGGCAGGGGTGCAGCTCAACACCTCGGAGATTAGAGAACCATTGACTGACGCTAACACAATGCCTCGTGGAATTAAATGGTCCATTTGTTTCCATGATGATAAGCCCAAATAATAAGTAAATATTTGTTTGTATTTTTCTCTCAATGTGGTCATGAAGACCTTTAAAAAACAAATGTGACCAGGACTGTACTGAGGAGTGAGACTAATTGTCTGTGCAGCGAAAGGCTATTATTATTTCTAGAAGCCAGAATAGAATAGAATAGAATAGAAGAAGGGACAGAACAGAACAGAACACTTTCAAATTGTGCCAGAATTACTGTAATTACAAAATAGCAGCTCTGAGATTCTACTCTGAGCTGATTATGTCCTTAGACTCATAAATGATTTGTTTCTATGACAACCCTCAAAATCTAGAGAAATCCATGTACGGCTTAGAAGACAGTATATCATTTAATGACTAGATTAAATCACTTCTATGTGGTCTTGCTAAATGTTTAAATATAAAGAGGCTACAATAAAATGGCTTCCTGAACAGAATTCAAAAATGAGTTTAGGTCAGGTGACTGTCTTTAGTTGTTTTTATGGCAGAAACCACTTAGGCTTCATTGCATCATGACAGTGAAATCAGTCCAATTTAATCAAATAAAATTCTAAAAGTTTTTTGATAATTAGAAAGTTCAAAAGAACAGTATTTATTTACATTTCTCATTTTAGTTTTTAAAATATAAAACAGGTCTTCACTGTCACTTTTAATCAGTTTAAGGTGTCCAGGCTTAAAAAAATATTAATGTCTTTTAAACAAAAATCTTTCTGACCCAAGCTTTTGAAAAGTAGATGAATAGTTTTTAACTGTTGGAAAATTGTAATTACAGTCATATAGACATGATTTGAACACTCCATAACAATAGAATAGAATAGAATAGAATAGAATAGAATAGAATAGAATACCTAGCCTTATTCCCTGAGTCCATCAGGTCTTGAATGTCATTATATGATGTGACGGCCAGTTTGGACAGATCCTCTACATACGGGCCCAGTAATGGGTGCTCTCGCACACGCAGATTTCCTTTGTTTTTTGGGTTCAGAAGATCTCGTACTCTTTCACAGTAAATCTCCATATAACTGACCTGAATGGATGAAAATAATAGACTGTTAAATGCAAATAAACTTACTCTGATTGAGAATTAAAACAAAAATATCATATACAAAATGTACAATGAATTTATATATATATATATATATATATATATATATATATATATATATATATATGTAGGGAGAGAGAGAGAGAGAGAGAGATTTTATCACGGTAACTGTGATAATAGGGCCAAGATTCATCAAATATGCAATACGTGTTGCTTTGTAATTAAGCTGCACAAAGATTTGAAATAGAAAAAAAAGGGCTCGGCCAAATCTTACCTCCACAGAATAGGACATGTTGTTATCAGTATTATTGTCATTAATCTTGGTGAAAAGGTCTTCACACAGCTGATGGTTAGGATGGAGGTGAGAAGAGGAAAGAAACAGACATAATAGAGAGTTTAATAAGTGAACATCGTACTGTCTACTACTCAGCTATGTCATTTAACTCTGTTTGAACTGATCTTGTTCACACTGCCTCTGAATAGATTTTCCTGTTTATACAGCAATGCCAATGTGACCGGAGTGACAGATACACAAAAAGGCCACTTTTGCAGCCGAAACTTGGCATATAAGTGCTTAAATTTACATTTAGAAATGCTTTTTTATTCTTCATATTTGCTTATTCATGCATCTTTTTTTACCAGTGGAATGATCCCCTCCTGGTCCTTCTCCTGTTTGCCCATCATGGTATAAGATTTACCGGCCCCAGTCTGGCCGTATGCAAAAATACAGACGTTGTAGCCCTCAAAGGCATGAAGTAACATTTCCTCTCCAATGTCTCTGTACACCTGCTGCTGGGAGGCATAGTTGATGTCTTCTGGCTGTGGATAGATAAAGTAAAATATATATGATCGTTGATCATTTGAAGGCATTTCTTCTCTCATCTTTTATTGTAAATGCAACATGTTTGGTGTAGTTCACTGCAAGCAACGCTGATTTTTCTAAATTTCATTTCATTTTAATGTCTTTTTTGAAGTAGTTCTGACTTACTGAGGTGTGTGACCAATAGGAGTAATCAAAATTGAAGCTTTTGGTTTCTTTGGGTGCTTTGGGGTTGATGATGGCTGAAAGGCAAGAAAAAGAATGGCAGAGAATGAGTAAGGTTAATAAAATATGTTTGAGAACCTGAGTGGACATCTAATACTACACAGTCAATAAGCACTGAGTCACTGTAGTTTGTCTAAATGGGGACAGGAATCACACCAGACAGCAATTACATTCATTTGAATATGGTAATGGGTGTAAATGAAAATGACCTACTAAGTGGGCATCTTCACAGGAACATAGTCAAAGTAAATACTGTTTAGAGTACATTAACTATATAACTACATGAATATAAAACAAAAATGATAGTCCTTTCTTAAACCATATATAATACAGTATAAAAGTTTGGGGAAATTATTTAAATGTTTTAAAAGTCTTTTAAACACACACACACACACACACACACACACACACACACAAAACAGTAATATTGTGAAATTTTATTAGAGCTTAAAATAACTTTTCTATTTTAATAAATTTTAACATGTAATTCTTATGATGGCAAAGCTGAATTTTCAGCAGCCATATCTGAAGTCTTTAGTGTCACATGATTCTTTAAAAATCATTCTAATATGCTGATTTGATGCTCAAGAAACTTTTCTTATCATTATCAATGTTTAAAACAGTTGTGCGTTTTTTTGTTTTGTTTGTTTTTTGTACTTTTTTAGGAAAATTTATATAAAAAATTCTGGATTCAGAAGTAGAAATAGAGCATATTTGTAACATAACAAATGCCTTTACTGTCCCCTTTGATCAATGTAATGTGTCCTTTCATAAAATATATAAGTATAAAAAAGAATTACTGACCCCAAACTCTTCAATGGTCATGTATACCGTATACAGTAATCTGTAATTCAAACCTAAATTAAACCTTAATACAACCCTCAAAATTTTCTAAAATATTTTTGCTTTGAACAATTTAAATCAAGCTAAAATGTTATGATGTAAAATTAATAAAAATCATACAAAATGTAATAAGAAATATACAAAATGTGCACAAAATGTGCATGATTTGGAGACATCGTAAATAATGCTAAATATCTCTCTGGACATTAATTAATAATACAGTAGAAGTGAATAAAATAAAGTTGGAGATAGGGGTAGTGGACACACACTGGAAGTATTGTAACAGGAAAGAAATGAGCAGCCCTGTAAATACTGTGTTGTGATTGACAGGTTTAAATGAACTCACTCTTCCAAAAATTTCCTTTAAAAGCCAATTTTACCAACAAAGAGGTTTCTTTGCACCATACTCCACAAAAAGCATAAACATACAGTATGTAATTAACACAGATAAAATACTCTGCACTTGAGAAAACCTGATTTATCCCACTTAAAATCAGCATAAAATGAATGCAAACCCATTATATAAGAAAAATGCACTGCCAAAAACTCTCTGCATCATGGAAGAAACAATTTAAATGGACTTGGATCTTATGAAAACATGAAGGACAATTGTACAATTTTCATCTACTTACAGAGCAATAAACAGTCTCTGGAATCATGTACATGCATTTAAACTGTCTTTATAGTCACTTCCTAATGCTTATTAGTAGCTCAGAGCATCATTAATGGAAAGTCTTCCATCAGTCTTACTCACAGTCAGCCCACACGAAACCACAGACGCTACAGTCAGGAGTCTGACAGGCAGCATGAGCTCTGACAGAACATACTGTCTCTGTCATGAAATACTGTCATATGTGGATGTGGAAGACCCAAACCAAAACCGCAAGTAAGTTTGAAATATTCTTAATTAACCATGAAGAAAAAAGCCACAATGGCCATGAAAAGGACATTTGAAGTACACATATTATCAGTATATGGTTGAGCAACCATTACTGGACTGAGAAATTGAATTTAGTCAACCAGTGATGAGGAAAGCTTTTCTGAACACACATGCACACACACACAGACACACACACAGGGCATTTTCACATACATAACTAACACAAACAGACAACAAAAAGCAATAAGATAAATGTGATGAATTAATTTTCCTCCAATCCACACAGCATGTTCTGATCTCATAAAGGGTGATTCAAGAAAGACCTTCAGAGAGTCAATAGGTTGTAAAGGATTTTCTGCACTAAGCAAACACTTATCTTGGTTTTCCAGGGAAATGTAGTCAATGAACAGAAAGCATTTTATTACATGCTGTAGTTCACTGATCTATGTATTTCATTTAATGCACAGTGCAATATGAACTAAATTGGGAATTGTCTAAAGTGATCACAATAAGCTGATAATCCTATTATTAAAAAATACTAATAAATATATGTTTTTCTTTGTGTGTGACATTGCTGCTGCATAGAATACTAATTTGGCCTAATTAACAATCCCATAATTTAGCTCTTTGGCTGCTAAATGATTGGTTAACCCCCAAAATTACAAGTCTTTTTCTCACCCTCATGTTGTTACAAATTAAAACACTTACTCAGATAAAAACACTTCCATTTGCAGCAGTTAACAGCTTACTGAAGAGGAAGATTATTTTTCAATGATTTAAATTTCAGTTGCTTTAAACTTAAAATACAACATTGAGAAAAGTGATGTGCACTGTTAAGATACTTTGCCACTACTTACTGTGTGAAAAAAGTGACTGCAAAATTTCTCCTTTTGTTGACGACTGAAGCAAGTCATATGGGTTTGAAGTAATTGGTGACAGAAAAACAAATGAATTGATTTAAAACTAATTTCATGTAAACAAATGGATTTATTTTCTCCAAAAAGCAAGCTTGCAGGATACTATTTTGTTCTTTAATAATGTAGGACTGTTTCAATTTTAAATGCTGGGGAAAATGTGATTTGAGCACTTTATAATTTTAATAGGCTACTGACTCTTAGTGCCAATATCACAAGATACTGTCACAAGAAAATGTTTCTGAACTTCATAGATGCAACATCACAGTTTCAGATACAACATAAAACATATTTATGAATCTTTCTGTACCTCTCTTCCTTTTACACACACACACACACACACACACGCACAGAGAGAGAGAGAGAGAGCTGCCAAGTAACAGAAGGACATCATGTCATTGCACAATCCCTCGTGTAAATCCCTGTTCTACTTTTCATCTATATCATTCAAGCAAAGCTTGTCTTAAAAAAAAAAAAATCTATTCATCTGCTAACTAAAGCAAACATAGTAAAATTTACCTTAAAATATATAAAAATCTACTAATGTCTTATAAAAACTGCTTAAAATATTATTAACCAATTATTTGGTTTTCTCATTCAACTCTCGTATATTGTAGCTCCAGTTGGAATTATCAAAAAATCACTCTTTGGGCATGTGAATTTGAACATCACATACATTAAGCAACATCCTGCGGCCATGTTATATAACACAGGAAGCCCAATTCTAAAATAGTCAACCATACTTAAGGAGTCGGAGTGAAATAATTAATTCACTTGTGTCACTAAAAGGGACAGACCACTCTACCCAGTCTATATATCTGTGTTTAACTGTCTCTAGGGCAGTTCAGTACTGGCTGTACATCAGAGTATATGAGTTATAATAATAGCACCTCATAGCCCAGGGGACATCATGCGTCATCGGTGTGTAGAAGCACTGCCATGTTACTTCCACTCTTGTTGCAAGAGTGTATTTGTATGTGTGTGTGCCAAATAGTCAGCCAGCTGAAGGAGGAGGAATGCTTTAAAAAGGAAATAAAATGTTTATGCACCTGTTAAATTTTTTTTATAATACTGTAATTAATAAATAATTAACTGTAAAATAAATGTCAAATTAAAATAAGTTTGAGATTGCCAAGTTCATTGTGTACTTTAATTAATTTTGATAGGTTTAATAGGTTTGGATTCCTATACTGTCTATATATATGTGATCAGGGGAGGATCATTTAGCACATTCATCAAGATGTCAATAAATTATCTTAAACTCTTAGCTAAAGTATCTCCAAAATTATTCCATAATCATACATCAAATGGATAATTTGGTATCTCTTCTAAATGGACATATTTCACATGCATAATTACCACAGTATCACTGAGTACATCACACAGAATTTACAGCAGCACTGAAACCAATGAATTCCCATGTCAGTGAAGACTTTTTGCTGTTCAAAACCATAAGACATTAGTTTTCTCAACGGGACCAGAGTTAAAATCTTCTGTGGCTTGGAAATGAGACAATTTCCTACAAAAAGGAAACTCTTTTATAAGAACTTGTGTGAGCAGCCCAATGGTGTCTCAGTGATAGCAGGGTGGCTTAAACCAGTCAGAGCTGTCAATCACTCAGCTTTCCACCATTCTACAGCTCTGTGAGAACTCTGCTATTGACCCATCTCAAGCTGGCAGCGGTGACAAAGCAGCCAGCATGGAGCACAAAAGACACTCTCTGGGCTCAGACTCCCACTAACAACCAGTTATTTACACCTTCAGATTGAGACTGGGGCTGGCCTCTCTCTAAATAACTGCTGACTAGAAAGGCTCTTTCATGTTATCATCGACCCTCTTGCCATACACCAAGTCTACTTTTCAAAGTAGCAAAGGAGAGCAATCTACAAAACAATTCAAAAAGATGAGTTTGCATGTGTGTTTATGCATATTTGCACATTTTTAACCTCTGCGATTCTAGTTAAGTGCCCTACAGAATGCATTCACAAAAACATAACTCCACAAAAACAATAAAAGAAGGCCAAACATGTTAATGTGAAGAATAATCCTCAATTATCTAAGAGAGTTAATGGACATAATATCATCTGACAAACTGGAATGTACTCATTAAATATATTTTTTTTTCAAGATCTTATTTTTTACATAATATCTGTTATGAAATATTAATCAAAATTGTCTTAATTAGGCACTGCCAGTTGTGTATTTGAAAGCACTTTAAAATTTTAAACTTAGCAATGTGTCAAGAAGATGTGTTAATGTCTGCAAGTATACAGAATTCATTTGTAAATGGTTAGAATAATGTTGAATATTTTTTTGACAGAGTGAGAAGTGAACTTCATGTCTTGTGCAAAAATGTCAAATAGACCAGCCTGGACTCATTAGTATCACAGATTTTCATGGATATTAATGCTTATACACACATATTTGTATGTTTGGATATATGCTGAAACATAATACTGACAATATGGGGGAAAAAGGTAACACTATATTTTAAAATGTCCCTGTTACACTTGTTACATGTACTGTCCTTAATATGGTAATAACAGTTTGTGTGTGTGTGTGTGTGTGTGTGTGTGTGTGTGTGTGTGTGTGTGTGTCTGTTATAATAAAGTAATTGACAAATAAATATACAGTTACAATTTTAGTTACAATATTATATTGCATACTGTAGATATTTTTCCATTACCGCTTAAGTTAATGGCAGATGTGATTTTAAACATATTGTAAGAACAGTGATGTTTATCTCTATTAAAGGTCTGACAGAAAGCTGACTTGCACAATCCATTTACAATGACAGTAAGTATTTTTACTGCTTTTGATGGTTCCTTTCAATATTATTCAAGGTTTAGTCTTGAGCCATTACAACAAAAGAACTGAGAGTATTAGGCTTTTATCCTCACTGTTATCACTCTACAAACAATGTCATATTTACACTATGCACCACTAGCTCAGTGCCCTAACAACAACAAAAAAAAAATTATTCTGCAACATGGCTTACAGATTTGCCAGACCCAATCCATCTCCTTCGAAAAACCCGGGACCTAAGTTGTACAACAATACTGTGGTATAATATTACATGTGCTATCATTAGGACCCTTTTGTATGTGCACCTTGTTTTTACAAATAGACAAAGGTATAAAAATGGCAAATGGCTTTTTACTGCAGTTTCTTTGACCCATTCTAGTTTATGAATATTATATGTAAACATCAACACTCTACCAAAAACTACCTCAGATACAAAGACGACAGTGGACACATTATTTTCTAAAGCAACACAAGGTGGAAGGGAGGAAGCTAAATTAGGCCAAACTCTAAATATTTCACAAGCTCTCATCCATTATTGAGCAATGGTTTCGCCCAGCCGGGCAGATTAGAAATCAAATCTCTCTCCAGTCAACCACCAGTTCCCTCCAATTCTTCGAGCACATTCACACGCTAAGACAACAACTCGACAACAAAATATGGTCTTCTCGTGACCATTTAGTATATAACTTCATATTTTAATTGGAGACCATGCAAGCATACACACACAAACAAACAACAACAACAACAAAACATATATTTTACTTCGTCTAACCACTTAAGATGTCTTGATTTTATGTTCCTTTATAACACAACATCACTGACAAAGAAAATGATGCCTCCTCATTAGTTCCTTTGAAAATGACCACTCACCTTACCAGCTAAACAAGTGGTTGCATGACAACTGTCAAAAACAGCAAACCAAAATCACTAGTAATTACAGCTGTAAAGCTTGTTGACATTGTTGCTTGTCAGTTGTGATGAGTTCATTGCATCATCCCTCTATTTTTCTTTGTTTTAATAATTTCTCATTTATAATTATAACAACTTTTTGTTGTGCGATATATTGCCCCAGAAATAAATCAGATAAAATATATTATTGTAATTTTAAGACCATTTTATGCCACTGAATATGTAATCATTATATAACAGCATAATAATGCAAGAAGGCTACACACTTTCAAATTAAATTTTTTAAGAATATTTAAATCATGGAAACTAAGCCAAAATATTAGATACCTTAAAAAAAAAACCTTGAATAAATAACAAATAAACATTTTCTACAAAACGTGCAAAGTAACGAGTAGAAAAAAAAGAAAAATTCCCAATTTCAATCTACAGATATTCCCTGACCAACTTTTCTTTGTAAATTAAGGGTGCACTGTATTGCACAAAGGCACAGATCCCTAAACAAGACCATATCTGCAGATGAAACTTTGTTTGTAAAAGCATTTTTTTAATTTGAACTAGTACCAACTACACACATGCTCGACAAGCAGCAAAAGACACCTGTGCAAGTGGAATGCAAAAAACATGGTGACATTAATTTTTATGTAAATATAATGGGCAATACATTGCTTCACCAAAAATGATTGAGGTCACATACATATATTGTGCGATAAGTTGATATATTGTGTCAGGCCTACTCTCTCTTTCTGTAGCCACATTAGATTAATGGCCGACTATGAAATTAATGTCGGATCAAATTTACTGGTGAGTTTATTCGCCCACAGTTCACGGATTAGTTAACTATTGTCCTGCATATCATCTCAAAATGGCTTCCTTATGAAAGCTGTGGAAATGAGGCCCATAAACACACAACACATGCATGCAAAAACAACATTAAGACACTCAATAAAGGTCATGCTCTATAAACTTGAGTGTTTTGAGTATTCTTAGTGATTTAACTGCTGGATGTTCCGGATGGAATCACTGCGGATCAGGTGCAGTTGCGTACTTACTGGTTGTGTTTCCTGACATCTGGATGATGCACTTGGACTCTTTACTGGTCTCACGAGAGTTAAAGGGACGGACTCTCACCGCCACCTTCACCGAGGCCCCTGCCATGGTGCCTCTGCGTGTGTGCTGAAACCACTCCTTTAAAAGTCCAGGTCACTGCTCACACCTGCATACAGAGAAATTAACATAACAACACTGATTTCAATAAACAGAAAACTGAAAGATATATAATATAATATAATATAATATAATATAATATAATATAATATAATATAATATAATATAATATAATATAATATAATATAATACAATATAATATAATATAATATAATATAATATAATATAATATAATATAATATAATATAATATAGGTTTACTATTATTATTATATTTATAATGGATTGTAGTTATATTATGAAATACATACACATTACAATAATTACACATTTACACAAACTGCTTACTAATTGACTGATACATATTGATCAATGCACAAAATAGTAATGTACACTGAATTTACAGTAGAAATCTATTGTCCTTCATATTTGTGCAGCTCCTTTGAAAAAATAGAGGATATTACTTTAGTAGCTCCATTACTATATATAAGCAGAGAAATATTGATTTAGACCGTTCTCAATTTGAAATGAAATTACACCTACTTTCGGGAAGGCTGTAAACCATAGCTGCCTATTACCATAGCAACTATGAGTATAATTTCTGCTGTATCTATAAAGAAATGGCATGAAGCAATGACAGGCATGACAAGCAAAACATGATTTCAGTGGTGACTTACTACGAGTTTAAATAATAAACACAAAAATGTTCAATATTTCAGTGTTCGGATCAAAGAGGAAGACTGGGTTTAAATGGATCATGCATGGTTAGCTTCAGAGATGCCCAGCAGTAACAAAAGAATTGCACAACTGGCTAAATGTCAGTACGCTTCCTAGGATTACAATAACAGATAAAAGAGAGCCCAGCTCAGCCTCATAGTTGGACCAAAATGGAGGTACAATTTATGTGTTAGGGAAGATTTATGACATGTAAGCTTCAATCTCGAGTTCTACTTCTATGTTTGCTTCAGTAAGAGCTCTGTTTCAATAAATGTGACAGAGCTTGTATAGGGAACTCATGTGAGCTGCATTCTGTGTTTTTCAGTTAGACTAACATCACGCTGAGTCACATTCTGGTGTGGCAGAGTGGGTTCAGTCTCTCTCAATTCTCTCTAGTCTACTTAGACCATTTGACATGAACCTTAAAAAGGCAGCATGTCAGTTTACAAAGAAGTCAGAAAGCTGCATTTTTATTACTATTTAGTTGATGTATGAAAACTATGAAAGTGATTTTATAGTACATGTATTGTGTACTATGTTGATTAATCATCCTATTCATGTCCATTATAAACAATTTGTGATTAACCTAATTAAATATTGTCATGTAACCTAAAACATTTACTTTGTGTGGTAATATACTGTCTAAATGTATTTGTTTTATTCAAGTCGCAAATATTACTTAACAAGTCTTTCTTAATTGGTACACCAATGGCAGTAATCAAGGGGTCAGATCAAGTAGAAACCTTAAAGGAACAGTTCACCCAAAAATAAGGAGATGCTAAAACACACAAGGATATATTTTGAGGAATGTTAGTAACCAAACAATGGCTGGTAGCCATTGATTTCCATTAAATTTTTTCCTACTATGGAAGTCAATGGCTACCAGCAAATGTTAAGTTACCAGCATTTTTCAAAATGTCTTATTTTATTCCACACAGGAAAGAAATGAATATAGGTTTGGAACAACATGAGGGTGAATAAATTATTTACATTTTTTTAGGCTCTGTTTTTACTTTATATGACCTTTGAAAACTACTGTCATTGATGTAACAATTAAGTAAGACTTGTTAAATAATATTTTTGATTGAATATAACCAGTTGGAACAACTTGAGGGTAAATAAATGATGTGTAGATCATAAATCCATAGTTGAATACAAATCAAGGTTTTTGTCGTTGGTCACTGCGCTCTTAAGTGTCAACAAATCAACATAAATCATTCATTTCATCACATCATGTGTAGAATATACTGTTATTAGAGCACAGTGGGAATCATACGCAATTTCATACGTGTGTTCCCAACTCGCTACCATATTAATGAAAAAAAGTCCTGTATTGTCCTGTAAAAAAATATATATATATATATATAAATAAATAATAATCTTTCTCTGTTCTCGGGTAAATGCTAGAATAGAGATTCATTAGTGCAATCTTGAAGACATTACTGTGTGGCTGCCAGCCTCAGACAATGAATGACAGTGCATTTATTCCACCCGCACTTAGAAATATGTACACAAGGACAGAGCCATTTATGATGAACAACATCTGTTCCAATACTCAATCAAAAAACACTTCTCTGTCATAACAATAATGTCTGGATTTACTGACCGGCTCTAAATGGCCGCACCCCATGGCAGTTCCACCCTGGTGACCCAATGCCAAATAAACAGAGAGAGCCTCATTAATACTGCATTATCCTCTAGAACACACTAACAATGAAAAAAAAAAACTCTTACCTTTACAATGGTGATCCTCTGCACTCAGCTATTGACAGTTCAGCTCCCACTACTGCCTCTTGTGCTGGCTTCTCAGATTCTCTTTTTTGAGCTCCTCCTCTGATATGTCGAAAACAATTTTCTTTTTCCTCTGTTTAACAAAGGATCCTTTATTTGTTCCAAGGAGGTATAGCTGGATGCCCAGTCAGACCTGCTTGTAAGGAGGAAGGCTTCTTGGAGGAGAGATCTTTGAGTGCCCTGTAATGTAAAAGCCAAAATGGCTCTGCTGGCTGCCTAGAGCAGTGATGCTGAGACTGAGTGAACCAGTGACATCATCACTGAGGAAGGCAGCACCATCGATGCAGAGAGAGGAAGAGAGTGAGAGGGGGAGAGGGGGAGGAGAGGGGGATGGGGATTAGATTCCCTGCGGAGTACGGTACACACACACACTCACAAACATGGCTCTACATAACATGAGATTCAGTACCTCATGCTGGACTGCATGTTTGTGGTATGTCAAAAGAACCCAAGGAAAATTTTATATGATTTTTAATACAAAATAATATTTAATATTAATAAGAATTCACCTCTAATCATTTTAGTTCAGCATCTGTTTTCATTTTCCAGGAAATTAATAAGACACTAAAAGAAAATGACACCAAATAATAAAAATAAAGAAATAATTACAAAAATAAGTAATGGCATTAATGTATCTCTATGAAATATGCATAACAGAATAAAATTAGTGCATGTTGGTTTCTTTTAATGGCTATACAGATTATACTGAAGGTTAAAATTTTGTCTCAAATTCTTCTTCTCATTATAGTTATTATTGTTTCCACTTCTAGGTTTTAACACTCCATCAATGCTTACGCTAAAGTCAAATTTGATTTTATTAATACTCTTTATTTATACTGTTCATTTCCTAAGGTTCTAATTTCGTCTTAAATTCTTGATGATAAAAAAATCTGAATTTTTATGCAAGTTTAGGGGTAATTTAAATACAATATTATTAGTATTATTACAACTTCTGAGCTTTAATGTTCCATCAATGCTTATGCAACAATGAATGAATGAATGAAACAGTGTTGTTCATAACTTAAAATATTTAACTATTTATCTTTTTTTTTTTTCTAAAAATAAATTGAAATTAATTGCAGTGATCTGTAAATAATATTTGACCTCATTTTGGCCTTTCCTTTTTCCTGTCAAGAAAAATAGCTTTCCAGTGGGATTATTCTCAGCTCACAAACTATTAGAGCAAATTGGACTGTGCTCTCCCCACAAATCCAGTAAACCCATGTAACACATTCATAAAGGAAGCTTTTCCCACTGACATTAATCCACCTCTATTCTTCTGACTCAGCCCCTGCTTGCACTTTCTAAAATCAGGAACTGAATTAGACTAAAAGGAAATGACACAGTAAAGAAATATTTCTCATTATGGAATCATTTTTAAGTATTAAGTTTTCCATTAGCATATCTTTATAAAATTTGCATTACTGAATAAAATGAGTCTATGTTTTCTAATAATCTGATAAGTATTTTAAGAGTACAAATCAATAATTAAAGTAATATTAACTGAAATATTAGAGAGTGAAATAGCTATATTTATGCAAAAAAGACAAACTGATTTTTGAAAGAGTCATGGATAGCAGCCATGAATAGCTATCTTTAAAAGACATAAGAGGTTATTATGCATGCGATTCAAATTTAAAAACTTTTTATTTAGTGTCTCTAGCCTCTCCATTCCATCTATTTATCCGTAGAGAGTTATTAGACAAAAATTTATACATATATATATATACAGTTATTCCAGTTATTTGTTACGTGAATTTAATTGATTTCAACATTAAAGGTAGAAAAAAATCTGATATGATTTTACTTGGATTTTCTTTTTTTTCATCTTTTACTGTACGTACACTTGCAATCAAATACAAATATAAAAATGTATTTTTTTATGTAATCATTTATTTATTTCATTTATATAAAAAGTGCATTAATACACAAATCTGTCATAATATGTATAATTAATTAATATATTTTTTGTAGAATTTTAATTATTTTATGATAATTAGGATTTGTTTAACTATCAGTGTATTTGTTGGATGTAATTGGATGTATTTTTTTCTGATTGTAATTTTTTTTGTAAATTGAGGCTGAGTGCTAAGACTGAATGATTTTTCTTCATTCACTTATTTTATTCAAACATTTCTCTCTTTTTTCTTTTAGTTTTGAATTGAAATGGGACATTTCGTTGATTTACTATGGGATATGGCCGGGCAGAAAGACAGTAAGCACCAAGCAACCACAGCATTCAGCTATAGACACAATGCCAGTCTGAGCAGTCCCTTGTGGCTGCTTTTCTCTCCTTCTGTCTCTTTCTCCTTCCCAACCCTTCCTGATCCTCTGTCTCAACTTAGCAGAGCAATGCTTTGAATAATTTATCCAGCTTAAGGAGTGCTGGTGTGGGCCTGATGCCTGATACCGTCTTAAAGGGACAAGCTTTTAACTAGAATTAATACTGCTAATGAAAACATGATGATACAGGATGATGACCTATTGGTGTTCACAATACTCACACAGAAACAAACCTAATCCTACTACCACACAATATACAGTACAGCTGTATTTTCAGCATGAGTGAGTGATTCTAAAGTCATGCTTGTTTTTTAACACTCTTCCTAAAAGACATTACTTGAATTACTTTTTATTAACACTGAATCTTACAGGGCAAATGACTTTTATCTATCAGCTTGCATAAAGATCACTAAGGGAGGTACGTTGACCTTAGAGTGAAAGCTTTTGCTGCCAAGACAATAAAGATCATATAAGCAACATAAGATATATTGCAGACATGGAGCCATGAACAGCTGTCAGTGCTGTGTGGAGCCAGGGGTTTTTGTGTGGAGAGGAAATTCGCCCTGCAGTTATAAAGGAATAAAGGTCATAATAAAGAAAGGAAAGATTCATAGTATTCTGTCTGACTCAGAAGCTTCCGTGCACAGCTGGAAAGGTGAGCTAGACTGTGAGAGTGAGACATACGCCATCTGCGGGAGACCACAAGCATTTCGGTCCTCAGGTTTAACCACATTGTGCATCAGCCCAGCATCTGGAGCTCATCAGGTCAGCAAGAAAGGCTGGAGCTCCACTGACTGTAGAAACCACCCATCACTACCTCAACCTATGTGAAGAGAACATTCCAGTACGTGCAACTCAGTTTAAAAGCTGCCCACAATACTGAGACACAGCCAACCGGGTAACAGCATTATAGACAATGAAACAGATTTCATTTAGGTTGACAGAAAAAAAAAGTTGATCAACAAAAGTTGGTCTTGATCATATTTTAATATTTATTCTAAAACTTGTTAAAGTAATTGTTGACCGTAAAATGAACTACTTTCTTCTGTGGAACACTAAATGTTGAAGAATACATGGGTAATTTTCCCCATGCAGTTACAACTGATGTGGACTGGAGCTTTCAAGCAACAAAAAGGACATTAAACCAGCACCATAAAAGTGACTCATGGACGATATTTCAAGATTTCTGCAGTCATACAATATAGCTTTGTGAGAGGAACAGACTGAAATTTACTGATATTTTCAACTCAAGAACCCTATCAGTCTTGTTTGTGACTGTTTTGTGGAAGCATATCTTTATCCAGCACAAGACACTGGCCCCACTGTAAACTAAGCACATAGAGCACATTACATTATCTCATCTTACTCATCACTGTTAGGATGTGCTACAGTAAAGATGTTACTGTGTGTTATGTCATTTTAGAGTACAATTACAATTTAGCCCCTCAAAATATAGAGTTTACACAGAATAGTACTTTATGCATTAAGATTATATTTTTTTTATTAATTAATAATGAATACTGTTAATATACAATAGAAGTAATTAATGTTTAACCCAATTTTAAAGCAAAACAATGAATTTCAAAGTTTGCTTAAAATATTCTAGAATTAAAGGTGCGATAGGAGATCTAGGAAAATGCTAACATTAGCCTGATAGCACTGAAAGCGAACGTCCCACCCTCCCTGCAGTTGCTGTCCAAAGCCACGCCCCCTGAACGCATTTATGCTCACAGACCAGAGTCAACATTACTAGAATAGGCTACATCAGCGATTCCCAATTCCGGTCCATGTTCCAAAGTAAACCCCTGCTCAGGGAGTAGGGATCAATTGGAACACGGTTCATTCACGTAGCTCGAGTCATCTGAATTGGGTGTGTTAACCAAGCGAGATCTGTAAAATATGTGCGCGAGCACTGGAATTGGGAACATCTGGGCTACATCAGGTGTTATTAACCAGCGAGAAAACTTTAAAATTACTACAATACCAGGAAGAAAGACCGGGTTGTTGATGTCTATCTGCCAGTTCTAGCTCTGTCTGCACAACATGCGCTGATGACGTATTCTCTCTCCGCAGTGCGCAGAAGTATGCAGATACATACGTTGACAGGCAGGTAGGAAAGCTATTTAAAACGCACGGACTGAGCGTTTTGATTGGACGTACATTTCTTGGTCCTACGCCTTCCACAGAATAAATAAATGCAGATAAATACATTTAAACCACTTAACTTAATGATTGCTACCGGGATATGAGGAGACTTTTAACCAGTATAACAAAAAAAAAAATTCTGAAGACAATCACCTATTGCACTTTTAATTTAAATATTTGCATGTAAAAATGTAAAAAATTTCTTAAACATACTATAGAGTGGTTATATTATACTCTTATTTTTATTATCAGACATTGTCAAAGTTTTACTCACTCTAATGTCCAACAACATTTGAAAGAAGCTGGAACAATGCCTATTCCATATTCCATTATATATATACACACACACATACATACATAAACACAAATACACATAAACACAATTTAATTGAACAAGTTTGCATCGAAAATAGGAAAGTGAAATGTTGAGATGATTGGCCAACAGGTGAAAGGTTTGCTCACAGTTTACATGAGTTAACCATTGCCTCAGTCTGTCAGTGTGCCGGCAGCATTATGTCCTCTCTGTCCATTCTTCCACCAGAATGTCTGTTACAGCCTTTCCCTATCCTCCAGCGACTTATGCCTGGGCCAGGACCGTCCAATGTACCCGCTCGGATCACAGCAGCAGGAGCACAGCCCATCCTGGGCCACCTGCTCGCAGAAACCATTGAGGTAATACAGTACAGTGTGATTAATAAGGGCATCCTATATACTACATGTGACTTTTTAGGTCACCATTTTTTTTGTACAATATGATGTTTTACTATGTTGAATCATAAAGGCTTAAAGGGATAATTCACTCAAATATTATACTTTATTCACCCTTATATTGCTCAAAACCTTTAACGTAACCTGACTTTCTCTCTTATGTGAAAAATAATAATAATAATAATTATATATATATATATATATATATATATATATATATATATATATATATATATATATATATATATATATATATATATAGGGACATGTCTCAGTCTATTTTTTTGTCTGTATTATGGGATTCAATTGTCACCAGAACAACTTGGTTAGCAAAATTGTCAAAATATCTTACATGTACTTCGGAAGAAAGTAAAAGGTGAGTATATGATGAAAATTTAACCCTTTAAACAATTGCAACATAAGAAGGTAAAATTACTTGAATCCGGCTAGTGCCATTACCTTTTGAAGAAAATTAAACAGTATAGTATCTTGTTAATAAAAGATTTAAAAAAGTAAATAAAGTCTTATTACAGAAATAATCATAATCCATATCTATGAATAAAATTAATTCATTGTTTGCTCATTTTAATTTCAGATTATGGATCTGGGGTGCGTTCTCCGAAACTACCTTAACGCTACGTCGTTCTTAAGTTGTACCTTAAGAAGTACCTTATCGTTAATACGTGGTTTCCGAAACCTTCTTAGTTAAGTATACCTTCTGTAAGTCATGCGTTCGTAAGGTTGGTCTGGAGCGCTCTTAGCTATACCTTATCGCTGCTTACGGTTCATACCGCTAGTGGCCACCACTACGCAAAAAGATTTTTTACATCGCAGTTTAATTACACATAGAAAATTTTATATGAACATTTAATATAAAATCTGATTTAGTAATAAAATTACATTTTTACTTTACTTTAAAATTATACACATAAAATACTTAAGTTGTTATAGCCTACACCCAGTGTATGGAAGTGTTTTCATTAATAAAGTTTCCATACACTAATGGTTGTTAGCTTTTTTAATTACTATCCTAAGGCACATCAGCTGGCGAACCATTTGACAGAAAAGGCTTAGGAGTCTATATAAAGAAAGATTAGTTTACACAAACTTTATAGCTATGGCAGCGAGACAGCGAGTACTTGTTTTAAATCAAAGACGGCGGCGTCCGCGGAGCCAGTTAGTGTATGTCAACTACTTTATAAGAGAGAACATTTTAGTCCAATGACTACCATGTCAGAAGAGACCATTGTAAAACATTTTGCCTGCCACGGGAGCAAATTCTGCAGCTCTTGCATCTTGTTGGCCCAGATTTGTCAAGACAAACCCGACGGAGCTACCCCCTCAGCCCCGAAATTCAGCTGCTGGCGGCTCTTCGTTTTTATGCTGTGGGGAGTTTTCTGGAGGTTGTTGGGGATGGATATGGGCTGAGTAAGACCTCAGTGTGGCTGGGCGATCTCTTTTTGCGGACTTTTTTCCCCGACATAGTGAATGTCGGTATGTCTCTCATGTTTGCGCTTTTATTGAGGAAATCATCCAATTACACAAATGAGCGATTTACGCCAATAATGTGATACGGCTGGTGGATAATCAGCATACGTTGTGGAGAACATTAACACACTTATGGCCGTGAGGGTTTGGGATTGTACACTTGCTAAATTATAAACAAATACTCGTATTTATTTCTGCATGTACTTATTTCAATAAGCCCCAATAAATGCAGTTTGTACTATTTCTAAAACGCTTCTTTATAAAGAACATTGTTTTCTCAATACTTTACCTTTACCGCTGTGAAGGAAAGAGCGCACAATCGATCATCGAGGCGTCGATATCAACCTATTCAGCGCCTCCACCATGGACAGCAACTGCTAAGGTCGAACTTAAGAAGGTTTACCTTAAGCAACATCCTAAGGTATAGTTCGGAGAACACACGTAGCAAAGGTATACCTGTAGTTAAGGTGTACCTTTTGAGTATTCGTAGCGCGCTAAGAGACAACGTTATCGGAGAACGCACCCCAGATCAAGAGTGGCATTCAGTATGCGTTTCAGACCCAAAACCGAGTGACTCTGGCTGTGAGTGGACCGGGTCACGCTGCTATGGAGTGTGCCATCTTTAACTCTCTGGAGCCCGGAGAGAGCGTCCTCATAGCAGTTAATGGCATATGGGGGGAAAGGGCTGCAGAGATAGCTGAGAGGATAGGTACTGATTCTGTTTTTACTAGAAAGCCTGCAACTAAGAGTAATAAAAGGTGATCCAGAACATCATTAATTCATGTATGGAACACTATTCAACAGGCACCAAGGTGAACACAGTTGTAACCTCTGCTGGTGGGTACTTTACAAATGAGGAAATTGAGCAGGTACACATTATGTTTTATTAACCATTTATGTATTTACTACATATGATCAACCATGCTTGTCTTGTTTTACAGGCATTAGATAAATACAGGCCAGTGGTGTTCTTCCTCACACATGGAGAATCCTCCACAGGAGTTGTCCACCCCATAGAAGGCATAGGTGACCTTTGCCACAAGTGAGACCTTCCCCCTGAATAGAGCTTTGATTGCTCAATTTGCTTCAGATTAAGACTCTTTTGTTAAACATAGAATTGTGTGTCTTTAAATTGATTTTTATTACCTTTGTGGTCATCTGATAGGGTACAACAGTATACAACAAGTATTCCTCTTCTGGGAAAACAGAGGATAGAAAATAGAATCAAATGACCAATCAAATGTTGTTTAGAATGAGAATGTCTCTCCCCCAATACCTTTTGCCAAGACTAACCAGGATTATTATCGTCAACTAAAACTAAAAAAATACAAAAAAATTACTTAAAATAAAAATAAACTTCATATATATATATATATATATATATATATATTTTTTTTTTTTTTTTTTTTTTAAACGAAAATTCCTTTTACATGAAAACATAAAATATAAAAATAAAATATAAGTAAACATATTTGCAAAAACTAACAGTAGTATATTAGTGATACTACAATAACAGTGCAACTAACAAGCAGCAAATCATTTACATTTATTAAGTTAGCAGAAGCTTTTTATAATATGTATGTGTGTGTTTCTGTGTTATTTTATATATTCATAATTATGTATTACATTACATTTTATATATAACTTTTTAAATGTATTTATTTGAGTAAATTCTGTTCTGTCACTCAGGCACAACTGTTTATTTCTGGTTGATTCAGTAGCAGCATTGGGAGGTACTCCTATCTGCATGGATGAACAAGGTATCACCACTTTACATGCTCTGGCACTACAACCACTGCCTGCATGGGGTCCATGATTTAAAATGCATGAATGAACGATGCATTTATATAAAATATAATATTAAATGTACATGTTGTATCTCTAGGTATTGACATTATGTATACTGGCTCTCAGAAGGTACTGAACGCACCTCCAGGAACTGCACCAATCTCCTTCAGTGAGAGAGCATGGTAAGACAAAACAGCTTTAAGCCAGAATTGTTTTTTTAATACGTGTTAAATATTACCTCTCTCTTCTACCTTTTTTTTTTTGTCTGGCAAAACAGCCAGAAAATATTTAACAGGAGGACAAAACCAAACTCTTACTTCTTGGATCTGAACTGGTTGGCAAATTACTGGGGTTGTGATGACAAGCCTGTACACGCGTAAGAACTATTCATCACATTTAACAAGCACTGATATACAGTAACAGTTTCTTAAACACTGGAGGCCTCAATCATGTTAAGTCAAAACAAAGCTATCCACGTAAAAAAAAACAAAAAAAAAACAATATGCTCTGGGGTGCGTTCTCCGATAACGTTGTCTCTTAGCGCGCTACGAATACTCAAAAGGTACACCTTAACTACAGGTATACCTTTGCTACGTGTGTTCTCCGAACTATACCTTAGGATGTAGCTTAAGGTAAACCTTCTTAAGTTCGACCTTAGCAGTTGCTGTCCATGGTGGAGGCGCTGAATAGGTTGATATCGACGCCTCGATGATCGATTGTGCGCTCTTTCCTTCACAGCGGTATAGGTAAAGTATTGAGAAAACAATGTTCTTTATAAAGAAGCGTTTTAGAAATAGTACAAACTGCATTTATCGGGGCTTATTGAAATACGTACATGCAGAAATAAATATGAGTATGTGTTTATAATTTAGCAAGTGTACAATCCCAAACCCTCACGGCCATAAGTGTGTTAATGTTCTCCACAACGTATGCTGATTATCCACCAGCCGTATCACATTATTGGCGTAAATCGCTCATTTGTGTAATTGGATGATTTCCTCAATAAAAGCGCAAACATGAGAGACATACCGACATTCACTATGTCGGGGAAAAAAGTCCGCAAAAAGAGATCGCCCAGCCACACTGAGGTCTTACTCAGCCCATATCCATTCCCAACAACCTCCAGAAAACTCCCCACAGCATAAAAACGAAGAGCCGCCAGCAGCTGAATTTCGGGGCTGAGGGGGTAGCTCCGTCGGGTTTGTCTTGACAAATCTGGGCCAACAAGATGCAAGAGCTGCAGAATTTGCTCCCGTGGCAGGCAAATTTTTTTTACAATGGTCTCTTCTGACATGGTAGTCAGTGGACTAAAATGTTCTCTTATAAAGTAGTTGACATACACTAACTGGCTCCGCGGACGCCGCCGTCTTTGATTTAAAACAAGTACTCGCTGTCTCGCTGCCATAGCTATAAAGTTTGTGTAAACTCATCTTTCTTTATATAGACTCCTAAGCCTTTTCTGTCAAATGGTTCGCCAGCTGATGTGCCTTAGGATAGTAATTAAAAAAGCTAACAACCATTAGTGTATGGAAACTTTATTAATGAAAACACTTCCATACACTGGGTGTAGGCTATAACAACTTAAGTATTTTATATGTATAATTTTAAAGTAAAGTAAAAATGTAATTTTAATTCTAAATCAGATTTTATATTAAAAGTTCATATAAAATTTTCTATGTGTAATTAAACTGCGATGTAAAAAATCTTTTTGCGTAGTGGTGGCCACTAGCGGTATGAACCGTAAGCAGCGATAAGGTATAGCTAAGAGCGCTCCAGACCAACCTTACGAACGCATGACTTACAGAAGGTATACTTAACTAAGAAGGTTTCGGAAACCACGTATTAACGATAAGGTACTTCTTAAGGTACAACTTAAGAACGACGTAGCGTTAAGGTAGTTTCGGAGAACGCACCCCAGACCTATGAAGTCAATTCTCTATCACTAAATGATGACAGAATATGATGCATACTGTATGTTAAAGTTGCTGTAACTGTTGTCTGTACAGTTATCACCACACTGGACCTGTATCTTCTTTCTATGGTCTGCGTGAGAGTCTGGCCATACTCGCAGAGACTGTGAGATCATATTCTGCCTTATACCACACTGAAATGAATATTGCTATTATCATTTGAAGCGCAAACAACCAGAAACATCAACATGAATTTGAGCAAATCTGAGAAATGCTCATGCTCAAGTTTGCCAAACGTTGCATAGTGCAGCCTTGAGCATGAGGTCATCAATCAAGCACTTGAATACTTTGATAAAAGTGAACATTATAAAAAAGGGCATACATTTACCACATTTTATTTTTATAGGGTCTTGAAAACTCATGGAAACGACACAAAGAGGTTGCAGAGTACTTCCATAAAGGCTTAGAAGAAATGGGCCTAAAACTGTTTGTGCAGGATAAGGTTGGCAGAAAAGGCCTTAAACATCACAACATATAACATATATCAATGGACTAGAAATCGCTTTACCTTTTCTGAATGCATCTTGTGTCTTATAGAAATCTCTGGGGGTCTTGGACCATCTACTGGCATGGTAAGAAGCTATTGATTAATCATAACTGACAGACGTCAGGACAAAAAGTCGTTCCCAGTTCAGTGACACAGTGGGTCAGTAACAATAACTTGTTTCTCATATTTATTTACAGGTTTTGCGTGTGGGATTGATGGGATGTAAAAGCAGCAAGGCCAATGTGGACAAGGTGTTGGAGGCCTTGGCTGATGCTCTAAAACGCTGTCATAAAAGCAGAGTCTGACAGCATGACCCGCCATTAATAAAACGTCCAGCGTTTGAACCCTATATCAGTTGTGTTGTTATTTTTGGCGATGTCCCTCTTTGAAAGAAAAACCTTTGTGCCCCCTTTTTAACAAAATGAAACACATAATTTATAATTTACATGTAGTTTTATTAATATAGCTGATACTTACAAATGTGTAAAACAATCAGAAATAATGGAACCTTTTAAGTAGGCATTAAAAGTTACATAAATGATTACTTAATATATTTTTTTCATTTTACAAAATGGCTTTTATCCCAAAATAAATTAATTCTTAAGGTGCAACAATATATGCAATCTGAAAGGAGAAATTCAGCCAAAATAAAAGTATTTTCATTTACTTGGCCTCATTTTGCTTCGAACCTAAATACAGGTGCTGGTCATATAATTAGAATATCATCAAAAAGTTGATTTATTTCACTAATTCCATTCAAAAAATGAAACTTGTATATTATATTCATTCATTACACACAGACTGATATATTTCAAATGTTTATTTATTTTAATCTTTTAATTATAACTGACAACTAAGGAAAATCCCAAATCAGTATCTCAGAAAATTTTTATATTACTTAAGACCAATACAAAAAAAGGATTTTTAGAAATCTTGGCCAACTGAAAAGTATGAACATGAAAAGTATGAGCATGTACAGCACTCAATACTTAGTTGGGGCTCCTTTTGCCTGATTTACTGCTCCAATGGCGTGGCATGGAGTCGATCAGTCTGTGGCACTGCTCAGGTGTTATGAGAGCCCAGGTTGCTCTGATAGTGGCCTTCAGCTTTTCTGCATTGTTGGGTCTGGCATATCGCATCTTCCTCTTCACAATACCCCATGGATTTTCTATAGGGTTAAGGTCAGGCGAGTTTGCTGGCCAATTAAGAACAGGGATACCATGGTCCTTAAACCAGGTACTGGAAGCTTTGGCACTGTGTGCAGGTGCCAAGTCCTGTTGGAAAATGAAATCTGCATATCCATAAAATTGGTCAGCAGCAGGAAGTATGAAGGGGTCTAAAACTTCCTGGTATACGGCTGTGTTGACCTTGGACCTCAGAAAACACAGTGGAGCAACACCAGCAGATGACATGGCACCCCAAACCATCACTGACTGTGGAAACTTTACACTGGACCTAAAGCAATGTGGATTGTGTGCATCTCCTCTCTTCCTCCAGACTCTGGGACCCTGATTTCCAAAGGAAATGCAAAATTTACTTTCATCAGAGAACATAACTTTGGACCACTCAGCATATTTTATTTAACAGAATTCGCCTACAAAAAACAACCCGTTTGGACTACATCCCTCTACTTCCTGCAGTAATGACATCACTAAAACAGTTTTTTGACTAACCTCCGCCCACATGAATACACAAAAAAGGGGGGCGTGGTCTTGTTGCGCTCCGATGGAGAAGAGGAAGAGCTGCGTTTGTCGCCATGATGTCGAAACGCTGTTATTTTCATCTCAGAGTCCAATCACCTTTGTTTGGGCTTCCCAGGGACGCTGTACTTG
Organism: Carassius carassius; assembly: GCF_963082965.1. Classification (NCBI taxonomy): domain Eukaryota; kingdom Metazoa; phylum Chordata; class Actinopteri; order Cypriniformes; family Cyprinidae; genus Carassius; species Carassius carassius. Next base: position 17,286,307 of record NC_081764.1, read on the forward strand.
GAGATTAATGGTTGCAATTTATGTTTAACTCGGTTCCCGAAAATTATAATCCACATGTAAAACTATGTGCAGCACATTTTGCTGAGGACAGCTTCCTCAATCTCAATCAGTTTGATGCCGGATTCGCACAAAGATTATTCTTGAAAGATGGAGCAGTTCCCTCTTTGTCTGGAGAAGGCGTTGTTTATGGACCACAACCGGTAAGTGTATTTTATTATTTAAGTTGGTGCGTTTAACAGTTTCTGTAACTTATTACACAAAGGGCAACGCTGTTTAGCTTTGTTAACTAGATGTTAGGGCTGTGCAAAAAAATAGAATGCGATTTTCATGCGCATCTCGTCAGTAAAAACGCTCCTGTGATTATAAGTACATCTCCAGCACGTGCGTTCAGACCAGCATTGCCAGGATTTCAAAACAAATCCTGCCCACTTGCTTCTCAAAACTAGCCCAATCGCATTTCCAGGAGGGCAGCGTGCCCTAAACTGATGTCGAATTACAACACAGGAACCGCTGGCACAATCAGAACACGTTATGTATTTCTGAAGGAGTGACTTTATAGAGCAAGGAAGACATCAGACCGTTTTTTTTTACAGTGAAAACAGCGGTATACAGATGAATTGTGTGAAAAATACTGTTTTTTTTACACGCGAAACATGAACGCATGTTATACTGCACACTGTAAACACAATCAATGCTTCAAAAAAAGCACGAAAAACGGGACCTTTAAAGCACTAACTCCAGCTGCAGTCCACTCTTTGTGAATCTCCCCCACATTTTTTAATGGGTTTTGTTTCACAATCCTCTCCAGGTTGTGGTTATTCCTATTGCTTGTACACTTTTTTCTACTACATCTTTTCCTTCCCTTCACATCTCTATTAATGTGCTTGGACACGGAGCTCTGTGAACAGCCAGCCTCTTTTGCAATGACCTTTTGTGTCTTGCCCTCTTGTGCAAGGTGTCAATGGTCGTCTTTTGGACAATTGTCAAATCAGCAGTCTTCCTCATGATTGTGTAGCCTACAGAACTAGACTGAGAGACCATTAAAGGCTTTTGCAGATGTTTTGAGTTAATTAGCTGATTAGAGTGTGGCACCAAGTGTCTTCAATATTGAACCTTTTCACAATATTCACATTTTCTGAGATACTAAATTTGGGATTTTCCTTAGTTGTCAGTTATAATCATCCAAATGAAAAGAAATTAACATTTGAAATATATCAGTCTGTGTTTAATGAATAAATATAATATACAAGTTTCACTATTTGATGATATTATATGACCAGCACCTGTATATATCTGTCTATCTGTCTAGGGTATATAGAGGGTATATGCGATTCATCTGCGATTATGAACGCGATATTGCGTAGCTTGTCAGTGAACTACGGCTCTGTCTATTAAGTGCTGCTCCATTTGAAAGCAGGTGATGGACATTTACCGCTAATCACAGAACCAGCTTTACTAACGAGACACGCATGACAATCGCATGCGATTAATCGTGCAGCCTTAATCTGAATGTCTGCAGACTGGTGTGTGTTGTGAGGATGGAGAAAAAACATGATTATTAGAACAATAAGTTTGAATAAAGCTTTGTTTAATCTGTTGTTGACTTGTATATGTATGTATTTATTGTGATGCTATCTTTTAATACATTATTTTAATCATTTAGTCATGTTTCTTGTTGTTGTCAGTAAATAAAACATAAATATTTTATTCATGTATTAATTGCTTGACTGAAAATGGATGTATTCACATCGACTGCATTTGTTCAACTAGTGTATATTCATGTATAGCTATATGTCACAACAAAAATTTTATTTAGCTTATTTTACTAAAATGTCATTTTAAGAAAAAAAGTAATATAATTATTGGTTGGCATTTATCGTTATTATTGTGTGTAAGTGTTGGGGTGGGCAAAAGATGCAATTCATTATGGGCTAATCTTAATTTTTAAGTAGTAATACTTACATTTTTAGAGTATAAAATCAACAGTGTTCTCCAACGGCGAGATCTTCTGGCAGCTGATCAACGTATCCTTTGTGCAGACATTGCAAAGTTGCTGAGGGAAACTGTACTGGACTGTTGAGTTAGTGATGCTACGAGTTAAAGGGTTAGTTCGCCCAATTTGCAAAATTATGTCATTAATAACTTACCCTCATGTTGTTCCAAACCCGTAAGACCTCCGTTTATTTTTGGAACACAGTTTAAGATATTTTAGATTTAGTCCGAGAGCTCTCAGTCCCTCCATTGAAACTGTGTGTGCGGTATACTGTCCATGTCCAGAAAGGTAAGAAAAACATCATCAAAGTAGTCCATGTGACATCAGTTAGTTAGAATTTTTTGAAGCATCGAAAATACATTTTGGTCCAAAAATAGCAAAAACTACGACTTTATTCAGCATTGTCTTCTCTTCCGTGTCTGTTGTAAGACAGTTCAAAACAAAGCAGTTTGTCATATCCGGTTCGCGGACAAATCATTCGATGTAACCGGATCTTTTGAAACAGTTCAACAAATCGAACTGAATCATTTTAAACGGTTCGCGTCTCCAATACGCATTAATCCACAAATTACTTAAGCTGTTAACTTTTTTAATGTGGCTGACACTTCCTCTGAGTTCAAACAAACCAATATCCCGTAGTAATTCATTTACTCAAACAGGACTGAACTGCTGTGAAGAGAGAACTGAAGATGAACACCGAGCCGAGCCAGATAACGAACATCAGACGTGTCTGATTCAAGAAACGTTTCTGTCAGACGTGTCTGATTCGAGAACCGAGGAGCTGATGATACTGCGCATGTGTGATTCAGCGTGAAGCAAACCGACACACAGAGCGTCTGAACCGAACTGATTCTGTGCTAATGTTATTGCTGCGTTCCAGGCAAGTCTTTGAGCCCGTAAGTCACGATTTCAAACCACGACTCACGACTTTATAGTGTTCCAGGCAAGTCACGCCAAACTTCGTGAGCGCAAGCAATTGTAGCTAGATTATTAATTTTATTGCAATGTTATATTGTCCTAAAATCGTTTTTTAACGTGCACCACTTGCGTAAACACTGCATCCATAGGCAATATTATCCGTAGAGGCTGCCATTGTTGTTTCGCAGGCTATGTGACGTCAGAGTTCGTAACTCGGAGTACATCTATCTAGTTCAAGTTCACGGGTGGGAAGTCACGGGTTTGACTGCTGTTCCAGTGCAGTTTCATGGGTAGAAGGTTGGAAAAACACGGGTTACGGGTTGCCTGGAACGTGGCATATGAGCCCAGGTAAACCGAAGGCTTGCAGTCTTCGCCAATGACGCCATTACGTCGAGCGCAAAAGAACCGGTGAACCGTTTTCTTCAACCGGTTTATTGAATCGAACTGTCAGAAAGAACTACTGGTGATCCGAAAACCGATGCAACCAGTTCTTGACTCGTGAATGAGTCATTATCTGGCTCAGCTCGGTGTTCATCTCTCTCTTCACAGCAGTTCAGTCAGTGTACTGTTTGAGTACATGAATTACTCCGGGATATTGGTTTGTTTTAACTCAGAGGGAGTGTCAGCCACATTAAACAAGTTAACAGCTTAAGTCATTTGTGGATTAATGCGTATAGGAGACGCGAAGCGTTTAAAACGATTCAGTTCGATTTGGTGAACTGGTTCAAAAAGATCCGGTTACATCGAATGATTCGTTCACGAACCGGATATGACAAACTGCTTTGTTTTGAACTGTCTTGCAACAGACACAGAAGAGAAGACAATGCTGAATAAAGTCGTTGTTTTTGCTATTTTTGGACCAAAATGTATTTTCGATGCTTCAAAAAATTCTAACTGACCCTCTGATGTCACATGGACTACTTTGATGATGTTTTTCTTACCTTTCTGGACATGGACAGTATACCGTACACACAGTTTCAATGGAGGGACTGAGAGCTCTCGGACTAAATCTAAAATATCTTAAACTGTGTTCCGAAGATAAATGGAGGTATTACTGGTTTGGAACGACATGAGGGTGAGTTATTAATGAAATAATTTTCATTTTTGGGTGAACTATCCCTTTAATGCACCTACACCTGTCCCTCTTTTTTATTATTTTTGCCGAACTTATAATTTCATAAAAGATCAGGGTATCAGGATGGTTGTATCTAACAATGAACAATCATAATGGCATAAAACAGAAAATACAAATTTCATGTTCATCAAAGTATGAGGTAAAATACACAGAAAAAAAGCATAGTAATTGTAATTGTAATTGTAAAAACTTTATTGTCCCCCGTAGGGGCAATTTGTTCTGCAGCATGATATCACCACATACAAGACAAACACATACACAACATTAATAGCACATTGGAAAGTTATAAAACTTATATTTCTACCTCTTCCTATTTAAATTAAGCACCTTAATCGCATATGGAACAAACGAAAATTTGAATCTGTTAGTCTTGACTAAAGGGACCCTGTACAAAGATCCTGAAGGGAGGGTCTAAAATGAATCGTAAAGAGGGTGAGATGCATCAGATATAATGTGATGCACTTTCTTTATCACCTGAATATAAAACAAATCTGACAGCTCAGGCAATTTCACACCCAATACCTTACTGCAATTATTTACAACCTTTAATAGAAGTTTTTTCTGTTTGACCTTTAAAGAGGCAAACCAACAAATCAATGAGAAAGTTAAAATCGATTCAATATATTCAATTCAATTCAATTCAAGTTTATTTGTATAGCGCTTTTTACAATACAAATCGTTACAAAGCAACTTTACAGAAAATTATGTTTCTACAATATTTAGTAGTAGCTAGTAGTTTGTGCACGTTTGACAGGATTTTAGAAAAAATAAAAAATAATAATAATAATACAAGACGTAGTCAGCTAGACGATGAACTATCAATATTATTAATTAATAGTTATCATATGATGCAGTCACACATGTAGCAATAATTATTTAGTTCTGTTGTTGATTCAAGGTTAGGATCATCTGGGGTCCTCTGAGGGTCAGCATCATCTCTTCTCAGGTGTTCTGGATCCAGACTGGAGCTTGTGTAAAGCCTAGTTACCACGGGATGTAAATCCCGTGGCAAAACATAGAAACAAAATAGAGACATCATTAGCATAGCTGATGTTCTAACAAAGTAAAATTAGTTTAACACAAGCTAAAGAATAAAAATGCACATTTGATCAGATGCAACTACACTCACAATTTAAAAGATACATTTTTCATATGCTTGGCGAAAGAGATGTGTTTTTAATCTAGATTTAAACAGAGAGAGTGTGTCTGAACCCCGAACATTATCAGGAAGGCTATTCCAGAGTTTGGGAGCCAAATGTGAGAAAGCTCTTCCTCCTTTAGTGGACTTTGCTATCCTAGGAATACATGCCTTATAAAAAGCAATCATCAGTGTCCTATCAATATTAAATTTCGCCAATTTCCGTAAACAATAAAGTCTTTGTTGGCTCATCATGCACAATCTATTAGTATTCTCTGCAAAATTTAGTTTGTTATTGATGATAGTACCTAGGTACTTATAACTATCAACCAATTCAATCATCTGATTACCGATAAAAGTACCTGGAACTGCTGCCTGATTTCGCCGCAGGTCAATGCACATGTCCTTAGTTTTCTCAGCATTCAGAAGTAGACCAGCCTCTCGACACCAATTTGCAAAATAATTAACAATTGGCCCGTGATCCCTCTCCTCACCAACCAACAAACTCACAGTGACAAGGTTAAATATCTTTGAATAATTCATCATGATGCTTTTTTTTTGAAGCCTGGATGAAACAAAAGCGTTCAACAAGAAAAATAAGAAAACAAAGGAGATTGTAGACACTTTTGCTTGTGGATGAAATATTTTGCACATAATAATTAACAAAATATTCTAAATATAACGATTTTGGGTTTTCGTAATAAAAAAAATAAAAAAAATTAAGGATGCACCGGTTGACCAGCCATAAATCGGAACCGGACAGTTTTTGCTTAAAATACGCGATCGGCAATCGGCCGGTTTTTGGTCTTTTGTCGGCCGATTTTTCCGGAAGTGCGCCCGTGTGCACATACTACATTGTAATCATTCGTGTCTCATTTAGAAGGCCACGTCCTCCGGAGGTCGCATCCTCTGGAGGTCGAATCCTCTCTAGGATGCATATACGGAGTGTCCTTAACCCTGGGATTAAACGAGACAGCCTTTGTAGGACGGACGGAAAAGGACACAGGATGTAACACGTTGCTATGCCAACACATAGCGTCGTTCTCTTATTAAAGAAAAAAATATTAGGAAAATTATTTTCTAAATTTGGAAAGTAATTTGAAAATAAAATGTTTTTACTTGTTTTATATTATTAAATGTTTGAGGAGCTAAACACTTGTAATCATGTTTACCACACTTGTAATTCAACTTTTAAAACATGAAGAACTTTAAAATACTTACATTTAAACACCACATCTCTGCTTGTGTGTAGATCTGCCGCCGCCATTTTTTCAAATAAACAACGGTTATTTATGGCGACGCCTCATGTATCCTTCGAATTCCTGTGAAAAAAGGTCGCATTCGAAGGTCTTATTCGGAGTGTGCTACTTGCTTTTCTGAAATGAGACAACCTCGATGACGTATGCAGCCTACGAATGCCACCTTCGGAGGGCGCAGCCTTCTAAATGATGAGACACAGCTGCTATGTCATTTGTGTGGAAGTATTTCGAAATCTGTGCGCAGGACACATGCAGCCGTTCAGCACTGCGCCGCACTAAGGCTGCGCGAGCGTATACTGTACCGGTCCGCGCCCTGAACACGAGTAGACCTTGAAGAGATGTTCAGCTCAACTTCTCACGTGTTGGATGAGAAACGAAACGGACTAAACTGTGACAAAACTGAATTTTGTTTTTGTTTTTTGTAAATTAGAACTTGCATACATATTTGAAAAGCCAGAAGTAAATGTCAGTTCTGCATTAGGATGATTATTTTTATTTAACCTTAAAATTACATAGACTTAATTTGATTTAAAAATCACCTGCTGTAGCACACTCAAAAAAGTGTTTCATTCATCCAATTAAAAAAATTTAGGGTAATGATTCACATCTATTTTTTTTTACTTGAGACAATAAGTTATTTATTTTTCATTGGCTCAAGTAAAAAAAAATATAGATGTGAATCATTACCCTAATTTTTTTTTTAATTGGATGAATGAAACTGTGACACTCGAGTATGAAAGACAGGAGACAAAAGCAAGTAAACAGAGTTTATTGGAAATGATGAGATGATGGAAGGTCGGAGAATGACGCAGGGACCACGATGACAGCACAGACTGGTGAGTAGGAGAGTGGCGTGCGCTGATGCAGATGACGGTGGCGGTAACTCCGAGTGCGGTGACGATAATCTGTGCGTGAAGGTGAAGATCCAACAGTAACCAGACAGGAGACAAAGCAAGGCAGGAACACACGAACGAGACATCAGACACGAACCTACAAACAACGATCTGACAAACAGGAGGCGAAAGACAGGGCGTTAAATAGGCCGTTGGAATGAGTAGCACCCACATGAAACAATCAACATGACGTAACATGAACACAGCTGGAGACGGTGCATTCACGAACCATGACAGTACCCCTTCTCCTAAGGACGCCTCCTGGCGTCCCCAGAATCTCTTACCTGTCGATTGTAATCATCGATAAGGGAGTGATCCAGGTCCACCAAGTACTGAAATCCGCGTCCCCTCCTTCTAGAGTCCAGAATGCGATTAACCAAATAGGTGGTCTCCCCATCTACGAGATGCGGTGGGGGAGGGACCGGGGTAGGCGGATTAATGGGAGAATGAAATACGGGCTTAATTTTGGATACATGAAAGGCGAGATGAATTCTCCTGTACGTAGGAGGGAGTTTAAGGCAGACTGCTACCGGGCTAATGATCTTGGTGACAATTTATTAGATACGGAATATTCTTGGTAGAAAGCCACAATTTTTGACCCACGACGTATACGGGAGGCCTAGACCGGTGGCGATCGGCCTTGGCCTTGGTGCGCGCCCCCACTTGGAGTAGAGTCTCACGGGCTCTGGTCCAAGTGTGGTGACACCTCTGGACGAAGGCGTGAACGGAGGGGACCGCAACTTCGGATTCCATACTGGGAAAAATAGGTGGCTGGTAACCTACACTACACTCAAAAGGAGATAGGCCCGTAGCAGATACTGGTAAGGTATTGTGGGCGTACTCCACCATAGACAATTGTTGGCTCCAGGAGGAAGGATTCTTGGAGACCAAACATCGCAACACCCTTTCCAAATCTTGGTTGGCTCTCTCGGTTTGACCATTGCTCTGGGGGTGAAACCCTGAGGACAGACTTACAGTAGCTCCCAGTAATTTACAGAATTCTCGCCAAAATTTAGACACAAATTGGGGTCCCCTGTCAGAAACCACGTCTATCGGGAGGCCATGTAACCGAAAGACGTGGTCTATGACGGTCAACGCTGTCTCCTTGGCTGAGGGCAATTTGGGCAAGGGAATAAAGTGGGCTGCCTTCGAGAACCGGTCAACCACGGTTAAAACAACCGTGTTGCCCTGAGAGGGCGGGAGGGCGGTAATAAAATCTAGTGCGATGTGGGACCAGGGTCTCGAAGGGACCGGCAGCGGTTGGAGTAACCCATCAGGGGGTCGATTGGAAGTCTTACCAGTGGCACAAACCGAGCAAGCCAAAACAAAATTGTGAATGTCACGTGAATGCTTGACTAAAAATCTAGTCCGGTTAACTCCTGGATGGCAAGCTACATTAGAGCAATGTCCCCACTGGATCACGTTAGACCTTAATCCCTCCAGCACAAACAAACAGTTCGGTGGGCACCAGGGCGGAGGCGTTACCCCTTCTAAGGCCGTTCTGACCTTCGATTCGATCTCCCATGTGAGAGTGGAGACCACTAATGTCTCAGGAAAAATACACTCGGGAGTAGACGGGTGTTCGGAATGGTCAAAAATACGTGACAAAGAATCGGTTTGATATTTTTGGAACCCGGGCGGTACGAGATAGTAAAGTCAAAACGTCCGAAAAAACTGCCCATCGAGCCTGCCTGGAGTTCAACCTTTTGGCGGTGCTAATGTACTCTAAATTCTTGTGGTCAGTCCATACTATAAAAGGAACCCCCGATCCTTCTAACCAGTGTCGCCATTCCTCCAATGCCATCTTAACTGCCAACAATTCTCGGTTACCAATATCGTAATTTCGTTCTGCTGGAGATAAACGATATGAAAAATACGCGCAAGGGTGGACCTTGTCGTCTAAGGGAGAACGTTGAGATAACACCGCTCCTACCCCCACCTCTGACGCGTCGACCTCCACCATGAACTGACGTGTAGGGTCAGGGGTAATCAGAATAGGGGCTGAAATGAAACGGCTCTTCAGTTTGGCAAACACAGCCTTAGCTGTGTCTGACCACCTGAACGCAGTCTTGGCGGAGGTCAAGGCGGTCAGAGGTGCGGCTAGTTGGCTGAAGTTGCAAATGAAACGCCGGTAGAAGTTAGCGAACCCTAGAAACCTCTGTAGGGCCTTACGGGAATCTGGGCTTGGCCATTCTACCACAGCCTTAACTTTCTCGGGATCCATGTGTATTCCCTCAGTCGACACGATATACCCCAAAAATGGAATTGACTGCGCAAGAAACTCGCATTTCTCCACCTTGACAAAAAGCCCATTCTCTAGCAACCTCTGAAGCACTCGTCGGACATGCTGCACATGTTCCTGGAGAGAGGAAAAAAAAATCAATATGTCGTCCAGGTAGACATAAATGAACTGATCGATCATATCTCGCAGCACGTCGTTGACGAGTGCCTGGAAGACCGCTGGGGAGTTGGAGAGCCCGAAGGGCATCACCAAATATTCAAAGTGCCCTCTGGGGGTGTTAAAAGCAGTCTTCCATTCATCCCCCTCCCTGATCCGAACCAAATGATACGCATTGCGTAAGTCCAGTTTTGTGAAAATTGACGCTCCCTGCAACCTCTCGAAGGCCAAAGACATCAACAGCAAAGGATAAGTATTCTTTACCGTGATGTTGTTCAGTCCTCGGTAATCAATGCAAGGTCGCAGTGATCCGTCCTTCTTTCCCACAAAAAAGAACCCCGCCCCCGCAGGAGAAGAGGAAGGGCGGATGAATTTAGAAGCTAGAGAATCAGAAATATACTTCTCCATAGCCTCTCTCTCTGGAACAGAAAGTGAATAGAGTTTGCCCTTAGGCGGAGACTTACCTGATAGTAAATTTATGGCACAGACGTAAGGACGATGCGGAGGAAGAGAAACAGCACGAGACTTACTGAACACTTCCTTCAGATGGAGGTACTCAGCGGGCACGTTAGACAAATCCACCGCCTCCTCCTGTAACACAGACACAGACGGACAGGCAGACACTAAACAAGACTCATGACACTTTTTACACCAGGACAAAATGGAATTAGAGGACCAGTCTATTTTGGGGTTATGGAGGAGGAGCCAAGGGTGCCCGAGGACAATGGGTGCCAGGGGAGAGTCAAGGATGTGAAAGGAGATGGTCTCGGAGTGATTGCCAGATGTGATGAGTGTGATGTCTTCAGTAATGTACGAGATGGTAGGGAGTTGCTGTCCAGTGAGGGCGTGAACCGTGATGTGGTGTGGAAGGGGTCTGAGGGGAATGTGGAGCTTGTGTGCTAATGTGCTATCCATTAAGTTACCTTCTGCCCCAGAGTCCAGTAGTGCTTGACAGTGGTGTGTCTGTGCTGACCACCGCAGCCTTACCGGAAGGAGCGTAGATGATGATGATTAGGGGTGGGAAAAAAAATCGATATTGCAATATATTGTTGTGCTCTCTGTCGCAATAAATAATCGATACACTAACGCACAATATCGATATTTTATTACAACACAAAATGATTAATTTACCCGTTGTCAGTGTCACTGTCACTACCCAATATCTACCATTCTGTTTGCGGGGGGCGCTGTTCGAGTAAATAGGGGTAAAGTGGCGCAAACAGCAGCCGGTGAAGAACACAAGTTAACTAACAACAACAGAGAATTGCAGAAAAAAAGAGAAGCGAGAAGAATGGTGGAAAACAATAAAAAACTAATCAAAGACCCACACGCTAGTTTCCACTCTAAAGTGTGGAGACACTTCGGGTTTTATGAGACAGTCGACGGAAAGGCACTGGATAAAGTCTATGCAATCTGCATGAACTGCTTTGCAAAGATAAAATAAAACAGCAACACTACGAATCTGCAAATGCACCTCGTTTGCTATAACGGTGAACTACTCTCAGGTGATAATGAGGGCAAACCAAGTCAGCCGACAATCACTACTGCGTTCAAAGCAAAGCTCCCCTTTGGGTGGCCGGGGGCACAGAGTATCACTAAGTCCATCGCCGAATTTATTTGCAAGGACCTTCGCCCTTACAGCGTGGTCGAGAATGATGGATTTTGCAGAATGTTGACAACACTGGAACCAAGATACGAGATACCGAGTCGTCGGCACTTTACAGACAAAGTCATCCCTGCATTGTATGCAGATACCAGAGACAAAGTGGAGGGTGAGCTCCGGTCTGCTAAACGTTCCTCAAGAAGAATATGACTTGATGTGTCCACTGTTTACAGTAACTTACTACTGACGTTTCAGTATTATGGTTTACACATGTTAATGTTCATGTTGTTTTGTAATGTTCATGCACTTTTATCTGTCTAGATGTACAGTGTTAAAATTTAAGACCAGGAGGCAGTGAGTTATTATGCAAATGCATATTTCTTTGCACAATGTTGGAAATGTTGGCATTAATAAATGCATAAAATTTCCTTATTCCTTCTTTTTCTTTTCAGCCACATATATCGTGATATATCGTTGATGAAATTTCTTCCAATATATTGAATATCATAGATATCGCGAATCGTGATATTATCATATCGTGGACCACATATCGCCACAGAATTGAATCGTGAGGTACCTGTATCGTCCCACCCCTAATGATGATGATGGTGATGAGGTCTTCTCGGCGGAGATCCCACCCGATAGTAGCCTCATACATACTACCGGGCCTGGCCTTTTACCGGACAGGCATGGGCTTGATGTCCGGCCCCCCCGCAGTAAAGGCATAGGCCCAGGGACCTCCGCCTCTCCTTCTCCTCCCGGGAAAGCCGAGCTCGACCTACCTGCATGGGCTCGTGATCGTAGACGGGGCTGGCCGCGTCCCCGCCGCTGAATCGCACGTCTGCCGGTCCCCTGGATGGGGTGCTGAGTAGACTCCTCCTCTCCATCTGTGTCAGACGTGCGTTGACCCGTAGTGCCAGCTCAACAAGTCCATTGAGGGACGGGGGAAGATCCAGGGCGTAGATCTCCCTCTGGACGCGGTCAGCCAGCCCATGCAGGAACATGTCCCATCGGGAACATGTCCCATATCAGTCCATCGCTTCACTCCATATTCATTTATGTGTAACCCACACATTTGACTATCATGTTATAATCCCTTATTGTGTATGTATTTTAATAACTATGGGATAGCTTAAGGATTCATAATTATGTTTGGTATGTTTGTGATTGAATCTGCTTGCTTGAAATAGTCCTGACCATCAGTTATTTGTCAAATGTATCATATTCTTGTTATAGGAATCATGTCCAAAATTATACCCTGCAAGAGCGGGAAAATTCGGACCACATGCTTGATATGATAACATGATTTATGATACCCCCGAGCCAAGACAATATCTGATTGGTCAAGACAACATTTGAGGTGTGGCCAACAGGCCAGTTTTAATACTTAGGACACCATAAAATCTTGCTTTTAGTTGTTAGCTTTGCTTCTGCTACTAGTCATGCCTACTTTTAGTCTCTAGCTATGCTTCTGCTATTAGTCATGTCTGCTTTTAGTTTTAGCTCTGCTTTTGCTATCAGTCATGCCTGCTTTTAGCTTTGCTTCTTAGCTTTAGCTTTTAGCCATGCTGTTTGTCATCACTGTTCTTTGAGCGCGGTTCCAGCGTGCTTCAGCCTGCAGGCCTGCTGCTACTTAGCCACGATGAGAAGAAACACCACCTAGTCTCGTCAAACTTTACTTCTTTTCTTTTCCGTTTGAGAGTTTCGTGTTCTGAGTTAAGTTTTGTAACGCCGTCTTACCTCGACTGCCCGTTCAACTTCAACCAGCCACACAACTCTGCATCTTCAGCCAACGCCCAACCACGTGCTTCCCAAGACGTCACTTCAACGACTACTGAACTTCCAGCCAATCAGCGAAATCGGGGGAACCCTATTTCAACGACAACTTTACACAGGCAATGTACCTTCAGACATTTGTACTGGTGTATCTAATATAATTTTAACCTCATTGAGGAACTCAATGCGATGGTTAATTAAGTGATTGATGGATGTTCATGTCTATGCAATTTAACGTATTGCTGTGAACTTGGGATTCCACATTTCCATTCTCTTAAACTCATCTTTCCCTAACTTTCGATCTTCCTGCAACTTGTGTGAATGTGTGCGTGCGTTTATGTGTTAAATTAGTTTATATGTCTTAGATTTATCTAATAAAGTCTTATTCATATTGAAAAGAGAAGTATCTTGTGTTTTGTGCTTACAAGTTAATGTCTTAAACTGCCGATCTTGTTACTGTGCTAATTGATAGTGTTTTCACTATAGTTTGGATATTAATATCCAGCGCAGATTTGATGTTAAACGGCTCGTTCAGTGAATCGCAGGGCGTCTCAGTGATCAGCCGTGAAACAGTGATTCTGTTCAAATTCCCTTTAAAATCTTAAATGATTCCCTTTGAGCTAAATTGACCCATTTCCCTTACATTTTTATATAGAATACTTTTTTTGTCTTACTGGTAAAGACCTTTTTTTTTTATTTAAAACCAAATTTAAAAACTAAAACAAATACTGAATGCTGATTAAGAAACATCTTATTGAATGTGTGTTGGTTGTGTTGTTTGGACTGTAGAACTATGCAGATATTGCCTTTAATTTCACATGGTTACAGTTAATCTTTTCATATAAGGCCAGTTCTATGTATTTTCAACCCAATTCAAAAACAAAAGCTAAATAATGATGTCTGTACCATCTGTGTTTGTATTGAATGAAGGCTACTTACTGTGCAGTTACTGCTGTTAATTTCAGATGGTTACGGTTATTGTTTTCAATAGCCAAAAGCCATTTTGGCCTATTAAATACAAAATAAACATCTTGTTTATGCATACTTTCCTTCTTTCTTGTTTGTTTCTTAAAGATAAATAAATAAAAAATCGGAAATCGGTATCGGAATCAGCCAATTTGCTTCAAAAAAAAAAAAAAAAAACGGTATCGGAATCGGCCATGAAAAATCATGATCGTGCATCCCTATAAAAAATGCTTTAAGGATAAATCTTGATCACATTAGTGGAGTTAAAAATTTATATATATATAAAAAATTAATTAACAGTTTTGGCTATACTACAATCACAAAATAAAAAGGCAGCTGTTTCTTTAACAAGACCACAACATTCAATTCAATTCAATTCAAGTTTATTTGTATAGCGCTTTTTACAATACAAATCGTTACAAAGCAACTTTACAGAAAATTATGTTTCTACAATATTTAGTAGTAGCTAGTAGTTTGTGCACGTTTGACAGGATTTTAGAAAAAATAAAAAATAATAATAATAATAATACAAGACGTAGTCAGCTAGACGATGAACTATCAATATTATTAATTAATAGTTACTATATGATGCAGTCATGTAGCAATAATTGTTAGTTCTGTTTGTTGATTCAAGGTTAGGATCATCTGGGGTCCTCTGAGGGTCAGCATCATCTCTTCTCAGGTATTCTGGATCCAGACTGGAGCTTGTGTAAATCCTAGTTACAAAACATAGAAACAAAATAGAGACATCATTAGCATAGCTGCTGATCCAACAAAGTAAAATTAGTGCAACTACACTCACAATTTAAAAGATACATTATTCGTATGCTTGGCGAAAGAGATGTGTTTTTAATCTAGATTTAAACAGAGAGAGTGTGTCTGAACCCCGAACATTATCAGGAAGGCTATTCCAGAGTTTGGGAGCCAAATGTGAGAAAGCTCTACCTCCTTTAGTGGACTTTGCTATCCTAGGAACTACCAAAAGTCCAGCGTTTTGTGACCTTAGGGTGCGTGATGGGTTGTAGCGTGGTAGAAGGCTAGTTAGGTACGCAGGAGCTAAACCATTTAGGACCTTATAGGTAAGTAATGATAATTTGTAACTGATACGGAACTTAATAGGTAGCCAGTGCAGAGACTGTAAAATTGGGGTAATATGATCATATTTTCTTGACCTCGTAAGGACTCTAGCTACTGCATTTTGGACTACCTGTAGCTTGTTTATTGACGAAGCAGGACAACCACCTAGAAGTGCATTACAATAGTCCAGTCTAGAGGTCATGAATGCATGAACTAGCTTTTCTGCATCAGAAACAGATAACATGTTTCGTAGCTTGGCAATGTTTCTAAGATGGAAGAATGCAGTTTTTGTAACATTGGAAATATGATTTTCAAAAGACAAATTGCTGTCTAATATAACACCCAGATTTCTGACTGTAGAGGAAGTAACAGTACATCCGTCTAGTTGCAGATTGTAATCTACAAGATTCTGTGTAGTGTTTTTTGGTCCAATAATTAATATCTCTGTCTTATCCGAATTCAATTGGAGAAAATTATTTGTCATCCAATCTTTTACATTTTTAACACACTCTGTTAGCTTAGATAATTGGGAAGTTTCATCTGGTCTCGTTGAGATATATAGGCGAGTATCATCAGCATAAGAGTGGAAGCTAATTCCGTATTTTCTAAAAATATTACCAAGGGGCAACATGTATATTGAAAATAGAAGGGGACCTAGGACGGATCCTTGTGGCACTCCATATTTTACTGATGATAAATGAGATGACACCCCATTTAAGTAAACAAAATGGTAGCGATCGGACAGGTAGGATCTAAACCATGAATACCTGTATAGTTTTGTAATCGATCTATGAGTATGTCATGATCTATGGTGTCGAACGCAGCACTAAGATCAAGTAAGACTAGAAATGAGATGCAGCCTTGATCTGACGCAAGGAGCAGGTCATTTGTAATTTTAACAAGTGCAGTTTCTGTGCTATGGTGGGGCCTAAAACCTGACTGAAATTCTTCATACAGATCATTTTTATGCAGGAAGGTGCTCAATTGAGCAGACACAACTTTTTCTAAAATTTTAGACATAAATGGAAGATTTGAAATAGGCCTATAATTTGCCAGTACACTAGGATCTAGTTTTGGTTTCTTAATAAGAGGCTTGATAACCGCCAGCTTGAATGGTTTTGGGACGTGACCTAAAGATAACGACGAGTTAATGATATTGAGAAGCGGTTCTTCGGCTACAGGTAACAGCTCTTTTAGTAATTTAGTGGGTACAGGATCTAATAAACATGTTGTTGGTTTAGATACAGTGATAAGTCTATTTAGCTCTTCCTGTCCTATATTTGTAAAGCACTGCAGTTTATCTTTGGGTGCGATGGATGAAACTGAAGTGTTAGACGCTGTAGAATCTACATTCGCTATTGTATTTCTAATGTTATCTATTTTATCAGTGAAGAAATTCATAAAGTCATTACTATTTAATGTTGGTGGAATATTTGAATCAGGTGGCGTCTTGTAATTTGTTAACTTAGCCACTGTGCTAAATAAAAACCTTGGATTGTTTTGGTTATTTTCAATGAGTTTGTGTATATGCTCTGCCCTAGCAGTTTTTAGAGCCTGTCTATAGCTGGACATACTGTTTTTCCATGCAATTCTAAAAACTTCCAAGTTAGTTTTTCTCCATTTGCGTTCAAGACTATGAGTTACTTTCTTGAGAGAGTGAGTATTACTGTTATACCATGGCACAGTACATTTTTCTCTAACCTTTTTCAATTTGATGGGGGCAACAGCTTCTAATGTATTAGAGAAAATAGTGCCCATGTTGTCAGTAATTTTGTCTAATTCATGTGTATTTTTGGGTACAAATAGCAGTTGAGATAGATCAGGCAGGTTATTTGCGAATCTTTCTTTAGTGGCTGGAACAATAGTTCTGCCCAGACGGTATCGCTGAGACATATAGTTAATATCAGTTATACGCAGCATGCACGATACAAGGAAATGGTCTGTAATATCATCACTTTGGGGTACAATATCTATAGCAGTAAGATCGATTCCATGCGATATAATTAAATCTAGTGTATGATTAAAACGATGAGTGGGCCCAGGGACATTTTGCTTGACTCCAAAGGAGTTTATTAGGTCAGTAAACGCAAGTCCTAATGTATCATTTGCATTATCAACGTGAATATTAAAATCTCCCATGATTAGCGCCTTATCAACTGTAACTAGAAGGTCTGAGAGGAAATCTGCAAATTGTTTTAGGAATTCTGTATACGGCCCTGGTGGTCTATAGACAGTAGCCAGAGCAAGAGATACATTAGATTTCTTTTGCATGTCTGACAGTGTAACATTTAGCAGAAGTATTTCAAAAGAGTTAAACCTGTATCCTGTTTTCTGGGTAACATTGAGAATATCACTATATATTGTTGCAACACCTCCACCACGACCAGTCTTACGAGACTCATGCTTATAACATGGGCAAATTTCATTATCAAGATACAAGTAACGTTAAATGCATTAAACCTGTCGCTCATATCTTATATGTTTTTGCGCTTGTTTTATCTTCGTAGGTCACATGACAACATAGCGGATGATGATATCCAAATCACATTCATACTTCACACATACATACGCATTCAGGCTGTACAGTATGTACGATTTTAGCGCTCGTTAAGTTAGTACTTATTAAAATGAAGTGTCTACTTAAAGGGTATGCGGTTTTGAACGCAGCCCGACAACATCTCGTTTTGACACCCTGCGTGGTTCTGTGTGATTTGGACAACTTCAAGTTATGCCCCGGCCCCTTCATCAAGTTACGCCACTCTCTTGCATTCCGCAGATGGACCCTTCTCCCGCGCTATATGCATACATTTCCTATCACGTATAGAGCATCACAGTCCCGCCCACAGCCGGTGCCGGAAGCAAAATTTCAATACAATTTCTGCATTGACAGTTGGGGTATAAGCCATAAAAACGTAACCATACATGGTACACTTAAAACCAGCTACGGCTGTACTAAGCGATAGTATATGCTCATATAAACGCCAAAGGTTCATGGGGCACTAACCTTGTTTTGAGATAAATGCCTTTTATTCGCGATCTCTTGGATAAGTACTTCATTACCCACCATCCTGAACAATCCCACAGTGATGCATCTGATTGGTGGAACTCGTGTAACCGTCTGGTTAGACCCCGCAAAGGTCCGTGAAGACTGAAGATCAAAAATAAAAAAAATAAAAATAAAATAAAAACCTGTTATCAGTGCAATCATGATCTCCTTGGCTGCCATGATGGCTTTTTTCAAGGAGGAAAACAAAAGTTTCAGATAGGGTCATGTAACGTTGAGTGTAGCGTGTCCGAGGGTCAGCTTGTGGGTTTTGTAAGGGCCAGCATGAGGGACAAGACTTACAAAGTTTTGGTGAGTTTTGCAGGGAGGTTGGTAACGTTAGTTAGCATTATCGTCCACTTTAGCTAGGCTACTGTAGCCTTCATATGGCTTTTTGTGCATTTACTGAACATTTGTGTAATGGCAACGACATGTGTTGAGGACTGAGCGGTGATTGCAGTCAGGTACAAAGCACTGCACCATGTTGCTGATGTTATCGTTAACTGCTTTCACACACGCACACAATATAAATACACGATGATAAATATAAAATTCAATACACAACACCTATATAAAACACTATTTATTTACACGATTAATACCGAAAGAACTGCTATTACTGCACATTCACTATATAAAATAAGATTCACTGGAGGAAAAAGTTTGCGCGGGCGGCCGTCATAAGATTTGGAAGTCGCTCAAAAGTCTCGTTCGCGGTTGTGGCTTCAGTCGACTTCAGTGAGGCGCGGTGGTTTATGGGATGAGTAGTTCCTGCGCTCGAAATGAAAATATGTACACAGTCTTGAACCTTTGACTTTGGATTTTCTCTTAATTTTTTCACTCGAAATGATATGTTATATGCTTATGAGTTCAGCCGTAGCTGGTTATCCTCCGCTGTGGGCGGGACTGTGATGCTCTATGCCTATGAAACACAATCGAACCAATCAGAGTAGATATGGGGTGGGGCAACATGTGCAGCCTCGCCCAGTGTTGCCAACTTAGCGCCTTTGTCGCTATATTTAGCAAGTATTCAGACCCCTCTAGCGACACATTTTCAAAAAACCGACTAGCGACAAATCTAACCACTTTTTCTGTTGTCATTGGAGATTTTTGGAGACTCTCTGACGTGAAATCACATATCGTTCTTACTCTTCTCCACGAGCAGCTGGTGCTGCCGAGGGCCCCACCCCTGTCCCAAAGCACTCACAGGTGGCCGAGTCCTCGCGCAGCAGCCCCTCCCAGCTGTAGTCAGAGCAGGAGATGTTCACCCCTCAGCGTCCAGACTGCAAATGAATTGCGCGGCGGCGCATCATGTGCGCGAACTGCCGCCTGATCCCGCCCTGGCTTACATTCAGCATGGTATGTAAAATGTAAAATGTTCTTTGTCTAAAATAATTAAATCACTAAACAAAAATAAATCGCTGCATTTTTTTGACTCACACAGCCTCAGTCACTTACACTCGTACACTCTGTGTTTGTGCCTCTCTGTGACATAAGCTAAACTAGTTGGCTAGCTCATCATGTCGAAACTGTAAACTCAAAAATACAGAAAGGAGTGGGAATCAAACCCTGAATTCAAAGGCTGGTTAAAGCTGTTTATTGGAGAGAATACACGGGCATACTGTCTGTATTGTAAGGCTGATTTCTACGCCAAACTTAGCGATGTAAAGAAACACAAAACAACTCAAAAACACACTCAAAAGGCAAAGCCTTATGATAGTTCCACCCAAAAAAAACTGCCACTTATGCTTAAAACAATTGACTCTGCTAAAAAACCTGAGGCCACCATGGCATTAGCTATCGCTGAACACTGTTCCATGCTAGCATGTGATCACATTGGAGAAGCATGTAGAGCTGCTTTCTCAGACTCCACTGCTGCTAGCCTGTTACCCATTTCAAGATGCACAGGACAAAGTGCACAGAAATGATTAATGGTGTTCTAGCACCATACTTTATTAAAAAGTTGGTTGCAGATGTGGGTGACCAGCGTTTCAGCCTCGTCCTCGATGAGTCCACTGATATAAGTGTTTCTAAATACCTGGAGGTTGTGATAAGGTACTTTAGTGACACCAAGCAGACAATTGTCTCAACATTTCTGGGGCTTGTTGAATTGGAGGGAGGAGATGCCAGATCTATAGCCCGTGCTGTTGTAGCTTTCCTCGAGAAGTGTGGTCTTAAAAAAAGAGAAACTCCTGGGGATAGGGACTGACAATGCCTCTGTTATGACAGGGATTAACAATGGGGTCCATAAAGTCCTGAAGGAAGAGTATTGCCTCAAAAATCTGATTCTTATTCACTGTGTGTGCCACTCTCTGCAGCTTGCTGTAAGTCATGCTTCCAATGACACCATCCCCCGTAGTGTGGAATACTTGGTACGAGAGACTTCTAACTGGTTTTCAGTGTCTCCAAAGCGCAGGGAGGCCTATAAGGCCATATATGAGACCATCAACTGTGGGGAAAAACCTTTACAGATTACCACGGTCTGTGCCACACGTTGGCTCTCCATTGAACCTGCGGTTTCACGCATTTTGGACCAGTGGGAGGAGCTTAGGCTGCATTTCTCAGTTACCAAGGCCAGTGAACACTGCTACATGGCTGAGGTTTTATATTCCATGTATAGTGATCCTCAAAACATTTTGTATCTGACTTTTTTTAAGTCAGTGCTGGGTGAGGTACAGTTGGCCATCAAGGCATTTGAGGGAGAGCAAGTAGATCCTCTTAAGCTACTTGACAGCTTGGTTAGCCTGATCAAGTCTATGAGCAGCAGGGTGCTGAATCCACTTGCAAATATTGATGTACTCTAAGGGCCAATAGATGGATACATCAGTCCCAAACCGTACCTTGGTTACCTTTTTGAGTCAAAGGCAGCTGAGCTCCTCCTTGTGCCGGAGGATGAAAAAAATGTCCTAAAGCGGTGTGTAGCCTTCACCATCTCTCTCACTAATGAGTTGAGGGTGAGACTGCCGGACAACATCGAAGCATTGCAGTACATGTCAGTTTTTAATGTGGAGGAAACTTTAAAGCACAGTAAGAGCCCTGGAGAAATAGAAAAAATAGCCAAGCTCATCGGCTACTCCCCTGCAGAGATAGACAAGATTATCCAGCAATGGCGTGCCATCCATCTTAGTAATGGAATGAGACAAAAACACACTGGGTTTCTGGAGTGAGATTTTGAAGTTCAGAGATGCAGCTGATATCAACCCGTTTCAAGAACTTGCCATGGCTGCTGTGTCCGTGTTGTCCTTACCACACTCGAATGCTGAAGTCGAGAGAGTGTTCAGCCAGATGAGTGTGGTAAAAAGCAAGCTAAGAAATCGGATGTCCTTGCAGACCCTTAACTCCATCTTGTACATTAGATATGGACTGAAGCTGTCTGGTGAGGCTTGCTATGAGCACCAGCTGCCTGATAATGTTTTGCAGCTTTTCGGCACATCAGCTGCTTACTCATTTAAGTCAGCTCCCTCAGTTGCTGAACCTGCCATAGAAAGCCTTGACCAAAATGACGATGACCCACTCTTTCTGTGAGCCAGCACAGCCTGTCTGTATGTGGAGGGAGGTCTGAAAAAACAAAACAAAAAAAACACAATCAACCTGAATTAGGGGCAGACTAGTTACCATTTTTTCAGATTATCTCTATTATCTCCTATTTTCTTTCTATTATCTCTTTTTGGTCCAATTAGATTGTTAATCAAGATTTTTTTTTAATGTTATGGTTAAAAATGTTAATGTTTAATGTGACTTGTTGTAGGCTCCTAAGTGGACCATAGGGTTGAAAACCAAACTTAAGAAAAAAAAAAAAAAAAAAAAAGAAAAAACCCCCCAAAAAAAAAAATTAAAAAAAGAATAATAATCATAAAAAAAATTAAGTAACTCCGCCAGAGTGTCTCTTTTGGGTCACTTTTGCCGGTTCCAAGCCCGGATAAAGGTGGAGGGTTGGAATTGTGACGTTAAAAAAATAAAGAATCGATAGAAGAAAGCTCATTTGTGGTTCTAAACATATTCAGGGTGTTTTTACCCACCTTTTGTCTCTCCAGCGACGTTATTCCTCTCTCCTACAGCGTCCATCACGATTACATGCACATGGTCAGTTATGCAAATTTAACTACTTTTAGGACAGCCAATAGCTACTTTCCTTACTGAGGAGTTGGCAACACTGGCCTCGCCTTGATCTGCAGGCTGCAGCCGGGTACTTCTGTAGGCAGACCCTTCTTTAAAGCGCGGGACATCAGGGTTGCCGGATTTTCACAAGAAATACCGCCCAATCGCGTTTTTAGGGGATCCCAGAGAATGTCTAATAGGAAGAGAATTGGCACTCTCTGCTTACTTCCGGGTTCTGGATTGGTTGCAGTAACACGTCTCTATCCATGCGGGGGCGCTCGCGAGCGAGTGCAGAATGAATGGAGGTCTATGGCGAAATACCCCTCAAAACCCACTTTTCTCAGGATATAATTTTTTGTCTAGTAATTTAAATTTTGTATTCGAAAGGGGGGGCTAAGATAATACACTCAGCTGAAAATTGCATTTTTAAGTTCACTTATCTGCTCTAAAAGAGCGTTCAAAAATGTGATGACGTCACATATTTTCACACTGCCAGAGGGTCTGCTTTACGGCAATTTCTGACTTCCGCTTCATGGCTTACTCGTGGCATCGACGATAACACCAGCTGCTACTTGAGGTAAGGCTCTCTCGGTTAATACACGAGTTACAAAGAGTTTTAGTTAGTTAATGTAAAAAGGAAAATGCGCGAATATTTTACATATGTATATTACTTACAATGGTAATGGCAGCGACTTTGATTTCTTCGGCTGACTGTCGAAGAAATCATATTTTCTTCGACAGCCAGCCAACAGTTAGCTATCTGTTATGTAGCCTAACGTTAGCCAATTTATGGCGGCAATGGTGAAGGTAAAATAATCTTATATATTAACATCATTAATTTACGGATGTTGCCGTATTGATTTTTCTCTAGACAAAGATATACCTACTGAGCTCACAGCTAAAATACATGGATGCATTAATTGAAGTTTGATTTTTTTCTCTCAGGAAGTTCTCGTTCTCCTCCTGGTTTCCTGCACTAAATTGTCGTCGCCAGGTGTTTGAATGTTCAGTATTGTTGTAGTATAGTATCCTATCATTTTTCATGTTTGTTCATTTACTAATTTACTATTGGTTGTGTTCTTGTTGTTAGACCCCTCGTTTTTACAGTTCTGTTGGTGTGAAGTTTACTGTAGATGTAGTATAAGATGTTCTTTATATAGATTTTAATCTTCTGGTCTTTATCTTAATGTTTTGATGCCTTTTATTTGTATTTCCTAAACTGTGAATAAACTAGCCTGTTGCCATGTTTTGTGTAATTACTGTTTCAATGTGATTATCTGTCTGTCTATTAGGAGGTCATGTAGCCTAGACCATATTCCTCATTTAACAAATTTGTAGCTTATAATGTGTTGCAGGGCTGATGGTTAATTCAAATTCAATTTCAACGGCTAACAACAAATTATGTTGACAAATTTAACTAATGAATACATGCATAACATTTATAACATCAACATAGCTGAACATGAATTCCTCAATTACCTACTTAATTATCTGTTTTGTTTGGTAAAGTAATATTTAGTAGTAATATTATTTACGTACTTTTGTATATGTTATGCATTCTAATTGTATCAACATCTTTTCATTGGTAATGAGAGGCTATCTGACCTACTGCTGCACTCCATCGAGCGAGATATTCCAAATAATTGTGAGAAAGTCATTAAAAGATATAAAAACACAACAGACAGACGGGTACTGCTTTAAATACAGGTGATTTATTTAAAAGAAAATTTGTGCCCTTTTTGGTTCTTCCGCCCCTGCCCCGGAGGTCTGTGCACACCACTGAAGTTGCTGAAGTTGTTAAATCGTAAACAAACGATCTGTATGGAACAATTGGTTAAGGTACGTTAAGTGTTCGACACCCAACCACTTGGAAGCGCCAGAGAAAGTCTAATAGACAGGCTCTGGCAGCGCGGACTCCTATTAGACATTCTCTGGTCATGCGCGATTTTACCCGCGCTCCAGTTTTTGCCAACATTCCCGCCCAGGTGCCGGTATCCTATGACCATTTATACAGGAGCAAGAAAGAACATTACCTTTTTTTTGTCCTTGGGGAATGAAAAGAATGACAGTACATTCCCACTGTTGGAACAATGCATTGCTGCACATCTACGAGGCATTTTCTTTATTTCTAATTTATGCTATGATCATTGAAATGTTCTTGAGCGGGATATTGACTGGATTATTTAAGGTTGTCATACCATAACCTTACCATGTATATAAACACATTGAACACAAGAATAGAAAAAACACTCAAATTACATTTATTCCCATGTACTTTTTACAATACATTTATAATGATATGAAAATAAAATTGCCCGCAGCAAAATATAAATACAGTACACAAAAATTAACTTCGACAGAAAGTCCTCCTTAAGATAATGTCAGACATTCCAGAGCCCGTCTACATTAGACATTCTCTGAACATTCTCAGACGGGCTCGAGCTCTATCTTCTGATTCTGCTTTAGCTTCAGGTGCCATCAAGCGGGGTCTGTGGTCGTAATCAGTCGCAAGTCCGTCACTGACCAATCAGCATTCATTAGCAGAATGCTAGCTTGTTGCAGCCAACAACGGCCCCACCTGTAAGAAATCGAAAGGACATAAGTACTGGTTCATTCAACTTTCGACCTATAACCTATGTTGAACTTGCAAAGCCTATAATAAAATCTGAGAATTCTCAACGGCAATCGGGTGAAAGTGACACATTTAGCCGTATAGCCCCATTGACTCCCATTCAGTCTGCACTCGCTCGCGATCACCCCCAGTGGAATTCTAATGGAACTGCAACCAAAAGCAATACAATGGGGCTGAATAGGGAGTGCCAAGGCTCTCCGTAGACGGGCTCTGGGGATCCCCAGTTAAATTTCGTATTCCGGAGGGTAAAATGCACGTTTTTTTGGCGGGGATCCCCTACTAAGATTCGCATTCCAGGGGATCAATATCACGTTATCGGAGTCGCAACAGTATTAAAGTAGCCCCATTCTGCGGAAAATCCGTGGACTTGGCAACAGTAGAGGACGATACGAATTCCCGGATGTTTTTTTTTTTTTTTTTAAAGAAAAGTACCGCGTAAAGAGATAACGGGTGTAAATGATTTGCTAACCATTGTCAGCACTTGCTCCCTGTTGTTCTTCCTTTTTAAAACCGTGTTTTTAAGAGCCATGTCTTACAGAAGAGGAGCTTTAATTGTTCTTGAGGGAGTAGACAGAGCCGGGAAAACAACGCAATGTCAAAGACTTGTGCAGGCGCTTCAGCAGAGCGGACAAGCGGCAGAAATGATGAGATTTCCAGGTCAAATGTTTTCCCTTATTTTTAACTATCCCATGTAAACCAATTTTGTGAAGCCCTTACCTAGACATACTCTGATGTTATCTGAAATATTAAAATGATAGTGCAGAATCTCAAAATCAAAAATGTAAGATTGAGCCGTGTCTAACTAGACAACATGAAAGGCTAAATAGAAAATAATAGGAGACATAATTTTGCCTGGATTTTCATGATATCAGGAAGCCTGTGATTTGGCAGCTCACTGAGTTTTGAGACATGGCCTTAATCCATGACAGTGATTGTATTATTTTTATTTTTTGTACTGAGGCCTTTTTTGTTGTTGTTAGACAGAGCCACTAAAATTGGTCAGCTGATCAGTTCGTACCTGGAGAAGAAAAGTAATCTGGAGGATCATACTGTTCACCTGCTGTTTTCTGCAAACCGATGGGAAATGGTGTAAGTTAACACTCAAGAGTTTATTTCACATTAATCCAGTAAAGTGCATGAATGGGAATGGCTCAATTTATTTTTCATTAAAGGGTCATATGATGTTGTTAAAAAGAACATTATTTGGTGTAGTGTAATGTTTCTGCGGTTAAGGTTATAAAAACATTATTTTCCACAATGTACACTATTGTTTCTCCTCTATGCCCCGTCTATCTGAAATGTGTTGATTTTTACACAACTCACTGGTCTGTAAAGCGATGTGTGCTCTCATTGGCCAGCTATGCAGTGCATTGTGATTGGCCGAATACCTCAAGTGTGTGACTGAAATGTTATGCCTCTCACCATAGTGTGATGCTGTGTTCCAACCAGAGCAACGAGACAAAAACATTCAAACGCATAATAAACGAGCCATTTCTTGCATCCAGTGGGGAAAACTCTTTTTATGTGTTGTGTATCGTCAGAGACAATTTATAAGAGACATGCCACTTCCTCAATCCTCAATACAACTATATAAGGAAAACCCGTAACAACAAAGATGGCGGTTGGATGCAAATGTCCCACCCCTCCCGCTGGAAAGCCAATCATCTGCTTTTAACAGTCAAGCCGGGAAACATTTAAGCCTATCGTCTGGTTCCATGTGCACAGTTCAGGAACCCTTGCGCATGCATAGAAAAAGTATAACCTGTGGAGAAAAAGGCAAAGTCATTAAAAATTTTTTTGTGATTTTTATAATATTTTACTGTTATACAGTTTTTATGTCCTGGTGACCAGTGAAAGTGCAGTTCTGACTCTATGCTCATTCATTTAGATAGGAGCCTGGTCTTGTTAGTCTGAAATAGCTGCTCGGAGGCGTTGCCAAGATGAGGGCCGAGTGGCACGACTTGCCTAAAAGGACTTTTATATCGTCCAGTGTAAACATAAAACCACATCTGCACTTGTGATAGGAGAAATGAAAACAGCAAGCGCTACTTTACACTGCTCAAAACTCGCGTTTGAATCTTCAGTGGCTAAATCTTTAACCAGATGTGACAACCCTGGGCTGAACTCTGCTTTGTCCTCAGTGAAAGCCAATCTGGCGATCCACAGCGCGAAGTTGATGCATCTTCTCAGCGACCAGCAAGGATCAGCTCTAGGCATGACGAAGCGCATATTGTCCTCTTTTGAAAGGCCAAACAAAGTAGTTTTGCTTTCACAATGAAGCACACAGCATCTCCACAACATGGCGGCGCGGCAACAACAATACTACAGCGAGAATAAAAGTTACACCTTCTTTCTTTGCGTGAACATGTGGGCGGTATGTAGTTATGATGTAGGTATGATGTAGACGTGGGGGGGAGTGTTTAAATAAGCCCTTTTAGAAGGGAGTGGGCAAGTCTTAACTTTTCTGGATTTGAGACCTTAGTATTTGCAACTTTACAGATTTTCTTTACGCACCAAGAGCTTGTAACACTCCAAAGAGAAAGGAAATCTTGAAATCGCATCATATGACCGCTTTAAGTTGATCAACCAATCAGTCTGTTTTCTTTCTTCAGGCCTCTGATCAAACAGAAGTTGGAACAAGGGATCAATCTAGTGGTGGACCGTTATGCGTTTTCAGGAGTGGCCTTCACTAGTGCCAAACCTGTGAGTGATACAGTTACTCCAATACAGGGAAAAATATGGTATTTTTTTTTATAAAAGATCATAAAGACTATTGTTAATATTATAAATAAACAAATAAATATTATTTTGTACTAAATGCTGTTATTTTGAACTTAATATTCATCAGAAATTCAGATTTTATTTTTTTGTGTAGAGACATTAATTTAGTTGTTTTCTTTGTAAATGTTCAGGGCTTCACTCTGGAGTGGTGCATGAATCCAGATGTGGGACTTCCAAAACCAGACCTGGTGATGTTTTTGCAGCTCAATACCAGTATGGCAGCAAGCCGTGGAGAATATGGAATTGAACGGTACGAGACAAGCGCTTTCCAACGCAAAGTTCAGCAAAGATTTGAAGAGCTAATGCTAGATTCCTCAGTCAATTGGAAGGTGATTTATTTTATTTTGTAAATTTACAGTATGCAACTATCTTCAAATTAGTTTAATCTCTATCTTTTGGCTTTCTTTCTCTAGGTAATTGATGCTGCAAGGACCATAGAAGAGGTGCACAAAGATATTAAGCTTTTGAGTGAAGACATTATCAGTTTAGCCGAGAATCAGCCAGTTGGAGAGCTGTGGAGGTGAATGGATCACCGGTTCTGAGAGCTTTTACACGTTTTTCAGTTTTTCTGTCACAATATGTAGTACAGAAAATGCCTAATAATTGTATTTTATTTTTTTTTAATCATTTGATAAATAAATACTCGTAAAATAAATGTATGTACAGAGATTTGAAACATCAAGACAAACTCATTCATGTATAATTACACAACCCATCGCACCCAATCTTGGTGGTAATGGTAACCTTCATTGTCATTTACAATTTCATACAGGTCCAAAATTTCACCGACTTTCATTGGTTAAGAGTAAATGCTAAATCAAATCTGATTAGCATGTCTCCTGACCAAAACCATAAAATGCGTTATGGCAAACCAGTGTTTTAAGTTAAGGGGGTAAAAAGGCACCATATCACTTAAAAATTAAAGTTAAGACTCAATATGGATGCACATAAATGCAACTAAGTAAGTACGTACTGATGATCCTGAGTGCCTGTGACCATGACACCTGACCTCGGCTTACTCAAGGTGACACAGAGCAGTCAGCATAATGGTTTAAGAAGAAAGCTGTGTGTTTGACGCAGGTGACTATGCCACAGTGGCTTTGAACGTCAACGGTATTCTTCTCTTTCCTCTGAGGAGGCTCTACCACATAATTGTGAAAGTCTGGCAAATGCAAATGTTCTTCACAAAGACAGGATTTCAAATTCTTCATCCTCAGAATCAAAGAAGCGTGCAAGCCTGTCTGAATCTGAGAAGTCTGTTGAGGAAAAATGTAATGAATAATGGTGTGTATTTATAGAACTCCTTACGAGCTCTTCTTGAATTCGGAATCTATAAAAAAAAAAAAGCAGTATAAGAGATTACCTGGAGTGAGATTTAGTACATCTGCGCTAATTAGATGAGACGGCTGACTGTCTACCAATTCAAACATAGGAAGACCTTTACAGTTTGAAACCTGTACAAGGGAAAAACAAAAGAGTGAACCAGAGGTACAAATATGAACTGAAGCTATAAAAATTTAAAAGCAATTTATGGCTTAAGTACCTTACGAATTTGTGCACACCAGTCATCAAAATCATCCTCTGTTTGACAGAAGAAGCCCTGATGGACAACATTTGGCATAATTGATACTGTTACTCCAAGGAAATGAGTTTTTCCTGTTTTTAACAATTCTTTTGGACAATTCAATCCCAAATTTTTCCAAAACAAGTGAGAACACACTTTACACTTTTGATCAGACAAGTGTGGGGAAAATGGGATCACAATCCAAGAATAAATACATATTTTTCTTTATGTAATAATACTATAAAATGTATAGCTATATCACGTGAATCATTTTTTTACTTGTATTGTGATCATGATTTACTAGATGATCCAGAGTGATCTTTATAATGCATACTCTATGCACATGCACTACCGTTCAAAGGTTTGGGGTCGATATGATTTAAAAAAAAAAAAAAAAAAAACATTTTTGAAAGAAGTTGTCTCTTCTGCTCATGAAGGAATCATTTATTTGATCTAAAACAGAAATAGCATTAAATATTATTACAATTTAAAATAATAAAATTGAATTTAATGTATTATGAAGTGTGATTTATTCCAGTAAAAGCCAAACTGTTTTCTGCAGCCATTACTCTAGTCCTCAGCTCCTTCAGAAAAGATTTTTAACCTTATGATGATTTGGTACTCAAGAAACATATCTTTTTAATCATCACAGTTGTGCTGCTTAATATTGTTTGGATACCATGATACATTTTAATATTTTATGGTAATTAAACAGCTCTGGTCATGTGAATGTTTTAAGTTCACTTAAAAATCAAGAAATCTGGAATTGCATTTATTACTGACAATTATGTGTAAAATACATCATCTTCTAAGACCATTTAAACTGAAAAATACATTTTGGTCATAATGTTAAATGTTATACGAGAGAAATACTGGGTAGCTGAAAATGATACTGAAATGAATAATTTGTGTCTTCTACACAAGGCAGGAGTTATACACTTACAAATACAGGATTCAAAGAAAAAGTGTGTTGGTGTGTATTTATCTTGATATTTTGAACACGTACAATAATATTTATTACATTTGGTTTTATTTTCTAAAAGGGTTTCCTTTAACAATGACACTAATATTTAGCATTTACTTCACTGTATGTAGGTAAGGGCAGCCATCAGATTTAGATATGTCAATTCTAGGTAGAACTCCACAAAAAAACCCAAAGAGTTTAAAGAGTTAAGCTTACAGCGGCAATGGAGGGGTCAAGCTCACAGATGTGCATTCGGCAGGGAGGGTGCTGGCAGTGGTAGGAGTCGTCTGGGAACTGTCCATCTTCATTTGGGTCCACAGCCGGCTGAGTGGTATGGGGGTCTAGATAAATGAGCTCATCGCCTGCAGGGTGCATCAATGAGAAAAGAGAATGAAGCCGTTTAAAACACAATACACTACCATATAGCATTTATATAATCTGTACTAAACCAGAGATAAACCATCTAACTACTACAGTTTAACAGCAGTAGTTCAAATAAACAAAGATGAATTTGTATTACTATAATAATATTATAATTAATATATATATATATAAACAAAAAAAATCAACATACAAAGCACATTGTGATTCACAAATAATGTTAAAATGAATATAATCTGGGTTGCACAGCCTTTCATCATGCAATATTTTTGTTTATGGTTTTAATAAGGACATCACACTACATGTACATGTTGGCATCTACCTAATTCAATTAGCTTCTACCAAGTAAACCGACAAATTTGTGACAAATACCATAGATGTTTATTGGGCACACAATATTTTGTTTTACTTTGCCATCTGAAATATGTATGTCATCTAAGAAGAGACAGGTAAACCATTTTGGGTTGTGATTCGCCAATTGAAATCTGACTTTTCTAGGTTTATCTTGAAGAACTCTGCTTACCTACAAAGCCAATGAAGTAGTGAGCACTGTTCGGCTTCCCACCTATTACTCCTAAAGACTGAGGCATCATGAAGCATTGCTGTGGATAAGACATGAGGATAAAGTCCAACAATCCGCAAACTTGAATAGATGGTTATTAAAGCAATTAACAGATGAAGGCTTACTGAACTTAACAGTTTAATGTTTTACCTATTCATTATGTTACAGATAATGTTATAGATTTACCTTGAGTGGTTCAATATAGGCTTCGTTGATGTCACTGAGGCCAAGTCTTAGTGGAATCAGCAGAACAAGGGGTTTCCACAGAGCCGTCTCCTCTTCTACCAGAGCACAAGCCCCCTCCAGATCACCATTCATTTCCAGAAGCTCTTCAGAAAACGCGCATGCACCCCTGTCGAAGTCCAGCCACGGCATACACAACCTCTCTACAGACAAAAAAAAAAAAACATTAAGTCATTTTCTCTTTCAGCTTTGAAAGAAAATAAAAACAATTCAGACAAATTTTTGATTTTGTAGCGTTACAAATAAAACAAAAGACATTTTCTACCTAAAAGTTGACTATGTAATTGATGTGCTTTTAGCTGCAGGCACTGGCGATCTCCTTAGAGTTGATGAATGCTTCATAACATCTGGAGAATTTGAATAAAAACCTACTCCCTTTTGCCAGAAACTATAAACTGGGGATATTTTAGTAGGACAACAATCCAAAGCACACTGCGAGACTAACAATGAAGTGGCTAAAAATGAAGAAATTGATGTCCTTGAGTGGCTGAGTCTTGACCTCAGTCTCATCGTACATCTCTGAAAGAACGAACTGCTTCACTTTTAGTGGTTTTGCAAGGAGGAATGCGATAATAATGTTGTATCACATTGTGCAAAATTAAAAAATGGCCTATAAGGCTAAGAGTTGTAAT
Organism: Carassius carassius; assembly: GCF_963082965.1. NCBI lineage: Eukaryota > Metazoa > Chordata > Actinopteri > Cypriniformes > Cyprinidae > Carassius > Carassius carassius. The sequence continues at coordinate 17,318,363 of NC_081764.1, forward strand.
ATTTCTGAATGTGGTTCAACCAAGTACTAATGAAAGGACATAAATGCTTGCGGATTCATTAACATTAAAATTTTAAAATTAACTTTTTCATTTCTGCAATATTGCCCTTTAAATATACTGGCTAATTTTATCATGTGTTTACCTACTAACAAGAGTAAAGTATGGTCATCTCAAATCCATTCCCAAAATTCCACAAATTCCCCTCTAAATTAGTGCAGTAGAAACAAACACTAATGTCTGCAGATTCCATCTAGGCTTTCTTAAGAGACACTATGAAAAGAGAACTTACTGATTTCCTCTATGACCACAGTATTATCCATAGCTACATGAACTGCCAGTCGGCTCCAGGAGTCAAAAACTGCCAGTTTTCTAGATGGGCACAAAGTTTAATTGATTTTATGCAAAGACAATAAAGCAAAAGTAGTTTATTTCAGGATTACTAAGCTTAAATAACATTTTCCGGTTATAATGTTACTAAAACTCACAAAACAAAAGGATACTTATTTAATAAATAATAAATATTTATAAATATTTCATTTGACTGGCCAACTTACTTGAGTACCTGTGCAACTGTATTTGGACCATACCACTGGCCTATAGACTTGCCCTCACCAACACCCATTTGAGCTGAGGAAAACAATAAGTAATGTCAATACAGTAATTTAGAATCAGAATCAGAAAGAGCTTTACTGCCAAGTGTGTTTACACACACACACACACACACACACACACACAAGGTGTACAAAAATAGCAATATAGTAATAACATATATAGAAAAATAAAAATGTCAGTAGACAGAACTGTGAATGTGCACATGTGTGACTTACAGATGAAAGTTTTGATGACTTATTTACAGATGTACAGTCCTGAGGTGTGTTATGTTGTGTTCAGGTGAGATATGGCCTTGTGTCTGGCCATTTTGGTACTCAGGGCTCTGTAGCTCTGGCCAGAGGGCAACAGTTCAAAGAGAGAGTGTGCTGGGTGTGAGGGGTGCAGAGTGATTTTCTTAGCCCTTTTCCTCACTCTGGAAGTTGGGCAGAGGGAACAGTTCTGACTGTCCATAGTTGTCTTCTGATGTCTGATTTGGTATGAGCTGAACTAGACAGTTACAGATGAACACAGGAATCCAATCTCACAGTCGAATATTCGCGGGCTGTCTGTCGATATGGGGGAGCTCAAATTTCTGATTTCATGTAGAACTTGCGGTTTTCTCACAATAAGTTAATATGCAGCCTATTATGATAAAGCCGTGAATAAAAATCTGAAAAGAAAGAAGCTTCAAACAAATATTTTAAAATGCGTGAATAAATCCAAACACTTATGTTTCACTTTCCATAATCCGTGACCGACAGGGGAGCATGTTGGCGGCAGGGATTTAAAACTTTACCAAGACTCAAACTGACACAGGCAGAGACTGGATTTTTTAGATCAGGTAGAGTACAAGTGATTTCAAAACATTTCAGCCGGTGTATATAAATATATATCGTGGATTATTTATTTATTCAACAAAGCAGAATATTAATAACTATGACTGGGACTGTCAGACACATACCATAATGAGAACACCATTATAATAAAACGCTGTGATTTTTTTAGAGTTTAGCTGCAGTGTTTCTGCACATTGTTTCGTGAAGATTGAAGATTTTGAAAAAAATTGGCAATTGTTAGGGTTTCGCTGACGTTTAGTGTTAACTATCTTTTAATCAAAACATAAAAACATTATTTACCCCGTTTGTAATCTGTGAGGCATTTGTTACACATTTTCCCTGTATTAACATCAGTAATTATGGCTGTCGAATGTCTGACTTGACTCAATGTATTTTGCCCCCAAACATATGATTCGACTATCAGTCGAATATCAGCAAGATTCGAAAATTCCGATTCGACTATGAAAATCCTTAGTCGGGGACACCCCTAAAACATTGTGTGAACTTATTTCACAAGTATGATGAACAGCGATAGATGGACGGATGCTGAAGTGCAGGCATTTACAGCAAGTAGCACTGCCAGTAGTCGTTGGAGATTCTTAGTCCTCCTTTCCATTCTTCCAATCGTTTTACGTATACATCGACATTCCATGTCCATTGTTGAAAAAACCCGCGGGACAACAAAAACACAGCTCCGATTACAGCATCCTCCATCCTCATGTTAAAGTAGTTCGTTTTTTTTTCCATTGTTGAATGCTGCACAAATAACGTCGGGTTATGTCACTTTCTAGTACACACTGTCAGTGCGAATGCAACCCTTTTTATGGTACTGGTAAATAGTTTGCACAAAATCTTCCCAGTACTGTACATTTAGTTCTGGAATTAAAGCGGTGCGAAAGGCCCTTATGACGGCTGAATAGAACTATGTGAGCAGCTCCTGTGGCAGGACGAACTTCCTCAGCTGGCTAAGAACGTACATCCTCTGCTGGGCTTTTTTTGTCTGTGTTTTTTTTTCTTTTTTTTTTTCCACTTGTCCCACTTCAGGTCCTGTGAGATAGTGGTGCCCAGGAACTTGAATGCCACAGTGCTGTTCATGATGGTGAGTGGGGGAGAGCAGGGGGGTTTTTCCTTTAGTCCAGAATCATATCCACCGTTTTGAGTGTGTTCAGCTTGATAAGACTGAACCAGACAGCCAGCTCTTTAACCTCCTGTCTGTAAGCAGACTCATCACTGTCCTTTAAGCTGTGGGGAAAGAATGTATCCCTAAGGAGTGCCAATGCTGATCGTGAGAGTCTTGCATGTGAGTTTACCCAATCTTACTAGCTTCTGCCTGTCTGTCAGGAAGCTGGTGATCCACTGACAGATGGAGGTGAGTATGGAGAGCTGGGTCAGTTTGTCTGAGAGAAGTTTAGGCATGATGGTATTGAAGGCCGAACTTAAGATCCTTGCATAATTTCTAGGTCTGTTGAGGTGTTGCAGGATGTTATGCAGTCCAATGTTGACTGCATCATCCACAGACCTTTTTGCTCTGTAAGAAAACTGAAGAGGATCCAGCAAGGTTCCAGTGATGTCCTTCAGGTAGGCCAGGACCAGTCTTCCAAATGGTTTCATGACCATAGACGTGACAGGAACAGGTCTGTAATCATTAAGTCCAGTGATTTGTTTTTTGGGGGGGGGGGGGGACTGGGATTAGTGATGTTCATTTTAACCGGTTAACCATTAAGCGACCGTTAAGAATTTTGACCAATTAAAACAATCAGTTAAACAGTTAAAAAAGTCATTTGTTTATTTATTTTCAGGAAGTTATCAATATATTTAAAAAGGTTTGCTGCATGGTTAAAATAGGGCTACGCTAAGCATATTTACAAAAAGAAAAAAAAACGTTTTTAGAGAGAAAAAAAAACACAAGTCGCGTTTTATTATCTAATTCAGAAATAGGCCTAATGCCGGCGCGAAAAATGTTTACAAACATTAAGATAAACACTGTAAACATAGCTAGGCTTTTTTAGTTCCTCTCACTCCACAACAATCCTTTCAATTAACAGTAGGTTATTTAGAAAAGAACAAGAATTAAAAATATAGAAGATATAGCAATATAAACAACAAGCCAAAACGAATTAGTTTAGGCTAAAACGAAACAGAAACCAAAGTGGGGTCTCTCACAAAATCGAATGTGTCCGTATTTGCCATGTATTTGAATGCCAAATTATTTTTTATTATGTACTTAACTCACATTTTAATATCCATGTAAAGCAAAATGTTTTGCATAACATGATGGCAGTGCAGTGATAACACTTAACGGCACAGATTTGACTACATATTTGAACTGAGCAATGTTTTTTTTTTTCATGTTTGACTGACTGTATTTTCTTATAATGAACAGGTTGCATTGTCAAGGTAGCAAAGTTTAAATGTGTGTGCACATTTTTATCATTTTTTCAGTGGAAGCAACTACTAAGTAAAATCATAATCAAATCGGCAGTAAAACACATTCAGATCATCAGCCAGTTGTTGATTCTCCACAGACTGTGGGGGTGGGGTCTTATACTTAGTGATGTTGCTCAGACCAGTCCATACTGACACTGGGTCATTGGCTGAAAACTGTTTTTCAGCTTTTCACAGTAGTTTTTTTGTAGCCACTTTACTCTCCTTTGTGAGTCTGTTCCTGGCCTGGTTATAAAATATTTTATCCCCACTTCTGTAAGCATCATATTTGGTATGACAAACCTGTTTGAGTTTCCCAGTAAAACACATTTTAACATTATTGAATGATAAGAATGTCCTGGTGGGGATGCACATATCTTAAGAAACTGATATATGAAGTTACAGTCTCAGTGAGCTCATCCAGAAAACACTCCCACTCTGCTTCGTTAGTCCATCTTTTAACAGTCCTTATTACAGGTTTAGCTGATTTCAGCTTCTGCCTGTAGGTCGGTATAAGATGAACCAAACAGTGATCAGAGAGCCCCAAATGCATCCTTCATTGTGCTGTAATAGTGGTACAGTATATTGTGGTCTCTGGTGGGACATTTAACTTGCTGTCTGTATTTTGGCAGTTCATGGGAAAGTTTGCTTTACTAAAGTTCCAAGCATGATTAAAAGAGAGTACTGTTGCTCCATTTCAGTTATTTGTTCGGCCAGCTGTTGCAGCTCTGCACTCACGCATGTGTCTGGAGGGATGTAAACATTCACAAGAAAGAACGAGGAAAACTCCCACGGTGAATAGAAAGGTTTAGAATTCATGAAGAGTGCCTCTAAATTAGGAGAGCACATCTTCTTTAGAGTTGTTACATATGAACACCAACCTTCATCCCATTAATTCTACGATTCGATCCGCTTTGAACAGCTGGAAGCCCGGCAGATGTATCGCGTTATCCGGAAGGACTTCACTCAGCCAGATTTCAGTGAAGCACAATGCAACCGATTGTGAAAAGTCCTTGTTTGTGCGGGTGAGGAGAAGGAGTTAATCGGTTTTGTAAGGAAGGGATCGGAGATTCGCTAGATTGATACTAGGAAGCACTGTTTGGAAGCCGTGTTTGCGGAGTTTAACCAGCGCACCGACACGCTTCCTACATTTCCATTTGAGCATGCGTTTGAGCAGGACCGCTGCCCCCACGACCAGAACAACCAACAAAGTGTCTGAATAATCAGAAAACTGAAATATGTTGTCTGTTGTGTTGCCTTATATCTAGTAGTTTGTCTCTGGTAAAAAAGATAGTAAAAGAATGACTAAACACAGAACAAACAAACAAAAACAGCAAAAGAGCTCCAAACCATGGCAGTCATACGTGGCGCCATCTTGTTTTAGTTTACCCATTAAAATAGTAACTTTAACACTATTCCTATAATATTCAGGCAGCAGGTAGATGAGGAGCAGTACCTATTTGATGGATGGAATAATAGCTGTCCTTCTTGTCAATGAAGGCATTGAGAATGCTGATATATTCTTGTCTCTGGCGCTGACCTGGACTCCATCTCCAGTCTAAAAAATAAATACAACCATCTCAGAGAACAGCAGACGCCATAATCACCAACCATGTAACACAGGCAGTCTTACCTCTACCTAAGTGCCTGCAGATCAAGGCCTGCCCAAGAATCATCTGTCCACATCGAAGCATGCACCCCCAACCAGTGTCTGAAGTGGGACCAATGCCACCTGCAACATCACATCCATTAACAAGCCATCTGTAAAACTAAACAGACTATTCGGATATGCATTCCTTGGACAGTAAGATCAGGATTGAGGACTATGACTCTCACCAATTGGCTGAAAGTTCCTTCTGTACGTGAACAACAAGCGTGAGGTGACATCTCCCAGAATCTCATCCTTCTCTGGGACATAAAGAACATCATGAAACAACTAAACACAACAGCACAAAACCTTCAGTGTCTCCTACTTCATTACCTGTTAGAGCGCTGAACTGCTTTCCCAAAATCCAGACAGGCTCAGAGGTCTCTGGGAAATCTTCGATCTCTCCAAAGCGCAACGAGTCATATGTGAGAGTAGCTGTTGAAAGAAAAGCTAATGATGACCAACTGGAAGTTCAAATTCTTACAGACCAACAGAAAGAATTTTTATCAAGGAAAAACAAAGACATCATTTTGGACATCTTTTCAGGTTTTTTTTAGTAGGCTCAGCCATCTATCTATCATTATCTAAACCTTTTACTTATAAAATATTTTATATATAAAATATTAATATAAAATATATAAAAATATATAAAATATAAAATATATATTTTTTTTCAATTATATATAGTTTCATGAACACACATACAACAAATCAAGCATTTATCTAATTTGTTTTTAATTATGCATTTAGATTCATAAGCGTATGCTTTATTATGAACAAATATGAATTAATAATGACTAATACTATATACATTAAATAAATATAACCTAGATTAATAGTAGTTTATAATTTATTGTTGATACCTAATCCATGAACTAATATTAACAAACTGAAAGTTATCTTAAAGTGGTACCTGATTTTATCACTAGTTTTACTGTTGTTGTTCACACTAGTTATATCATGGTGTACAGTGCCCTCCATAAGTAATGGCACAGTAAAGACAAAATTGCTTTCTCTGCTGTGGAGTCAAGACATTTGCAAATATGATTAAAAGAGAATATATGACAAAACTACAGAATGTCACCTTTTATTATTAGGTCTTTCGACACATACATGTTTTACCAAATAAAAAGGACAGCACTTTTAGAGTTCATCCCACTATATGTATTGGAACAGTTGAATTTAAGTCAGATGTAAAAGACTAAAAGCTAATATTTAGTTGCAGATCCCTTGCATGCAATCAGAGCAGTGTGTCTGCAACCCATAAACATCACTAAACTCTTGGTCTTATATTTTTAAATGCTTTTCCCAGCCTTTAATGCAGCCAATTCTAACTGTTGCTCGTTTTGGGTAGCTTCTGTTTTTATTCTCCTCTTCAGATGGCAAAATTAATGTTCAATTGGATTTAAATCTAGAGATCAATTTGGGCAATCTAAGACTTTACATTTATTTGCCCTGATAAAGTCCTTGACTGAACTGGCAGAGTGTTTTGGGTCATTGTCATGATCCAATATGAAGTGCTTTCTAAAGAGTTTGGTGGCATTTTCTTGAATATTGGTAGCCAAGATGATTTTGGACCCTTCCAAATTCATTCTGCTACTGCCATCATACATTAAGTCATCATTAAAATGAATAGGTCCTGTACTAGAGACAGCCATGTATGCATGCCCATGCCATGACACCACCTCCACCAAGCTTTACAGATGAGGTTGTATGCTTAGGACCATTTGCAGCTCCCTTTTTCTCCACACTTTTTCTTTCAAATCACTTAGATAAAAGTTAATCTTTGTCTCATCAGTCCATCACCTCAGTTCCAAAACTCTACTGACTCACATTTATGAAGAATCTTGCCTTTCTATTTTTGGTGCTGATCAGAGGTTTGCATCTTGCTTCTGTAATTCTTTGTCAAATTCTCCTGCGGACTGTAGATTGACAGAGCATCAGCCCAGCTTTCTGGAGGTTGTTGGTGATTTTACAGACATGTATTTTAGGGTTCATTTTCACAGCTTTTATGATTTGTCTGTCAACTACTGTTGTTTTTCTCAGCCGATCAGGTCGTCATTGGATGCTGATGTCACCAGTAGTTTCCAAACTCTTGATTCCTCGTCATCTTCCTGGTTTGTGTGTGTCATTATTGAATGCAAGACTTAGAATTCGGAAGCAATGGATATAACTGATAAAACACATTCCCTGCTTTTAATATCTGAAGAATTAATGCAACAGGACACTGCTGAAAATGTAGAAAGACCTGTGAGGCATCTGTTCCAATACTTCTGCTCACATCAGATAGAGAGATGAAACTCTAAAAGTGCTGATCTTCTTAGTAGGTGAAACATCTTTGTGTTGAATCACCCAATTATAAAATCTGAAATTCTGTAGTTTTGTCTCATATTCATCTTTTAATTATATTTACAGATTTATTGACTCAACAGCAAACAGAATAATTTTGTCTATACTGATCCAATACTTGTGGAGGGCAGTGTATGTGTAACTTTACGTTGCCCCAAAAGTTACACTCTTTTTAGAACGGCCACAAAATTGTTATTTCTAATAATCTCATATGCACCAAAGTGTTAAAGACATGACACAGTATGTAAAAGTCCCTAACCTATAAGCTATTGGCAAACACATGATCAGAGTATGCAGAATTTGATAAACGACATCGACAACCTCCCTAAAGCATTTACAGCTGAACGGTATATTCGTGAGCTGGAAGACTCCTGTGATGTCCACAAACGCTCAAGGTAGGAAGCTGACTGGAGTCTAAAGCACAGCCGATAAAGCCTAACAGTTTTCCCGGGTGGCCGTGGCATTTTGGTGCAGTGACATCTAGAAGACAAAACTGTATCCATCCGTCATCTGACAGCTGACTCTTCTGTTTTATGTCCAGCTGGCATTTTTAAGGACAAATACCGGAACTGTAGAGACCGCCTCTCCAATAACAGGCGCGTGCTTGGTTGACGACGGGAGAATTTTACTTTTTATCAATTCCATGACAGCTCGAAATAAAATACGAAGGAATTGTTTTCCTGCGGTTTTCTTACCTGCATCCATCCCGACAGCGATTCAGCCTATCTTGTTTGTTGAGTGGTCCTTACCACTGACGAATAGAAAATAACTTCCGCCTTGGTCAGCACGCCTCATTACTGTGATAGCTAATCAGATCACTTCAATGAATTTGGTGGTCTTTTTGTCCTATAGAATTTATCCGAAGGCGTGACATTATCTGGGAAGCGGATGTAAACAAGGGCAATCCCACATTAAAGCGGAGAGGAGTGTAGCGCTACGTAAATGTACATATGCATATTGTACATTAATAGCCTACTGGCATTTCTGGTTAGAAATGTTTAGTGTCCAAGATATTATGCTATTTCTGACATGCTCTGACTTGTATTTCTGTCGTGTTGTTGTGTAAAAACTACAAGTAGGCTATAGTCAACTAACTAGTAATACATGAGCCGTGCAATAGACTTTAACTAAACAGTCCGCCTTGTTTGTCGCTGATTATTAAATTATTACACATCATCTGTGCAGCAGAACAATACGGAGCCCCACACATGCCATGCAAGAAAAAATAAATAAATTGTGCACACGATTTACTAATTCGTTCTCTCAGTGTACTAAAACGTGCACACGATTACTATTGCGTTCAGTCGATTTACTATTACGTTCAGTCGATTTGTTAAATCGTGCGCACGATTTAGATTACTATTTTTTCCTGCATGGCATGTGCGGGGCTCGAACAAGTATGTGATAGGTCGCGAACTCTTCATCCTTTTGTGTGTGTGTGTGTGTGTGTGTGTGCTAATTTAATTAAAGTTCAAAACAATGTACATTTTTATCCAAAATAACGTGTGAAATGGAAAATATTGTTTTCTAAAATATGATCAGCAAGTAATAAGTTGTTATTGCCAATAAGTACCACATCGTTCATTTTTGTAATTTTGAATCTGAAACACACATATTAATTCTGTAAATGTAATTATTCTAAAGACTTTGAGTAGCAGGTATCGATGATTTTTGATACGTTCTACAAAGTAAAATAGACGAATCTATGACCCTCTTTTGGACTGTAATACTAGCTCCAATATAGCCTTATTGAGAACACATTAATCATTCTCTTCTTGGGACGTTTCATATACATAAAGCTAAAGTAATGTAAAGTAATATTCTATTACTAATTGAGTTGTATGTTCTTTGAAAAATATACAGACAGTAACAGATAACATCGGCCAACATTTATAAATAAGAAAGAAGGAAGGAGAATTCAATTCAAAGTCTAATGAAAACATATCACGTGATATATATTTTTATAAATCATAAACAATATGAAGTAAAACATCACTTTATTGTAAATATCACCCTCAACACAAAACCTTTGTTATTCTGTCTTCTGTCTTTGCTTTAAATCAATAGGGTGCCTGTAGTTCCACTTAAAACCACGAGGTGTCAGTGAGTTGACGCAAATTGGAATGATTACGCAGAAAGTTCAATTATAAAGAGATAGTCAAGTTAACAATGTTACTCAATCATCTCAGACAAAATATGCTGGATCATATTCCGAAATATTTGCTCTAACATGTATCTGAATGAACACGGTCTATCATAATCGTTCATTTCTTCCAATAGCTACGGTAGTATGTGTGAAACACACTCACTTGCATTATTATGCTTTGTTACTAAGCCACTCATTTCTGTGTTCTCAAAGTTTTTTTGGTTCTGGGTAAATGAAACCACATGTTGAGAATGATCACCATAGTAACAATATCACTAAACTACATTATCTGATCTAAACTGCAACCTCCCACTTGCTTTCAACCATTTACACTAATGTTGTGAATTATCAGCATGAAGGCTTTATTATTATGTTACTGTTTTTTTTTTCACACCCTAAGAAAAGCAGAGTAAATACATTTTTGAAAAAAGTATTTTTATTTTATTTTTGTATACATTCAGTATAGCACAACCAGTTTCCACAGAATTATTTTCATAAACTATACAAGAGAACAAAATAAGGAAATACAAAATTATACATCATCAAGTCTTAAGTTATTATGGTGATGCTCCATAATATCTTACAATTGTTCAAGGTGGCACCAACAACACCAAATATAAGATTTGGGGAAAATATTACACGAAAATTATATGACAAATGAATAGAGAAAAATTATTTGGCAGGCTCAAACTTGAAGTATGGCATGAACTGAAATGAAAAAATCTATTTTTCATTATTAGTCAACCAAAATCTACTTTGTCGGCTCTCTCCCACAGTTATTTGCATACAGTAGTTTGGAGTTTTTCCATGGGAAATTCAAGAATATTATCCTGATACTGATCTCCATTTCACACACAGATATACTCCAAGCCATTTTTCACACCACTTGAGAAAGTGAAATAATGAAATAAAATATAATATAATAAAAATATAATAATAATCAGAGAAACTTTCTGACAAGAAAAGTTGGTCTAGGCAGCATTGTTCATGTACATGAACACTATTTCAATACAAAGGTCACGATAGCTTCCTCTCAGCTTTGTCCCACACATGGTGTTTTACATATCAGCATTAGGTTCAATAAAATTGGAAACAGCAAGGAATGCCAAGAGTGCAAGAGCCCAGGTTAAACACATAACAAAGCCTTAAATATATTGTTTCATCTTGGAGCGCAAGAATATCCTTTAAAGGAAAAGTGCAAACTTTGTGCAAGTGTAAACACATCATGAGCAGTGAAAGGCTTAAGCATTGACTAGGAACCCCTTCTGCCAGTTTTGGGAGTGTCCAGCTGTTCGTCACTTGTTTGTGCTGCTCTTTATTTTTCTCTCAGCAGGTAGAAGACCACAGCCTTGAGGAAGTGACCACAGGCACAGGCAGCTGCCACCAGCCAATGAGAACGCAAACTGGGATCTGTATTGACTACACACTTTGTAATGTCCACCTGTAAAAGAACAGAGAAAATATGAACAAAATAAACACCAATTACACAAATAAACATACAACTTTTTTTTCTGAGTTCATCTGGCAATAGCAAAAGGAAAAAGCAACTGCTGTTTGCACTCAACTATGTGTCTTTTAGGCCAAAGCCAACATTCAGTAGTCTAAACATGTTATATTTCAGTATGCAGCTTTCCAAGTTCCAAATTAGCTTAGTACGCATTCAGATGATTAAAGTAAAATTTGTTTGGATCAATTTTATAAGAAGCAAATTTACCCACACAAGAGAGATAATATAATATTATGCTAACTGTGATAGAACGGTGTTCTAAAAATATTAAATATTTCTTATATTATTCATTTTTCAAAATCTTATTAATCACGTTAAGAACTGTTTATAAGTTCGAAAAAAACCCATTTTGTTTGTAAAATAGGTCTTAATTTTTTTTTTTTAAGAAAATAAAAAAAACCCGGTAAAAACAGTAGTTTTGTTAAATTGTATTACAGTTTAAAATATTTATTTTCCTATTTTCATATGTTTTGTGTCACATGATCCCTTAGAATCATTCTATATAAAATTATTTGGTGCTCAAGAAACATTTCTTATTGATGTTAATGTTGAATTTTGTTATTGCTGCTTAAAATCTTTTGTGGAAACTAAAGAAAGAAAAATAAATAATGGTTATATTCAGCAAGGATGCATTAGACTGATAAAAAGTGACAGTAAAGACATTTATAATGTTCAAAAGATTTCTATTTTAAAATACAGTTCTTTCTAATGTTCTAGTTATCACATAATCCTTAAAATATTTATCATGAAAACCATATTAAGCAGAAAAAAACTGGTTTCAACATTGACAATAAAAACAATTATTAATAATTGAGTACCAATAACAATTTCTAATCATTTAGCACCGAATCAGCATTTTAGAATGATTTCTGAAGGATCATGTGATACTGATGGGTGCCGAAAATTTAGCTTTGCCATCGCAGGAATAAATATCATTAAGTTAGAAAATAGTTATTTAAATTGTTTTCCTTTTATTTCTGCAGCCTTGCTGAAAATAAACAAATAAATAAAAAACATCTGATATATTTCAAATTTTTAACCACCATTATATAACATAATAATATAATATATTAATTTACCCCAGTATTTCTTTGTTTGATTATTGGGTCTCAAAAGGTTATTATCTACAAAGTCCCAAAAACAGATGTAGATAACTTTGAGGGAAGTTGTGAGGCCTGTATGAATTGCATATGGGCCTATTATAAGTGCATGTTGAATCTGCCTGAAAAGAGACAGTCTAATGAGCACAGACACCACAGACATGCCCTGCTGAAACAGCCACACATACTAGCACAGCTCCTCATTCAACAGGATCACTGATCTGTGCCGTGTTTCTGAGAGATTGATCATAAGCTGCATGAACAGCGCATGTTCTGTCTAAATACTGGAAAAAGACGAAAGGGCAGAAGTCTGTGTACTTTCTGGGCCTTAGATCTATAAACACACAGCACAAAAGGTAATTTCATTTAAAGTAAAAATTGCAATTGCATCCAGAAGTATCACCCAAAAATGAAGATTCTGCCATCATTTAGTCAGCCTCATGATGTTCCAAACCTGTATGACAATCTCTCTTCTGCTTTTTTTTTTTCAATTGTTAATTGATTGTATTGTACTAATGGATTTACTGCTTACCCAGCCTCCTCTCCTCTTTAACCATGACACTAGGCTCTTGCGAACAAACTCGCCCATGCAGTCGACAATGGTGTGCACCATCGCTGGATGCCCTTGCCGAACACAGTCCACAGCCAGAGCTCCGGCCACGGCATACAGAGACACAATCTTCCCCCATGTTACACCTGTAGAGAGACAAAGATGGACACCAATATAATCCAACTGAAAGTCTGTCCTTGTCCATGGATATTTAGAATATTTAAAATTCTACATTGCAAGATCATGTACCATTTAATCTCCTGTGTTGCCTGTTTTAACCAATTTAAATATTGTTGGCTCCACAAAGAGGTAAAGTGTCCTAGCTAATGCAGGTAGCAGAGCCGACAACTGCATTATAAGCATAATCAAATCACATATTTCTACTGACAGCATATACTGTACACCGTCACTACTGTATGTGTGTGTATTGGTGAAAGCGTGTATGAAAATCATAAACACTCAACACAATACCTGATAATCCCTCAACCATTGTTATATAACTCGCAGGCAAGCTGTCAGCTAGTGTCACTCAGAAAGACAAGCACAATAGAAAAATAAAACGATATCTATCTATATATATATATATATATATATATATATATATATATATATATATATATATATATATATATATATATATATATATATGTGTGTGTGTCTGTGTGTGTGTGTGTGTGTGTGTGTGTGTGTGACCTTGGACCACAAAACCAGTCGTAAGTGTCAATCTAAGTGTCATCTAATCAAAGCTGAATAAACAAGCTTTCCATTGATGTATGGTTTATTAGGATCTGACAATATTTTTCTGAGATACAACTATTTAAAAAATCTGGAATCTGAGGGTGCAAAAAAATCTAAATACTGAGAAAATTGTCTTTGATGCTGTCAAAACGAATTCTTAGCAATGTATATTACAATCTAAACTTAAGTTTTTATATATTTACGGTAGGAACTGATATCTCAGTTCACGGATCACAACCCCTTTAAAAATTGCACCATTATTTAAATTGTGTTAGAAATATTCACAGTAAAGAAAAAAAACACTAACTATATAGTTGCACAGTAATATGAAAAAGTGAACAGAGGGTTTAAAAAAATTATAATAAAGTGAACACCAATTACCAATTCAGCTGCACTGCTTCAGGACAGGTATGAGGACAGACGGGAGGTGCAAGGTTATCACTGGGTGCAGCACTTTTGTGTCTTTTGATGCACTGTTTTGACTGACATGAGCAGTTATGCTTTAACACATTAGGTGAACATGTTACAGCACATCTTAAGAGCTGTGCATGTTAAAAAAAAGAACATGATTTACTAAACCCTGCCGTAAATCTGGGAGGTCAAATAGGGTTGCAGTCATATGAACTAAGCTGAATCCCAGGGGTTTGTGCTAAATTTGAGCAATGTACAGTATGCTGCAGAGGGAATGAGAACTTCCATGGTGCCCAGACACTGTTTCCTTTCAAGAAAAATCCATATTTTATGGTACTTTTCAGAATTTTCATTTTTGGGTGAATTGTCCCTTTATGGTACTGTAAATATACATTCTTTATTCAGCAACTGAACAAAAACATCATATTAAGAATAAATAAACCAGGTTTTATATTGTTTTCGCAGAATAAATGATCCTCTGTTTTAGTGTGAGTATTTGCTACTGCTTAACTGCAAGGATGGACAACTTCTCTAGAACCAGATGCACCGTTTTCTGTACTAAATGAATATTGAGACAAGGCACTGTCCAACCTGTAGAGAAGATTTCTGCAGCGACAGCCAAAAAGGCATCAGAGACTATACTCTCAGAAGAAATCGAGATGTTGAGCTGTCTTGCTACGTTGCAGTACACATTGGGTCGCAGGTACTCCAGCTCATCACCTAGGAGACAGAGAGATAAATGTGTTTTTAGTTTCCCTCGGCTGAAATGATCGGCTTTCTTCTCACAGGAAGAAACTGTCTAGAGTCTTATTGAATAAAATCACTAATTCAGAGAAGCTTGACACAGTGACAATTACTGCAATCTAGCCTGCTATTAATACCACTGTTTATATACTTTCATTTCAGAAGCAAATCAAGGGATGTAAACTTTTGTTCTGCTTTTACTGTATATTGCATAAATATATAATAATTATGAAACTGTCAGGAATAGTTTGGCCAAAATGAACATTTGCTGACAAGTTAAATGAGAGTTCAAACAGCTGATAAAAGCACCACAATAAGTAATCCACATGACTATAGTCCATCAATTGATGTACTGTGAAGCAAAAAGCTTGTTTGTAGGAAACAAATCCATCAATGCATTTTAACTTTAAACCAAGTAATGCATTGCTAAATTTCTCCAAATCTGTTCCAGTGAAAAAAAAACTCATCTACATCTTCGATGGTGAATTTTCCCAAAATTGTCATTTTTTGGGTGAACTATTCCTTTAAATAAGTCTGGCTATGTGTTGAGTTATGTCTCACACACATGAATCATCTGTCTTAAGTGATTCAGGTGGGTGAGGTGCAAGGAGTACAGGGCTTGCAGGACAGTACAGGATTAACCTAGTTAAATACGGGTGGGAAACCCTCAGTCATTCTTGTGATAATGATCTGCGTGTTTGCATGCTTTGTCCATAAAAAGCAGCTCCCCACAGTTACACAATTGTCTCAGATTAAAATTCTTGTGCTTTCTCTTTTAGGAGAAAACAGGTTCTTACAGAAGAATGACAGATGAGAGTCACTCAGGATAGTCATGTGGTACATGTTAAGCCACTTGTAGTGTGTCTGATCAACAGATGATGTGAGATGAAACGCTATCATAGCCATTACACATCCAATCTCATGAAAGGAAGAAAGAAAGGAATGTGGAAGATGGTTCAACATGGTGCAAAAGGCAAAGCACTTGTATGGTTTGGCTTTGAGGAAGCTGAGAAACATGTTTATTTTTATTTCTGAAAGTTCACAGAACATTCATGAATGCCCCATTTTATTTCTGTATTTGTTTTTATTTTATTTTTGGTATTAACCGGACAAGCACGGCTCAAGAAAAAAATGAAACCGACAGGAAGTTCTGTGCAGTATTAGCTCTTAAGACAAATCCACTATAACCTCTATATAGCAAACCACAATTGAAACAGATAGGCTACTGTAGATAAGTATACAGCTTATCCTCTAGTTACTAGCTCTTCTACATACACACACACACACACACACACACACAAACACGTGTGTGTTCACTTCACTATAGTACATAACACCTTGGCAAACCCCCATAATCATAATCATGAATGTATAGCCTACATGTGAAACGTCAGATGTCTTACCCAACCACAGAAGAACTGAAGACACCTCAGCCAGTGTTCCTCCAGATCCCTGCTCTGGTTTAGACAATCCGATTTCAGCCCGATGAAGTCTGGAATGAATGTAATCCTTACACAAGACTTTAGACTGAGACACGAGCTCCTTATCCGTGGGAGAGCGGTCAAACACCTCCAGGACTTCAGCCGCAAACACTGAGGAGCGGCGCAACATCTCCATGCCCTTCATGAGTGGAGAGAGAGAGATCGATTCCAATCAGCTGACAACCTCCACCTTTATCGTCGTGTACGGAACTGATCCTTCTCCTCCTTCTTCTGTTTCCAAAGTCTGATGGCGCATTAAACGATCTGCATAAAGAAGAAAACTCGTGTGTTTTACTGCATCAGTAGAAAAGACTCGCTCTCATCTTCTGTCGGATTGAACGTGAACCTATTAAAGCGGACAAAAGAGCAGAGAGTCAGTGATCAATTGCTTGTGCGGTTTCTCGCAAGTCATTTAAATCCCCCAAAAGTCTCAAATAGAGACACTTTCAACGACATCGGAGGTGCAGTCTGTGAGGGTGAGATTAAAGTGCAGTCGGGAGGCTGAGAGGCAGCGCGGTCTTCGCTGTGTTTGGATGGGCTGCACGCATCAAGTCTCCTTCTATGGAAAAGCTCTCCGTTAAGGCGGAGATAATCAGCTCTGTTGTGGTTTCATATCCGCCCTTCTAGATGAGCCAGTGTTTAGATAGATAGATAGAATTAAAGAGATCTATCCATCTTCATTGTAAGATATAAAATAACAGAAAATGTACTGGGAGCTCATTACCAGGACATTCTATCCATTGATTTAGTCTGTCTGTCTCGTCTTTAATGAAAATAATGTCTGAGATAAAAATGGTATCAGGGTATATTTTGGGTGTTTAGGTCTATGACAACACAGTGTGATGTAAAATTTTAAATAGGCTAGGCCTACCTGTTAAAAATATATATAAATAAATAAGTAAGTGTATCTATCTAATATTGTCACTCATTTGAATCATGTAAATTGCAAAACTATAATTTAATACAAAACAATGGACTACAATATAACAACATATGTTTTAGTCAAGTGTGCTTTTTTCAGCCGCAAACTCACTGCATTCTCTTATAACAAGAACAGTTTTGTGAATAAAATGTTTGTAAAATGAATTTAAAGGTGCAGCTGTTGAACAAAAAAGGGTCATGTTGTTGCTCCAGTCCCACCCACCATCGTTGATAGAGTTGTTTTGCAAGTCTTGACTGTTTTTGTATTAGTTAGAATTCATTAGAGCCACCCAGCTAAAAAAAACATCTGCTTTCCCAAAGAAACATGCGCACACATTAAACCCCAAGATTTGTTTTGACATGTCTAGTGATTCCTTGGAATATGCTGCACATACCAAGTGTCCATTGCTGAATAACTGATTTAATAATGGAATACAATTTTACAAAAAGCTTATTCAAGCACAATACAGTGAACTTCCTCAAAAACAGGGACAATAAAGAACAAAGAGTAGGCTATAGAACGAGATCAACCAGGCAGTTCTGTTCAGCAAGGGAACATAATGAGTTGAAAGCAGTTGCACACTACTTTACAGTTCCTTTTTTTTTTACCACATTTGAAGCTTCCTCTGTATCCCAATTTAAAAACTAAAATGTTCAATCTGATTATAAGGCCTATTTAAAATAGCTTGTGACAGTTTATCTTGTTAAAATGCAACTCAATACTGAATACAGACAAATGGAGGCCATGCTGCTGCAGTTTACATTTCATTCATTTCCAGTGAATGAGACACTGTAGAGAGCAGATATCTTCAGAAAGTTGTAACACACCACACCTCTGAGGAATAATATTTGTCTGCGGAATCCCTACATGCCTCTGCATGCCCATCATAACTTCTCGTAGTTACTTTTTTTTCTTCATATGTGGCTTTTATAATCAAAATTGAGATAGGATAACATTATAGATACAAATACAATCTTGTAAGTTTACAAATCGACAATTACTTTGAACCCTGATATAAATGTAAATAAATTTATCTTGGCTTCGGACAATATTTTTGTACTATACTGCTCCCTTCAGGGAAAAGGAGGAAGCTACGCAAAAACCATAACAATTTCCTTAGTACCACAAAATTATTTATTTGATTCACCATTTCTCTAATAATGCAGCTGTCAGTTTGACAGCTGTAACAGGAACATCCATAGCTGATTGTGATCTGGAAATAAATTATATCTTTAAATGTTTGTGGATTAAAAATCAATTATCAGAAAAACACTGATAAAAGACTCAGAATCATAAAAAAGATTCCACACAAGTAATCTTGCTGTGAGGGGAAGCTGCTTCCTGTTTGAGGACTAATGCATTAAGTATGCTTTACAACTTCTGCCAGAAAAAAATATAATTATTATAATAATGACTTATAAATAAATATCTGACCACAAAGACCAGTTAAGGCTTTGGGTTAGAAAATGTTCTCTTAGAAAAACATCTAAACTATAATTACCTTGAACTCAATATAAGCACCAACAGAGCACTTAATTATGGCAACAAAACAAGCATGTTAAGCCAGTATGAAGGACATTTTGCATATTAAAAATGTTTCAAGATTGCATACTCAGAATCCGATTTAAAATGTCTATGGATGTGATGTCTAGCCTACAAAGGCATTTTGTCAATTAGATAATTTATTTTATAAACATTCAAAGAAAAACAAGTGTGAAAAATGATATGAAGCTATTATACAAAATATAAAACAAAAAGAAAACTATTTAAGGTGACCAAAACTGAAACTAAACAATATTGAAATATTGGAACTGTCCCTAGAAGATAATTTGACGGAATAATAACTAACCACTGTGACCACTAAGAAAATGTTAGTGAGATCATAATCTTGATTTAGAACAAAGCAAAGCAGGTAAAAAATTGCTATCACGTAGCCTACATTGCAGTTGTTTTTCCAATTAATTAAAGAAATTAAATATTGTTTTAATTCAAGTTTTGTGTGAGTGAGGTTTAGGGGAATAAACCAAAAAATCACTTAAAATGTCCATCTATTGTATGATAAATAGGAAATGTTTAAGCTAAGTAAAAATGTTAATGTTTTTAAGAAGAAGAAGTGAAGTGACATTCGGCCAAGTATGGTGACCCATACTCAGAATTTGTGCTCTGCATTTAACCCATCCGAAGTGCACACACACACAGAGCAGTGAACACACACACACACACACTGTGAGCACACACCCGGAGCAGTGGGCAGCCATTTATGCTGCGGCGCCCGGGGAGCAGTTGGGGGTTCGGTGCCTTGCTCAAGGGCACTTCAGTCGTGGTATTGAGGGTGGAGAGAGAACTGTACATGCACTCCCCCCACCCACAATTCCTGCCGGCCCGGGACGGTTAAAGATGTTAAAGACATGTTAAAGATTTACAAAAAGATACTCACTTACCTAAATTGTAAATCTCTAAAAAATTTCTTTGTTGCACAACCTCTATGTAAACACAGCCAAGTTTGCAAAGAAAAAACTTCTCGATGAGTGAAAAACTACGATTCCCAGCAGCCTTTGGGCTTTGAAGGAGATTGTCACGCATGCGCTGAACATAAATCCTCTCTCTTAGTCAAATTAGCGGGATTGCATAGAGGGAGTCTCGCAGGCTCCTGTACAGAGCATAAACTGTAAACATCCACATCAAAGACCGAGTGTCTGCTCTTATGTATGGACAGGATTACATATTAAAATCCTTGTAAACTATAGCGCTGGTCAGTCTGATCCACCGGAATGATTTAGAGAGGCGTGGATTGGGAACAAGCTGTTCCTTTGGTGGGTGGGTGACTGTCCAAGAAGGTGAGAAAGAGGAACATCTGAGAACCCCCGAGCTGGAGGTGGATTAAGCTGGACATGGCACACCTTCAGAACATTCGGAACCAGGTAATCCAGAGAGATGAAGATGACACCTGAAGCCCTCCAGGCTCCAGGCATCGCTTTCATAACTGAGACATTACAGTTAATAATTTTTCTTTTTGCTTGATGATTGAATTTAACATTACAGTGTATTTGTACTATATTAAAGTTTTGTCATAACAGACTATTCCACTAAATATTATAATATAACGAGTACACGTAGTTACACTGAGAAAAAAAATGGTGTGGGATTCAAATAGCTAAACAATTTTCACTTGGAAATGACTTGTAGTTTCTTTGTAATTGTCAGTTTACAGTGTTTTCTTGTTAAACATTCTCCCATAATCGTTGATTTATTTACAACTTCGAAAATTTCAAAGTGTGACATTTACCTATTGTGCACTAAAGTGTAGGTAATGCTTATATGATGTTCCTCTTGGAAAAAATACCAGGTAAATAAAGAAAATACAGTATCTTTCTTAAAAAAATGTTTGGCACACATTACAACTAGGGGTGCATTGAAATTTAAAATGTGGGTAAAATCATAATTTCTATAATTATTATTATTTCTTTATTAATAGTCTTATTTTATTTATGGTTGAAAACTGATATGATGGGCACTATGATTTATGAAAAGTATTCAAATTTCAGTTCCTATCTAGAATTTTGATTTTGAAACAGGGTATTTTGGCCTGTCTAATTAAAACTATTGTCATTTTTATAATCATATAGTCACTAAAATCTTATATTTAACTAATAATGGTATAGTTACTGATAATGACCATTATTTAACTGTCCCCACATTTTGCACAATCCTGCTACCACACGATACTCCCTGTATCGCCCATGATATCAGAATCAGAACCCTTTAAACCACTAACATTTTTTTTAATGTCCTTTTAATTTTGACATTTATTTAACTTTTATTGCTAGAGCTTTGCAGAATATCTAAAATGTTGGTGACAGGGTTGCAAAAATGGCAAAGCCCATGGAAAATGAACATATAATGTCTGATGGTCAACATTTTTTGTATTGTGCATAGGGTTGCAAAGGGGTGGAACATTTCTGTAACATTCCCAAAAAAATCCCTGGCATATTCCAAAATAAATCATGGAATGTTTCCGAAATTGTCTGGAAATTTTCCACCTTTTTTATTTTTTTATTGAGAATATACACTTTTTGACAACACCATAATAAAAAGAGAAAAAAGAGGAAATCCCAGTGTAGAGCTGTAGTTATGTTAAATATGAGACAGTGTGGTTATTTTATATCGATCCAGATGATAATGGATGCCATCTGTTTATAGTTTAACAGGTTTTTGTTATGTTGCACACGTGCACATTTTGTTGATCAGTATGATAACTGCAGTGAATCATGTTTTGATGAGGGTTGAACTTCGGAGTGTCTTTTGAAGAAAGGTGCAGCTGGCCAGTTTCTGAGAAGTGTTAAATATATCCTGTTGATCTCATTTTATAGAGAATCCAATGGGCGGACCTGTAAAGGTCTGCGTTTTGATTGCTCAATGTTTTAAAAAGGTGCAATAAAAGTGTGACGAATGCTGAAATCAGATGTTTAGCTGATACCAAGAGGAAGACTTATCTCCTGAACTTTGAATCTTGTCGTCAAAAGAGCTTGTTGTTGTTTTGATAAAACAGTGCCACTTCCAGATGGATTGTCTACAATTTATCTTTATGCTGTACTGAACAAGAAAGCAGATGCTCCTAGTGCTTTCCCAGTGGAAAGGCGGAAGAAAAATGAAAAAACTGCTTAAAAACCTACATGGGATTGCGCACAGTTCTCTTTATAGGTTCTCATCTTCTCCAGACCTTCAGTGGAGTGATGATTGGGTAGATCTTCCTGCATTTGTTGATCTGTTGCTTGAATAAAAGGACAACACGTCCATCTCGGGTGTAAAGAAAACACACAATATTGGATCTTGTCATCGATATCTGGTAAGAATTTTTACATCTTTCTTGTTTTTCCTTTAGAACTCATGTTTGAATCCTGAGGAGTACTTCACTAAGTTGGAACGAATTGGTAAAGGCTCTTTTGGAGAGGTATACAAGGGCATAAACAACCGCACGAAAGAAGTGCTGGCCATTAAGATTATTGACTTGGAGGAGGCAGAGGATGAGATTGAAGACATCCAGCAGGAGATCACGGTGCTCAGCCAGTGTGACAGCCCTTACGTCACCAAATACTACGGCTCCTACTTGACGGTTTGTGGAGATTTCTTTCTTTCATGCACAGCACTTATTATATTGCATTATATTTGTGCTTTTTTAAAGGAATAGATTTCCCAGACGGCATCCTTAACAAAACAAAACAAAAAAAAATGACTTCCTGGTAACACTTTACAATGACATTGATATAATATATTTATATTTCAGTAGCTGAAATAAAGTTAAAAATAATGTTAAGTGGAATAAGTTTACTTTGGAGTACTAAAATGGAAATAAAAGCTATATGGAATAAAATAAACCGTAATAATACCTTACATAAAGCCTTTATGTATAACGCCTTATAAAGGTATTGATAATGTATAATGTAATGCATTTATACCTTTTTATAAATAAACAATAGTTTAAAATGGATTATAATATTTAAAGGTTTGTCTTGTTTTAGTGCATTATAATTTCTAAAGGTGTAACAGTGAACGGATCAGATATTTTATGATGAATTCTAACTGGTTACAATTATTTGAGCTCATGCAATGCTTTTATAATGCACTATATACAGACTGCAGGTAAATTGATATTAGACTAATATAAATGTAAAGACTAATAAAAAATGACAAACACACATAACATTACTAAAGCTTCCAATTAAATTGAGAACTGAAAATGGGAAAAAATAAATAAAAGCTAATTAAAAATGTAATAACATATACTATAGTAGTATATAAATAATGCTAAAATAACAGTCTAAAATTTCTAAAAGTATAAAAGTGCACCATAAATGGGGTCATGCTTTGCTGAACTGTTCCGTTTTCGAGAACGTCAGTTCCATTTATAGTTCCATTTTCTGGTGTGTTGTGTGTCTCAGGGCTCTAAATTATGGATAATCATGGAATATTTGGGAGGTGGATCGGCTCTAGACCTGGTGAGTTGGTCTTTTCAGCATGTTTGTGGGTTTCCTTAAAGTGAGGAATAACTTATTCTTCCCTTCCCTTCAAAGGAAAATTACTTTGTGGAAAAAAGAGAGAAAAAATCCTCTGGAAAAAGGTCAATGGCACAGGAAATATCACTGTCTTTAACATCCTCTAATGTGTTTGTGCACAGCTAAGGCCGGGACCTCTGGAAGAAGCATATATCGCCATCATTCTCAGAGAAATACTGAAAGGACTCGTCTACCTCCACTCAGAGAGGAAGATTCACAGAGATATCAAGGGTCTGGATGCAAAACGTACCTCTGTTTAGTTCATTTTAGTCCTGTGAAGTGCCTTACATTAATAACTCTACTTTTTGCTTACAGCGGCCAATGTGTTACTATCTGAACATGGACAAGTCAAGCTGGCAGACTTTGGAGTGGCCGGCCAGTTAACAGACACACAAATTAAGAGAAACACATTTGTAGGAACTCCATTTTGGATGGCACCAGAGGTCATTAAACAGTCTGCATATGACTTCAAGGTACAAGTTCTTCCTTGTCTCGCTTGTCATTTAGCTGACAGGTATCATGTTTAAGTTCTCCATGTGAACATCTGTTAACTGGTCAAGACTGCTTCTGTTGCATGATGAAAATAAACTCAATTAAATATTCAGGGACAGACAGATGGCACAACTACTCACCCCCATTTTTCACCCTTTTACCTTCTCTCTGTCTTAGGCTGACATCTGGTCATTGGGTATCACAGCCATCGAACTGGCTAAAGGAGAGCCACCCAACTCAGAACTTCACCCCATGAGAGTCTTGTTCCTCATCCCTAAAAATAACCCACCCACACTGGAGGGGTCATACAGCAAAGCCTTTAAGGACTTTGTTGAAGCTTGTCTCAATAAAGATCCACGATTTGTTAGTACCTCTCTTTTTCAATACCTTCATTTAAGTATATATATATATATATATATATATATATATATATATATACACACACACACACACACACATATATTATGGCTGTGCAAAAAAAGAAAAAAGGTGCTCCATTGTTTAGTAGTATATATCCAGCATGTGCGTTCAGATCAGGGTTGCCAGGTTTTCACAACAAAGCCTGCCCATATTAATGTTTCAATCTACATATTTTGGATGTCTTAAATAAACCCCATACCTAAATTTAACAACTACCATACTATTAATAAGCAGCAAATTAGGACTTTATCGAGGCATAGTTAATAGTGAGAATTGGTCTTTAAAATAAAGTGTTACCGAATTTTAATCTCGTTTATCAGTTAATGCCATATAATATAAAATAATATAAAAATAATTACAAATTATTACATAGGATTGAATTAGAATATAAGAAATTCTATTAAAACTGTAAGATGCCACTGATGCCTTTAGTATAAACTGGCTGATTCAGTTTTAAAACATGAGGTAAACTGCTTTTACTTTTTGTGACGTGCTGTTTGCATCCAACAGAGACCGACAGCCAAAGAGCTTCTGAAGCACAAGTTCATCACCCGCTACAACAAGAAAACCTCGTACCTGGCAGAGCTCATCGATCGATATCGCCACTGGAAGTCAGAGGGCCACGGGGACGAGTCGAGCTCGGATGACTCTGACATGTATGTGTCCGCTTTACATTCCTAGAGAATCTGCAAACTTGTGAAATCTGTAACCAGTATGTGTACTCTGTGTGTTTTACAATTAGGGATGGGGAGGGGGATGACAGAGACCAGTGTCCCGTGTGGACCTTCCCCACTGTACGGCCCACTTCCATGAACAAGTTACAGAGAGGTTTCACCCATTTAGACAGTAAGGTAAAAATGTGTTCTGAAGCCTTTGCAGAACAAAAGCAACATAAAAGCAGAATCTGTATTATATAGATAGCATAAAGGGTGTTTAAACAGTATTTTTATAGAGGTAGCATATTTATCTACACAGGAATCACAATCGCAGGAAATGAATTAAAGAGCTGCCTCTGATCTTAGGTGTGAAAGGGAACAGATCTGCCCATGTTTAATACTATTTTTATTAAGGCTGCCCGGAAGATTTTTCTTTAGTCAACTAAACGCACTTAAATATATATTGAAATATAAATTTCATTTGGAATATTTTTAGTTTCAAATCATGTTCAGTCTTACAAGGCAGCACTGAGGTCCAGTAACACGAATTTTGTAGTGAATATGATCAGTTTCTTTTCTGACTTTGCAAGTTCATTTGGACTTCACCGTTTTTTTTTTTCTTTTCTAACAGACATCAGATGTTGTGAAGAGGCAGCCAAAGTCACCGTCCCTAACAACGTTCATATCACCCATCTTCAGAGAGGTAAAAAAAAAAAAAAAAAAACCCTACAAAACGGTTTTAATTTTTTTTTTTAATTCAAAAATGTACATTTATGTAAGTGAGCCTTGACCTCCTGCTTCAACGTCAAGTCACAACTCGTGGATTATGTTGTGTTTGCAGCTGAAGGAGAAGCGGCGTGTTAGCGGGAGCGCTGTGTGTGCTCTGGAGGAGCTGGAAAACGCATTTAGCCTCGCAGAGGAGTCCAGCCCTGGAATCTCAGACCGTTTGCTCAAAAACATTATGGAGAGAGTCTGCAGGTAAACAGGTCTTATAGTTAATATACAGTCTCGTCTATGTGTATGTACACACAGTATCTAATTGTATTTGATGTCATTTTCTGATTATGGCAGTTTTTCAGGTCATGCTGATTCAATGCTGTAAGATATTGTCCTGCACCATGGCACTTGCATGCAGAGTGAACTTTGAGACTTCCTGTGTCTCAACTCTGCAGGTTTACACTCAAAAGAAACAGCATGCCTTCAAAACGATGATGTCTGACTGACTGCTGTTCAGCTCCGTCCGATGGAAAGACCGTCCCGATCCCTTCATGAACACCTCCAATCTTTCCATTACAGCTTGTATTAGATGTTTTCTTACAGTTTACTTTATAGTTTTGAAATGTCTAAATCAAATGTGAAATATGAAATGGCAAAGCAAGTTTATGTGTATTCCATTAAATTAAAAAGTACATTGAGCTGTAAATAAACTAGTGTAAAAAGTGTTTATTTCTAAAGTTTGCATTTAGGACATAAATGACAGGGTGAAATGCAGGAAAAGGCTTAAAAGGATTGTTCAGCCAAAAATGAAAATTCTGTCATTTATTTACCCCCGTGTCATTCCAAACCCATAAGACTTCTGTTCAGCTTTGAAACACAAATCTAAAAGAATTCTGGCCCTTCGTTATAAATCCACGGAACCGAAAGTTTGACGCTCTAAAAAGTTCATAAAGAATTGTAAAGAAAACCTTTTCTTTTTTAAGAGACACAATTGTTTTATATTGCTAAATTACATGTTGCAGTTTGCTTACTATATTTGATGTGCTCTATGTGTGTGTGTTGATCAGTGTTTATATGTGAATAAAAGCCTAAATTAAATCGGTTTTTATTGTAAAATCTAGAAAGCAGGGTTATTTTAGTATTATTTATGAATAATATTTAGATTTTGCTTTTATTTCTATATTTTCAGTTTTAAAATGTTAATAATTTTTGTTGTCATTTTATCCTTTTAGTTTCTTATAAAAATGTAATTATTGAAAAGTAAATTTTAGCATTAGATGAGATAGTTTGCCTTGGCAATAAACAAATACGTTTTTCAGTGAATATTTAATAAATTGTTCCTTATAATTGAAATAGGACTTGGATTAAACCAGTCAATTCATATGGATGTTTTAGGTTTTTTTTTTCTCCATTAATTTATGAGTGTTAAAGTTTTGGTGTAATGATCTTTCAATAGAGCAACAGAAATCTCTCAGCTTTCATTAAAATATGTTCATTTGTGTTTTAAAGATGAACAAACTCGTCTCATACAGGGTGAGTAACTCTTAACAATTTTTATTTTTGTGTGAACTAACCATTTAATGCGACAAAAAGATGATAATTAAACGTTTACACAGTTCTGTTTTATTTGATATCCCTTCAGTGTCATAACATGAAACGTGCTATATGCAGTGTGTACAGGAGCAACGCCTCAGCAGCAGCAGCATGCTACACAAAATAAATAGTAAAGCTGGAAAAAGTGATTTCATCAAAACTCAGTTTAACGCCTCTGAATGAGACAGGAAACTGAGGTCTTTGAGTAAACTCCCTTTTCTCATGCTTAGCAATCCAGGATGGAAAAGAACCCTTCATCCATCCTTCTTATTGCCAGATACAGAAAACGAGGAAGAAAATGATTCCAGTCCTTGCACCATAAAATGTACAAAAATGGGTGGAGACCATAAGCCCAAACAGTGCATTAGTGAACACATCAGACTAGCTGAGCTCATGTCGAGATGATAGCTGCATACAGTTTATTGTTATGAATACACAAAGCAACACTGCTTAATGTGTGGCCGACTAACTCTGACCAACCTTCTTCAGGTCTTTGGTTGGACCCTGTACAGCATGTTGAACGGACAAAGCCAAAAGCCTTATAAATACAACCAATAATCCAAAAAGAGGCAAAAAAAGGTCTCCCAAATCAGATGTCGTACAGATCTTCTTCATAAAGTGAAGCAGATAAGTAAACAAAACACTGGAGCTTCATCATGCTACTGAAACAAATAACTCAACTGGCCTTCCAACAAAACGAGACCTTAACATTTATAGTGAAAAAAAAAATGTTTGTTGATTAATAGATCGTAGTGAATGAACTATTAATATGCTTTTTTTTTTTTTTAAAGAAAAAGACAATCTCATATACAATATAATAGGGGAACAAGCAGTTTTAGGCCATTGATCCCAGTTTAAATGTTGGATTTAGTGGCTGACCGTTTTGTTTTAACTTCAACTTTGACAAAACTTGAACTTTACCAGAACCATTTCCTCTTCCCTGCGCGTAAATGGCAGAAACCAAGAGAAAAGTGCAATATTAGACTGTGGATGACCCTCTTCCCCCATATGGGGGTTAGTTTAGACTTGAGCTTATTATCTGTCAAGTATCCCGAATATCAAAATGAGTGACATTTGTGAATACATCATTTAAAAATTACATTTAGTTTGGTTAGCGAATGTTTTTTGGTCAGTCTTCACTTTAAAATAAATATCGGATTAGTTTTCAGATTGAACGAAAATCGATGCCGTGAGATCAAGAAGAACTTAAAAATCCCCTAAACAGTAACAGTCACTTAATAATGACCTACAAGACATGCTTTAACCAACTCTGGAAGAGGACAGCACATACTGTACAAGCCAATTCAGCTGCCTCAACATCAAAATAACATTTCTATTCCTCACTGACTCCTTCCTGTACCAACATCTCACCCTCAGCCCTTTAAAGGGGCAAAGGTGCTCAATCATAGAACTCCAGTTTCTGAGCTACGCGCTGTAAACATGCTCTCTGACTAACTTTACACTGTTTCATCATCAGCGAGACATTTTACAGCGCTAGTCCTTTATGTCACTTACTGTACCAGCTAAACGTAATACAAACCCTCTGTTTGTCAACACTCCATTCAGTAGTATTCAGTCAGGTTGTCCCAGGACAAATAATAGAAACTATTGTTGTGGTCCTGTGGGACTAGATTTCTACTGAATAAACTGGAGTAACAAGAGTCATTAAATATCATCCTAATGACAGATTCCTCTTAGCAAAGACCTTAAAACCTGAATACAGCAATAAGAGTAACCTTAGCAAGATTATCTCTTAACTTAATTCAATCTATTGTGTTTCTATAAGAATTATTTCAGTCTAATATGCTTCTAGAACAGCAAGATGCCCACTTTTTGTTTCATTAGTGAAAAGACGAGGAGAAAAGAAATGGCGTGATAGAATTACAAAGCGCTTAATTTCTGACCAACTTCTCCGGTCTGAGGTTTCGATAAGCAGCTCAAACTCCCAGCAAGCAGAGAACTAACAGTCCAGAGTCAAGAATCAAGTTATGATGATGATGCTTCTCAGAGCCACAAATCAGAAGGGATAAAATGATTGAATGTTTGGTCCTGGCAGACAGTGGGCCCAGCCCTCGGCTCCAGGAAACCTGTCTGACACACTCAGCTTCCCCCGTTCATCTCTGCTGGGCCTTTGGGTGCAAGCAGACTCATGCGTCCCACGGAGCTCGCTGCACTTTTGATCACCTCCATCCATCTGCAGACAAATCCCAGCATGTTTTAGCATATCAAATATTCACTACTTCTTTCTTTTATTATAGAAGGAAAAATAATTAAGGCTGTTAATTTAGCATGATTAATAAAAAAAATAAGAAGTATTTCACTATAAATGCAAGCAATTATTTGCAATTAATAATGACATACACTACTGTTCAAACACTTGGGGTCAGAAAGTTTTATTCCGAAAGGATGCATTGGATTAAAAAAAGCATTTATAATTAGTTTATAAAACACTTCATTTTCAAATAAATGCGGTTCTTTTTTAAACGGTTCTATTCATTAAAAGAATCCTGAAAAAAACGATCACCATTTCCACAAAAATATTAGGCAGCACCAATGTTTTCGACATTGATGATAAAAATAAACGTTTTTCTAGAGCATCAGATCACCATATCAGAATGATCTCTGAAGGATCATGTGAAACTGAAGACTGGAGAATGATGCTGAGAATTGAGTTGAATATATGAAATAAGGTTATTTTAAATTGTATTAACATTTTACGCAGTTTTTCATTAAGTAAATGCAGCCTTGGCCAGCGTAAGAGACTTCTTTAAAAAAACATTTTCAAAAAAATCTTACTGACTCCAAACTTTAGAACAGCAGTGTACATTAATTTGATAAATTACCAAATCATTAAAATGATGCACTGAAATCAATCGACAGCCCTAAAATTAAGTCATTAATATGAAACAAGGAATAACCTAATGAATATTTAAAATATATATATATTTAAAACCATACCTTTCAAATGTATACTCGCTCTCTGCCCTGAAGAAGTAAACATGGGATTTGAACTGCAGCTTGAAGACATACTCCTTATGGATGCTATCCGATTCTCCTGGGGTACTGACTGTGTAACCCAGCAATGGCAGACTGGCCAGAGGGAAGTCATCCTGGAACAAAAACAACATTTCATTATAAATGATCCTTTAGACCTCTTACAGGAATGTTAAGCAAATACATCAAACGGCTGGTGCATATTCCGGTACCTGGTGTGTCTTATAGAAGAACAGGCAGAAGTTGGTGAAGACGACCCAGAGTTTCTGCCAGCCGTTGCTGTTCTTGAACTTCCTTAGGAGGTAACCAGACAGCTGGTTCTGTAATGAAGGGCAACAGGAAGTTGAACATTTAACTGCTACAACGCCACAAGAAACCCTCATGCACAAAGACCATTAGTGCTGCTTTAGTTAAATGAAATTTACAGCTGTACCAAACACGGAGAGAACAAGCTAAAGAAGTGCTATTTTATTTAATTTTTTTTCAAATAAGCAGTTAAAAAAAGATATCAATAAAAGAAATGTCTCAGTTTCACTGGCAGAGCTTGTACTGTACACAGTCTTCTTATGCGTCAGTGAGAAATACAGTGGGTCACAATGAATTTGCAATGATAAAGCATTTTCAAAGAGTTGGTGATTCGTTATGAGCAGTGTTGGTTAAGTTAATCATAAAAAGTAATCCACAACAAATTACATTTTAAATGTAAAGCATTACTTTATTTCGATTACAGTAGTGAGTTATTGTGTAACGCATCATACCCAACTCTGGTCAAAAAAAAAGTTTTATATTTTATTTACACATTTCAGAAATTATTACTTAATAAATACAGTATTATTTCATTTTAGGGTCACACCACATGCTATTTTAAAACATTTACTAGCCTTTCCTCAATGTAAAAAGGTCAAATTATCTGCTATAAAAAAACAACAAACTTTGATCACACCACATGGAAAAAAAAAAAAAAAAAAAGACAATGAGGATCTTAATAATAAAAGATAAGGACAAATTGCTTAATGATTTATTTGCTAAAGTTTCTAAACGATTTGATGATTTTACTTTATGATAAAGGACAGATAAATCCTCAATGACAGCCCATACATAAACCACTAACTAAATAAATAAATAGAACTTTAATTTAGAAAAAATAAAACCTGTCATCGTAGAAGAGGCGTATTTTTAAATGTAATTTTTAAACAAATTAATAAAACAAGGATGAATTTTAGATAATCGAGGATCACTGTATTTGAATGTTTTCATGTTTAAGTGAAGGCCTCCAAATCTCTAGGGTTTTGACCTCACTGGTACCTGGTTCATGCGCAGATAGTCACTGAGAGAAAGATTCTGGTTTCGGTACCAGCACACATGAGTGATGGTGTTGGGTCTCTGGCCCTGACCGAGCAGGTACCGAGGGGGGAGCTCTGGAGACACGGCTGGAGAACTGAACACTGAGAGCATGCAGGCAAACAGAGCACAGGCACAGGAAAAGATGTAAACAGGAAGAAGGACAGAGAATGTGGTGCAGAGAAAGTGATGAAGACAAGGGCAACAAGGAGAAAACGAGAAGAACAGAAGACACAAAGTTGGAAAGTTAGCTTTCGATCCCTAAGTGAGGAAAAAAAGACTGATTGAAAATTCTTAAAATCTGTAGAAAATAAATGTTAGAAGAAATTAAGCATCCATGAAAATGTTAATGAATTCATTCAATTTCATTCCAAAAGTCAGGTACTGATTGACAAATAAAGAGGAAAAATGTTAGACATAAAAACATGGAAGGGGAGGGTGGAGAAGCTGCTGGATGTGTTGAAGACAGAAGCAGAAAAAAGATCCAAGAGTCTTTGCCCCTCATTCACAAGCTTCGGTTGCAGTCCAGACCTCAACAGCCAGCCTCAGAGATGTGTGTGTGTGTGTGTGTCTGTCTGTAAAGCTCAAACTGGGTCAATCTCCTTTCAAACAGGCATTTAAACATTTAAATTATTATTTAATTGATTTATTCATTATGAAAATAATAATAATAGGTACTAAACATTTCTGTTAGAAATAAATCATAAGTTGATGATAAACTTAAGATAAATTACCTATTTAAACTATTTATGATTATTTAAACATGAAGTGTCTAAATATATTGTAGAATATTTGTTGTACTGAATTAGCAAGAATTACAAAAAAAATCAAGAATTAATAAATAATGGCTGCAAATTATAATATTTAGTTTATAATATAATAATAAACGTAAGTACTAAATTTAAGAAAGAAAGTGAAATCCTATTTTTTATCCAAAATATTAGTTTCTTTTGATTCTGGAGTGAAAACATGACCCACACATTTCTTTGCAAACACATGCTAGAGTCCCGTTCCTTCATTTGTGCACAGCAGCTGTAGTTAAGACTAGGGCTGAAACGATTCCTCGAGTAACTCGATTACAAAAAATGATTGTCCATTGCAAGATAGAGCTGGCATACCCCAACTAGGACCCTATGATATCGGCGATGCAGAAAACGCGGAGGGAACCGCGGAATCCAGTCATATAAACGGAATTTACAGTTTAACGCGGAATAGCACGGAATTTGCCAAATTTTGAATGAATTAATCAAAAATAGGTCATTGCACTTACATCAAATCACGATATGGACTAATATCTGTAAATATTAAGCCTGAAGAGTCTATTTAAATATGAATCCTGCATGTTCTGCGTGTCTGTGTTAATGAATGGAGCAGAAGCGCGACTTCCTTTATCAGCGTGGTGACACACTGGATGCGTGGCGTAAGCGTCTCAGCTGCGTGGCATGTCCGTTTTTAATTCGGCTCCCATGTTAACAGGT
The DNA here is from genome assembly GCF_963082965.1 of Carassius carassius. Lineage (NCBI taxonomy): Eukaryota > Metazoa > Chordata > Actinopteri > Cypriniformes > Cyprinidae > Carassius > Carassius carassius. Next base: position 17,351,554 of record NC_081764.1, read on the forward strand.
TAGAGCTTGCAGACTGCCTGCGTGAGACGCACGTCTCAGGTGCGGCTCGAGCCGCGCGGAAAATAAAATTGGAAAGGACGCCTATTTTTCACGAGATACGCAAGGATGTTGGAAGCGTTTTCAGGCAAAATAGAATAGGAAAATGTTAATATGTCATTTTGTACACAAATACATATTACTTCATGACATTTTGATGTTTGAAAGTCTATAGGTTGACTTAAATTCAGATATAAATGTAATTAAATTTTTTTATAAATAATTATCGATTTTCAAATATTGCACCTGTCAAACATAGTCTATTTTGCCATCAATACTGTTGACGGTGTCCTTTATCAGTAGGCTTTATATTTATGCTTAACATGAAGGTGTAGGTGTCTAAAAAAAAGTTGAAATTGTTGTCATGAAGACAAGAGCCTGGTCTGTCTGTCTCTCTATGTCACCTACAGCAGCAGCAGCAGCGCGCCAGGCAAGATTCTGGTGCCACGCAGCAGAAACGCCACACTCACGCCACGTAGCCAGTTGACATTTTATCCTACCCGTCAGATTTTCCTACCTTTTACTGCGCATGCGCACATCAATATCGCGTCAATATAATTAAGAAAAAACAAATTTTATCCGATTACTCGATGGAATTTTTGGTAGAATACTCGATTAGTAAAATATTCGATAGCTACAGCCCTAGTCAAGACCTTCACAATCAGGCTCCGTGAGGACTGTAAATGATTGTACTGTATGTGTCTGTGTGCAAGTGTGTAAATGCTACCTCCACGGCTAGGCTGTGGTCAGACATAGAGACACTGGTGTTGCGGTGCCAGCACACATGCATGGTGGTGTTGGCCCTGTGGTGGCTCTGCTTGTCCAGAGAGCAGCGGGAAGAGTTCATGTCATCTTCTGACTCCTGCTCCAGAGACACTTCATCTGATGATCCTTATGATTGCGCGGAGGGAAAGGAAGAAAGGAGGAGATGGGAGAGAGAGGAGCAATCGGAAGGGATGGGGTTTACATCTATTTCAGGATCAGTGATAAAGAGGCTAAGGGACAAAAACACACCAGGACCTGCACATGTGTGGACAGTGGAGGAATACACTGTAAGCAGGCTTGAGATACTTACTGTTGGAACGATCACACAGGTTTGGGTCCAACAGAAGATCTGATTTCTCTTGACATTTCTTTGACATGTCAATAGCCATGTTCAGATCTTCAATCCATTTGTTCATCTCTACTTTGGAGCTGTGGAAGAGAAAGAGTCTCTTACTTAAAGATGATAAACAGCAAAGACAAAAGTTAAAGGGATAGTTCACCCAAATATTCTGTCATCATTTACTCCCCCTCAAGTCCTTGTTTATTTATACCGTTTCTTTCTTCTGTTGAAGATAGAAGATATTTTGAAGATTGTGGGTAACAGTTGTGAAAGTGATGTGACGTGGCCAAGTATGGTGACCCATACTCGGAATTACTGCTCTGCATTAATCCCATTCAAAATGCGCGCACACACACACACACACACACACACACACACACACACACAGAGCAGTGGGCAACCATTTTTTGCTGCGGCGCCTGGGGAGCAGTTGGGGGCTACGAGTCCGACTCTCTAACCATTAGGCCATGACTTCCCCTAATGGTGACTACTGACTTCAAAAGTATGGGGGAAAAAATACTATGGAAGTCAATGAGGATTAGCAACTTTTTGGTTACATACATTCCTCAAAATATCTTGTGGGAAAAAAATCATATAGTTCTGGAACAACCTTAGTGTGAGTAAATGATGACAATTGTTATTTTTAGGTGAACTATCCCTAAAGTAAAAGTATCTCCGCACATTTTTGTTTTCTTTTATGCTCAACCAGGTGTATTTGACGAAAAATACAGTAAAAAAATAACATTACTTGCTATTATCAGTTGTGCTACTTAATATCTTAAGATTTTTTGAAGTGAGTGAGCGACGTGACATTCAGCCAAGTACGATGACCCATACTCAGAATTGGTGCTCGGCATTAAACCATCCAAAGTGCGCACACACACACACACACACACACACACACACACACACACACACACACACACCCGGAGCAGTGGGCAGCCATTTATGCTGCAGTGATATTAATGTTTTTACTATCATGTTTGATCCACTCAATAAAAGTACATAAAAAAAATCTAATGACAATATATAATAAAAGTGTAAAATATAATACAATTTCATTTCATTTTAAAATGCGTTTGTTATTGATGTTGAAATTTGATCATTTCTGCAGGTTAATAAGTTTAAAACACATCCACAAATAATAATAGGAATGAAAAACACTCGAAACCCAATATTTTAAACAAATCAAATGATTCCCAGTCCTATTTAAACAGTGTGAAAGTAATTTCTTTCATTTGCACTCACCTAGCTGCCACCACAATGGTCCGCTGAGCAGAATATATGGTGAAACAGTGAGGAACAGACCACTCATTCTCACTCTCCTCCACCTGCAAAACATTTCAGCACAGTCCAGAGAAAGGCCTGCCAATACAACTTAAGGGATCTGTGTGACTAGCATTCTTTATGTGACTGATCCCATCCCAAAGTGTCAATAATCTGCTTATTAACATCCTGACTACTAGCAATCCTCATTTCTGTCAGTTCTGGGGAAGGATGGCAGAAGGAGCCGAAAGGGAAATGCAAATGTTGTGGGCAGACTTTTGAGGTGCTGTTTGGGAGTGGGGGATTTTGGGATTTTCCTCATACTCACCGGCACGTCCAGCACAATAAGCTGCGGGCAGGAGTGAAGCACAGACAAGTCCACTGTAACACTATGTACTGTAAACAAACTTCTCAAAAAAGTTCTAAAGTTCAGGGTTTGGGAAGTTTTTTAAAGGGGTCATATGATGAAGTTTTCCTTTCTTTTTGGAGCGTTACAAGCTGATTGTGCATAGATAAGATCCATAAAGTTGCAAAGACTAAAGTCTCAAAACCAAACAGATATTTTTTTCCTTTCAAAGTTAAGACTCGTCCACACCCCCCTAAAACACGCCCCACATGTTTCCGTCACTATGTGGAAATATTTGCGTAATGCCGCCCAAATGTTCACGTGGTTTCAGTAACCGCAGTTAGTGTTGAAGCAGCCATGTCAGTGAGATGCTGTGTGTATCTTGGCGATAGCAAATGCACTTTATTTGACCTTCCGAAAGTAGATGCATTTAGGAATCTTTAAGAGTCATACAACAAAACAGCAATGCATTTTATGGATGACCGTTTCGTGAACCTAGGAGAGGAGTTAATTCTGACTTTGCTACGACAATCTGGTGCTTCTGAATCAGCTACTGTAATATTTTTCGTTATTAGTTTAAGTATTTTCTATTGACTGTTCAAATGCAGAGTTTTCTGTGTTAATGGACAGCATGTTATTAGGTTGAAAATAACCCAGATTACTCCTCTCCTCCTCTGCACGCTAGCCCTGAACACATGTAAATAGCTCTAACTTTGAACAAGTGTCTTGTATGAACTGTGGGCCAGGACAGTGTGCATATTCAAATTTTAGTTAACGGCAGATACTACAAATATGGCCTGAAAGATCTCTGCCTTATGAAAACAAAGCTAAGATGTGAGACGGTGCAGATGTTTAGAGAAAAATGGCAGTATAAACCTAATTTATCAATGCCTGCCTGTGTACTTTCATCTGAGAGTACCCCAGCAAGCCACATTGATAGTATTTGTCAGGTAATGGCGAGATATGTCTGGCTCTTCAGTGAAGCGGATTCATATTTGGAGCTGACTTTTGATTCCCAGAACCCCCGAATCAAAGAATCAATGCCCTAACTGAAATTCATTCACTGAATTGAACATAAATCATCTGATGTCAAATCCAACCACTAGCCATTTGATTTCACAATTTTTTCATGCTTTTCTGATGCCTATGAACACAAGCCACTTAAAAGAAACTCGGGCCAAAGATTTTGGTGTAGAGACCTGTCTGATAAAACATGGAATGAATATATCTTAGTAGGATCCCATTTTGTTCAATAAATGCTAGACATAGACTGATCCAATTTAAGGTAGTTCATAGATTGTATCATTTCAAAGTTAGACTGAATAAAATATACAACACTATTTCTCCAATTTGTGATGGATGTAAAACAACAGAGGGCTCCCTATCGCATCTATTCTGGTTTTGTCCTAACCAGTTTGATTTTTCGAGTAGCATTTTTGACTTTTTTTTTTTCTCAAAGTTCAAAAATCACAATGACAATGTTCAGCATACTACTGTTTGAAATGTGCATCACATTGCTTATGGTTTCATATGCAACAGCAGAGTAACAGTATTTTATTCAGTATGCAGTTTGTTACCATTCCATTCCCCAACTAATTCCTGGGAATACTCACAATCATCCCATGCAGGGGAAGCTGTCCATGAACTTTGAACTGATTGGTTGCAGTCACCCCTTTGCTTGTGTACAGCAGCATGTCTGAAAACTTTGATAGAAAAAGGTTTTGTTCAATCCAGACTGAAGTTAAAATCAAAACGGCAAAAAACTAAATAAAAGTTCAGTCTTACGAGAAAAAACATCCTCTGCTGCAGACCCTTCTTGGTGAGTTTGTAGAGACAACCTTCCCTGATAAATTCCTGGGGAAGGAAAATAAGAAAACAAAAAAAATCAACTGGGCGGCAGACTATCAATTCTACTTTTACTTTTTTGTCCCACAACACTTAATGACTTTAATCATAAAGCTGCAAACTACAATTCCAATTACCTTGCTTCTCTGGAACTCTTCATTTTGTAAGCCTGAATCAATGACGTCTATTGTATTGCTTTCAAGCTCTAACCACTACATACTATCATCCTGCCTGCAGTGTACCACAATGTAGAAATGAGATGAGGATTGCCATGACAATGAGAATTTGTATTAAGATGAAATAACTTTTCTAGTGCAGAACGGTACTGTTATTTTGGGTATTATAACCCTATTTTAAATACCTTTCTCAATATTTGTCTATTCTGGGGTTGAAATATGATTTTCTAGCTAATAGATTTATCTTTTATCTTAAAGATTTCTGCTATTTAAAAAGTGTAAATATAGGAATGTCAATTATACTGGCTCATAACGCTGTACACCTTGAAAGGGGATGCTCTGTACACCAGTTCATCCACTGCTTTAACTCACCAAAACAAAAATTAATGCACAAGGTAACAACTCACTCTTCCCGGAGCCGTAAGGTTCTCAATGCCAATCAGATCTCTCTGAAGTTCAGTCAGCTTCTGAAAGTTCTCCAGTCGAATCAGACTGCTCTGCAGCTGAGCAGCGATCTCTGTAACCTCTTTCAGAGCCTCTGCAAAAACAGAATGTGTAAGTTCATTATCATGCTCAGATCTTAAAGAAAAAGCGTTTGTTCGAAGGAAAAACATCTGAGGCTTAGCTGGTAGCAGAATCACCTTCGCAGTCATCGTAATCTCTGTGCTGGGGAGCGTAATGCTTACACAGACGCTCCAGGATGAGTTTGTAGTGCATGAGTCTCTGAATGGGTTTCAGCAGGAAGGTGTTGAGAGGCAGGTAGCACACCTTCTGCAGCTCAAACTCTTTATACACAGTCTCCAACTTCTTCACACGCTTTGTGGCTTTCTCAAGCTCCGTTAACACCTCATCATGCTTCTGCAGATAGCCTATGAACTCCTGAGAATTTAAAGGCAACAACCCCATCACATAAATTATGGATGATCTGAATAATTGCACTAAAAATCTAATTAAAATCAAAGTTGTTCTAGTTTGTAGAACTGAACCAGAACATCACCTTCAGAGCACACATGTTGCGCAGCATAACATCTCCAATTCGTTGGTAATCTCCTTTTACATGAGCGTTAGAGCGCCCCTCCCTGTGAACGTGTGAAAATTATCAGTGGCTGAGACAAAACAGCAATACTGTCGTGAACCTTTAGACCAAACATAATTGCTTAGTTTTTTGTTGTTGTTGTTTCTGAGCATAATATTTGATACATCAGTCTTTCATGGTTCATATAATATGACACATTACATATAGAGCTCACATTTAAAATACAGTAGGCTTAATAGGGTTAAATTAATATTTGTTTAACATTGTCATATATGTCAAAAAGCTACTTTTGATAAATAAGAACTAGTACCAGAGAGCCAGCCTTTGGTCAATCTCTTTGAGAAAACCTCTGTGGAACTCGTAGATGGGGTCGATATTGGAGAACAGGAGGGTCATGAGACCCTCAGGCATTGCGTTTTCTTTAATCACTGCACTCCGGAACCACTGAGGACACACACACACACACACACACACACACACACACACACACACACACACACACACATCAATGTGCTTGGAGTTCAAAGACAAAAGATCATCTAAGAGACGCATTAAACACATCAATAGAAACATACACACAAGTAATTGACACAACCGGATACATTGTACAGACAAGCCTCACACACTAAACCTGTTACTCTCATGAGTCATGAGCACAGACAGCTCTGCTCACCACTGTGATGACCTCCAGATCCTTCAGGTAAGTCCGCTCTGTTGTCAGAATCTCCTTAGCAATGAAGTAGGCTTTGTCGGTGGGATATCTCTGAAAATAAAAGCATACTTAAAACCATTCTTAGACAGGCTGCATTAAACCCTCTAAACAATCCATTTAATTTGGCAAGTTCATTTAACTAATTATGTTCTATGAAATGAATGTAGAATGTAGAACATAAAACGTTAATGCAGAAAACAGAACCAAGAACTTAACTTTTAAATTAATATTTAATTTAGAACCTATAAGTTAATGTAGACCTAGAACCAAGAACTTATCTTTGAAATTAAGCTATAGTATGTACTTAGAACCTACATAAAACCCAGAAATTAACAAAAAAATAAATTAATGTAGAAGTTAACCTTGAATACACCTCCTAGAATTTAACTTTAATATTAGAACAGTTTAGAACTTAGACGTTAACGTAGAAAAATAGTTGATCTATTAATGGAGACCTTCAAACATAAAGGTTATATTAATGTAGAAGTTAGCCAAGAACACAAAACCTAAAATTTAACTAAATGAACCTATGAACACAGTAGGTTGGTCTAGAACCTTGAAGCTTTAACACAGATTTCAGAGCCTAGAAATTAAACCAGTAGTTAACACAGAAACTAATGTAACATTTTTATTCAAGCAAAGAACCTAAAATTTCACAATAAACTTACAACTTTAACATAGAACCTAGAATGTAAGGTAGAACCTACTGTAGACCTCATTTTAACCTAACTTCAGTTAACTCTAGACCAGTAAACGTTTTCAGCACTTATTCAGGCGCGTTTGCATGCAATCAGTGTACCTTCCTCCTGCCCTCTTCGTCTTCCTCAAGTCTGGCAGTGCCCACCTCATTCAAGAAGGGGCTCTGCAGCGGTGAAGGCGCCTGGCCAGGAAGACTGAGAGTGGACATCTGGAAAGAGGGCGACAGACACAGAGGACCCTTGGTGTTGAAGGGAGAGAGCTGCGGGATGTCAGTAGAGTCTACGGGATGAAAAAAGAAGGGGAGAATGTGTGTTAATACTGTTAAGAACATAATAATAATAATAATAATAATAATAATAATATAAAAGTAAACAGTTTTAGATTTTTTTAAGTTTAGGAGTTTATTAAATATATTATTTTTATTTAAAAAATCAAATCAAATCAAATGTTTAGGAGATTATTAAATTAAATAAATAGTATAATTTAAATACTACTACTACTACTACTACTACTAATAATAATAATAATAATAATATGTAAATAGTAATTACTTTGTAGACCAAAACAACCACCTAGCAACCACCAAGAACAACCGATCACCTGTACTTGCAATTTCAAATGCACCAGAAACCACTAAAAACACCCTTGACGCATCTAGAAACTGTCAATTCAGTAAGCACGTCATTATTATTATGCCCTAAATCAAATAAAATACATAACATAGAATAAAAAAAAAAAATGGCACCAACAACTCTACCACAGCAATTCTGACAAAGCAGAACAGCGAAAGATATATCAGGAGAAATGGCCATTCTCACACACCGAGCTGTTGTTTGCAGAGCAATATAACAGGAACAAGAAAGAAAAGAAAAAAAAAAAACACCCATTTCCTTTATAACATACTATTTTATTCAAAAAAATAAGAATTAAGAAACCTTCAATATATATATATATATATATATAAAATAGCACCACGCCAACTGTATATACAAAAGGGATAAATACAAGAAGTGGGAAATGGTTTCTTCCTCAGATCACGGGGGAAAACAAGAATGTAGAGGCTGGGCATAAACAAGGAACTCCAGATAGAAAAAGGTGGCTTTACGACCCGGAAATAATTCCTGCAGAGGATTATCAGCAATACTGCTGGGCTGGTGAGCCGGCAGTGGTTTACAGTTTAACTGGAGTGTCCCAGCGGGGATGACATAGGAGAAGAGTGGGGGGTGAAGGGGTCCTGAGCCGGGGTTTGGCAGCCAGCCTGAACAAACACAGAGGCAGCTCTCTACACTAGAGTGAGGCTGTGGAATGTAGCATAAGAAGCATATCTGAAACTAAAACAACAGACAGGCTTGTGCTAGCTTGTGTTCAGTTTCGTATTTTGAATCAAATCCCACTGGTAGTTCATTACAGCTATCAACTATAGATGTGAAATATGTATCGATAGTTGTTTATTAGCAACTTTTTTGTTAAGAAATTAAGTGTTAACACAACATGCATCCTGAATACCCTGAAGTAAATGATCTGCTAAAAAAACAAAGGTAAAACAGATACAAAAGGACAGGATTTATTTCAAAGGTGTAACTCATCTGTTAAACATCTAATGAAGACCAGGGTTCTTATTGTTAGCTAAAACCAGACTTATTAAAATCATTTTCAGCAATCAAAATAAAGCTAAAATAAAATAAAAAAAGGAAAAAGAAAGGAAAAAAAGAAATGTTGCTTTGGCAACTGAAATACATTAAAATTGCTAAAATCAAAACAAAATAAAATAAAAAAATTACAAGGGAAAAAAATTTAAACTAAAAACTTGCACATCAAATTAGAAATTTCTAAATCTAAAATAGATTTGACAATATAAGATTAAAAGGGAATTCAAAATATTAATAAATACTTTATAGTAAACAATTAATGCTAAAATAACACTAATAAATCCTACATTGAACCTAAAAAGACATTTACAGAGGGCAAATGGACATCTGATATGGGTTCAGCATTAGCACAGTTTAAGAATTCAGCTTATTTATTTCTTGATGGCTAGTACACTATTTGCAACCATTTTCACTTAAGATTTTTTACAATGTAAAACAGATACATTTACTTGAATTAGTAACAAAAGACCAGGACATTATCTTACACAGAAGAGAACGTGTCCTTGATTCATTGATTATTTTCTTATTTGCAGTATTTTACATACAGGCAGAAGGATTCAAAATGATGCCAGACACATTGGCTCCCACTAGTTTTAGCATTGCTCCCATTTTCCTGGCCATCAGCTTGTTTTCCTCTAGTATTTTAGCTCCCTTTTCAACCACAAACTCTCAAAGAAATGATAAATAGGTGGCTCAAGATGTTGACACTGGCACTGATCCATGACATTGAAAATAGCTCCAAAAATATAGAGCTAATCAAAATAACACTGCACACCACAAATCCTGATAAACCCATTACACATCCTCATAATAAAAATAATAAAAACAGCAGTTTATGAAAACTGCATTAGATTTGAATGAACACTGTATTATAGTAAGGTATGGCAGTAGGTTAAGTAAGGACACAGGTTATTACAGGGGCTAATGGACTTTCTGTTTTTAAAGTCATTAGCTTCACTTAAATCATTTTTAAAAGGGTACAAAAAAAGTCTGAAATCCCAGTTTCCCAAAAGTTTTTTATTTGTATTATTATCGTTATTATTATTATTTCAAAGGGAAAAATATGCGTGCACACATAATAACACTTTATTTTCATTAGTACATTAAGGTCCTTGTAATTGCATTAATAGCACTTAATTTCAGAATTCAATTTACAAAAAAACATACTGAGGAAGCATAAAGCCAAGCACAAGAGAGGTAAACAAATGCAAATTTGGTCGGGTTCTCTTTTGACATTAGAATCCTCTAAAGTAATAGGAATACCTCTTTTTTGTTTAAATGGAAACTAAAATCTTGTTTCTGAAGCAGTACTGTGATTGACTATGACTTAACGTTGTAACTTAACAGCAATTCTATTTGAAAAACAAAGTGCAATGTAGTTTGTTATAAATACTGAAGTGTCTTAAAATGCAAAATAATATTCATTTGAGACACCTTCAATAGCAATAAACATTTTTCAAAACTACATTGTAAGAACTTTCTCTGCCATAACGTGTATTTTATTTCTCATAATAAACACTTACACATCCACAATGCAAACAAACTGCATTTTTGTGCCAATGTTTAAAGTGTGCATGTAAACAAATCAGAAGCTCACATTACTAGCTTATAAAAAATTTATTATCTGGGGGGACCAAATGGAGGACTACATTACTTACTAAGGAGTTTATCTACCATCAAAATGAATGGGTTTTGAAATGTATCTGAAGTGCTAAGATGTGTTAGGTGAATGCTAAAAATGGTTCATAGCTGTACATTACAATAATCATGATCCATGATATGAAAAAAAGATCTTCAGGCACATCAGTGTGATATTAAAACACTGATAGAGCATACTGTAATTATGTATTCGTCCAGACTCAAGAAAACTCATGTAACTGGCACACAAGTTTGAGAAACTGACGTGTTTGACAGGAATAAGACATTTTGAGGTAAATTTAAATAGTTTTTTTTCTTGAAAATAAAGCTGCTTTATGTGTTAAACGGACAGTAAAATCTAAACCATAACAGCCCTCAAAAAGCTAATTCTATACTATGGATTATATGAGAGAAGACGACTAGACCAGGAGCATTATGAGTTTTCATTAGTGCAGGCTTTGTGATGCTGAGTTAATTAAAATAAAACAGTCAAAATTCCTGAATAACAGTATTATTTTGTTAAATAAAAAAAGGTTATTTGTACTTCATATGTCACATTATAAAGTAGATTTGGCAATACTTAGTAGTATTAATAATAATAATAATAATAATAATGGTCAATACAAAGAGAAGTCAGTCATTATGTCCATGATGGGAGATCTGTGAATTCAGCTGATGTGAAGGAAGCACCATTAGATGATGGCCAAATGGTGCCTTGCCCAGATTTAAGGGCAGCTCAGGCCTGCCCTCGCTTGTGGGAGTAGAGGGATGCTCCAGCAGTTTAAAAACATTGGATGCAAATAAAAAAAACTATTAAAATGGGCCATGTTTCGCTTGCTCTCAAAATGACAATGAGAATGGATTCTTGTGGTTAATACTAAATTGTTTGTCGTTTACGTCAAAATAGTTCACCTTAAGCTGCAAATGTAAAAATGGAGTTTAATTCAGTTTTGGGTGGTAATCAGGGTATTCACCGTTTTGACAGGAGATACTGGGTGGTGAAAGCAAATGTAAAACATTTTAAAGGGGTCATATGAAGTTGCTAAAAAGAACATTATGTTGTGTATTTGGTGTAATGTAATGTGTTTATGTGGTTTAAAGTAAAAAAAAAATTTCCACGTAATGTACATTATTGTTACTCCACTATGCCCCGCTTTTCTGAAACGCATTGATTTTTACAAAACTCATCGTTCAGAAAAGCAAGGTGTATGCTGATTGGCTAGCTATCCAGTGCGTTGTGATTGGCTGAATACCTCAAGTGTGTGACGGAAACGTTATGCTCCTTACCGTGATGCCGTGTAATGCCGCGACAATATAAAACCAGTAAAACCCATTACAAACGAGACATGTAGCATCCAATGGGGACATAATTACAGATTATAATGACTTCTGTGCATATCGCACTGCGTAAACATAAAACCATGTCTGCATTTGTGATCTGAGAAACGACAAACTCAAGCGCTACTCTACATGGCTAAAAACTAACGTTTGAACTGTCAGTGGCAAATTTTTTAAATATAAAAACATGCTTACAGAATGGGAGTTAGAATTGCCAGACTGTCCTTGCAAATTTGGAACTGCCCCACTTTATAGAAACAGCCTTTGTGAACAGACGCATTGTAGGCTACTCTCCCAGGAAACCGTACTCCGTAAAATGCGCTGCACATATCTGAATATTTGAGTTGAACGGTATGTTTAGATTAGGCATTTTAGGAGGGCATGGTGGAGTCTTAACTTTTCTAAAGAATATCTCTTTGGGTTTGAGACTTTAGTCTTTGCAACTTCTACATATCTTATCTATGCATGAACAGCTTGTAACACTCCAAAGAGAAAGGAAAACTTAATATTGCATCTTATAACCCCTTTAATCATTAAAATAGACTGAAAAAGAAATGCCAAGGATAGAAGTGCCTGAATCACACGGTGAAGTAAAGCAGAGTAACATGGCAGGATATTAAATGGGATTTTAGGAAAGGAAGAGGAAATGACACAAATGGCATTGTCTGCATCTCATCTTGAGCTCACAGAACTCAATGTACTCATGGCACACAGACATGGTTATTCACTCCAGACCCCAAAACAGAAACCCAAGGCATGTGGTCTTGATGTCCTACAAAAACACAACTGCACAGAGCTGATGTTGCCTATTAAAGCACTGTGTAATACTTTGCATCATTAGGAGTGCCATTTATATGAATGCATTGAGGCATTAAGAGGCAATTAAAGGTCAAGTTAAACCTTGAAGAGAGACACCCAAAGGTAACAAGCACAAACAAAAGATTCAGGAATAAACTTATGGTAAGTGCTTCGAAAGCAAGTAAAAAAGTGCTCCAAAAGCAAACCTGCAGTACAGAATAAATCATTGCAAGAATATAGCCAGAAGTGGATACACCAAAATGACAAAAATAAAATAAAAAATTATTCAACAAATTATAATACCTGAATCATTGAATTATGTTGAAAAAGCCATTTGATAAAAAGGCAGAAAAGGTTACCGATTTCTTTAAATCAAACGCCAGGCACAAGCAAATAGCTCCTGGACTTAAAGTAAGAAATGTTCACTACATTCATAGAAATGTGCCAAAACTAGTCGTTCTGTTAATGACAGAAACATAATTTTAATTGGGGACTACTGACTATCACTCTGGGTTCTAAAGGTCCACATACTGCTACGTGCATAAGGTTAGAACTCAAGCTCTATATTACATTCACTTTCTTAGCAGTGGTACTGACAGCATATTACAATACTCAACTACTTACATTCTTTGACTGAAAGTAAAAAGCTACTCTACTTTTGTTTGGGGTCAGTAAATCTTAGTTTTGAATAATTTGTTTTATTATACAAGACAAATTAAATGGATCAAAAGTAAGAGATTTTTTGTAAGTCTTGAAGCATTTCAAATGCTGTTCTTTTGAACTATGTTCATTAAATAATCCTGACAAAAACTGCACTACACGTTCCACAAAAATAGTGTTTTCAGCATTGATAATAATAAGAAATGTTTCATATATATATACTCAGTCTCACACTGCAAAACAAAATGCACAGATCCAATAATCTTTTAAAGACTCAACTAGGGAGTCAAAATGCTAATTTGAAACGGCTTAAATTCAATGCCAAAAACGTTTTCGGACATACATGCAACAATGTCAGTGTAAAGGCAGCCATATAGTCCAATCAGAATAGCTGAGATTCAAAACATTTCTGAGAGGTAATCAGCAGGGGGCAGAGTGGAGTGACTAACTCTAAAGTAACATAAAACAACTTTGGCTTGAAATTGCTCTTAGCAGCAAAGGCTGTCAGGTCCAATGCTAATTAAATCACAACCCTGAGTAGAGTGGTTTATAACTGGAAAAGACTCATGCAGTTATCCTGATATAAAAGTACCTTCATACATGCATGTAAAGATTATCTTAATAATGTATATTTTCTCATTCACATTAGACTATTTAATTTAGTCGTTGATTGAATGTTTGCTATGGAAATCAATGTCAGACTCACTTTAGGACCCTGTAAGGTCAAAACATTAATAGGGACAAGAATCGGAAGTCTTTAAGAAGTTTGAGGGATGTTTTCTTTACCCAGGAAGAACAAGAACCAGTCATACCAGATGTTTCATAATTTTCTGGATTTAAATCTATTAATTTTTTTTTTTAAATACAAATAAAAAAAAATTGATTTATGCCATAATCTTCTATGTAATGCATGCAGCCATTATCACATTTCTTCTGCATGCCATGCAGCCCCTAATATGGACCAATCTAGAAATGCAATACATTTTTTGTTTTTCAAAAGGTCCAAAATGCTTATAAATGAGAAAATACGTAGAAATAATTTCTAGGTGATAGTCATTTAATTTTCCTCTTCAAAACGTCACAGCGCAACTTTAGTTTGTAGCCATCCACACTACTAAGATTTAACGTAAATGGATAATGAATGATTTAACTTTATAATCTTAAAAGTGCTAAATGAATCTTACTGTCCTACAAAAACGCACAGAACATGATTCAAAAACAATAAAAAATAGACTGAATGAACACCAAAGAGAGAGACAGAAGTAGTACACTGGAAAGGGCATGTATGAAAAAAAGTGGTAGATTAAAGCGCTTACAGTAAGAGCCAAAACTATAAATACGGATTATATCAGGATAAGGTGGATAATTAAGTGCTTGGTCATATTTTGCATTAAAAACCAACGAAAGATGCTGCCGTTTAATGGGGGTCGCGCTACATTTTAAGATGGCTGGGGCCCGATGAGGGCTCCCCAATGCCTAGAGCCCTGAAATTTTGGCATTCCAGCAGGAAGCTATCAAAATCTGTCCCACTCACTAGTGGATTGCTAAAGAAGAGGTTTTGATCTGGAGGCAGACCTCCATCCGACCCCCAGTCGGAGTCGGAATCGGAGCTGCCATCAGCTGAGCCCTCTGTGGCTGTGGGCGGATAGCTGAGCTGCTCCAGCTGCTCCACCAGATCATTGAACTGCATGGCCGAACTGTCTTCCGACCGCACTGAATATGCAGGGAAGTTAAACATCGAGCTGGCCTCAGAAAGGTTCTCGGAACCAGGCAGACGCAAGGAGGATGAGGAGTCTGGGCCTCCAAAACCCAGTGAGAGCGAGTCGCTGACAGAACCTAGTGGAAGGTTATCCAGCGAGCTACACTCGGAGCGGTTGTTGACCAGAGAACTGGTCTCAGATCGGCCGAAAGCACTTTCAGTGAACGCTTTAGCATTGCCGTTGAGGTCCTCGAGACAGAGAGCGTACGCAGGGGGCTCAACAGAGATTCTATGGCCATATTCAAACCTTTCAGGGCTCTCTTCATCAAACCCATAATAGTAAGCCTCAGCGCCCCCAGCATAAAAGGAAATTTCAGCCGGATCGTCATCGATGTACTCTTCGCTAACATGCAACTGTGTGCTGGATATCGGGATCTGGTACGGCATTTGTTGAACGCGCATTAACTCTGCCTCAAACGCTTCAGGTGCAAGGAAGCCTGTTTTTGTCCCACTGCTTACACCACCAACCCCTACTTGCTCGCTATCCTCATTGCCATTTTGGGAGGGCCGTGCACTAAAGGAACTACTCTCTACACACACAATCGAGGGGCTGCAGTCTCCTGCTGCCTGGATATGAGTGGCACCTGGGAAGGCGTAGGTGGATTGGGAGTTGGTCTCGATGGAGTCCTGTTGCCGTGGGCTGGGGGCTCTGGCGGGCTGCTGTGTCTGCTGGAGATGCACGTGCTGGTTCGGGGTCTCCATCCGCATGGGTGAGCTGGGGGCATGCAGCAAGTGGAAGGAGGCGTTGACAGAGGAAGGAGGTACTGGAGACCTTAGACTGTCATTAAAAGACAGATTCTGAAACGGATGGGTAAGAAAGTCAGTTCTTCATGTTGGTATTGGCATTGGCTGTTGAGAGATTGGATGAGTCTCTGATCCAAGACTCTACTTACCTGTTTTGGCACGTCAGAAACCAAGGAACGTGTCGACATGCAAACCTTACTGTTCCTCCTGTAAAAACAGAATATCAGTGCAAAAACTAACACCACAGAGTGAAGCATCACAACAAAGGGGCTTATAAAGGATGGTCCAGAATACAGTATAAAATTGCTTTCAGGTGAAACTATGAAAGAAATTTACCTCTGGTAAGGAGTTCTTCTCAACCCGATGTCCCTCACATACTCAACAAGCTGCTTCTGTGTGCGCCCACTGTCACATATACACAATGCATTACAAACCGAGCCAAGCACATTTTTTTAACCAAAAAAAAAGTACAGATTGGTGGTAAAAGCAACAATTTGTAATAATAGTATTCTTGAAAAAACAAAAAAAAACTGTAATTATAAGTTGAAAACCGTTATACTGGTAATACAGTATATTTGTGAAAACCGTGATACAACCGTGTTGTTGCTAAATAGAAGTGTTAATTACAACAACAACAAAAAAACAATAATAATAATAAAAAATACTTTTGATTGGTAGCCTCACAATGCAAGGAAAAATTATTACCAAAAATACTTACTACAAAAACCTTCCAAATATAAATTACAAAATCTTATACTTGAACAGTAATGTACAGTTCAATGCAACAACTTTCAATCAACTTATTAATCAATAAATAATTACACATTTTTTTTTTTCTAAATATAAAAAAAGTTCAAATTTTAGATCACGTTTATGGAATACAAAAAAACTTTAGTTACTTATTACCTAATGTTAAGCACAGAGTTCCAGATTATTCTCAATTGTATATTACTGTAGATTGCACTGATAGTAACTGAACCACTGCTACCAAAAAACTCATAACTCTGCTACACTGGATGAGCTGTGTGATTGTATTTGTTTGGAACTCATAAGGACAACTGAACAGGAAGACATGAACCAGTTTTAAGAAGCAGTACAGGAAACACTAACATAACCATGACAGAAACAATATTTGAACATATATTCTCGAACACCATGTTAAATAAGCTATTACCAACCCACGTCAATATAAATCACAGTTGTGCACCTGTATCTGAAGGAGGATCCTCTGCTGAAGAAGATGGCTTTGGATTTGGGCTGAGGCTGATCAAACAGACGGAAAAAAGAATGATATTCCACACAGTTCTTCCAGAAGATCTTACACTGATCTCGACTGCCCATTAGAAATTCCAGCGTATCCTGATGAGGACCCTGCAGAACGAAAGGTTGATCATTCACTGAGAAAAGACTGAACTTGAGAACTTCCATCTCAGACGAAAGGCAACAAGAGGATACATATGGTTCAGATTCTGAGCATCTCATGTAATTGATGCCGACAGATCCAGACAACCTCACTCTGAATACATTTAAAATAATTCACAGCATTGTATTTCTCCAAAATGGTGTATTTTGGTGGAGGTATGTATTGACTAGTGAGTCTTCTCTAATATGAAATTGTGTCCTTGCTGTCATATTAGATTATATTCTGTCCCTTTTAAATTGAGGCAGTGTGTCTACATGTTTCCAAATGGACCTATAATAATATTATTTAACAATATATAATATAATTTGATACCCACATGAACTTCTGGGTGCAATTTAATTAAAAATCGTTTCCTCTTGAAGCTCAGCTTCCGAATCTTAGACCAGTTGAAGGTGTTGATTTTGGTGTGGCCCTAAAAAAAAAGAAAAAAGAAAGGTAGATTAAAAAAAAACAATATATATATATATATATATATATATATATATATATATATATATATATATATATATATATATATATACACACACACACGTGTGATCACTCATCAGCTAAATTTTATATTAATGTACTACAAAAAATAAAGCATTAAAGATGCACTAATCATTCAACTAAAATAGAGCAGTAACAGCACTTTTTTTTAAAACACTATAAAATCAATTATATTCTGAAAGACAGTAAAGCTGTTCATGTACCTGAAAAACCTGCAGGCCCATGTGTGCGACAGCCAGGTTGATCTTGGTGCCTTCTCGGTCAGCGGCAGGATGAAAGCGAACCCCATACATCTCCAATTTACGAGCAATCTCCAGAACCTGGAAATCTGATTCTGCTGGGGTCTGCCCACTACAGGCAAGGAAGCAAAGTCAAATATTAAAGAAAATATTTAACAAATAAAACACAGTACCACAGCAAAAAGAATTCAAAGGAAAATGCGGAGAGGTAAAGCATATTTTGTAGCCTTTTTACAGCAGAGGTTTTCAACCTTTACCCCACAATTTAAAAGACAAACAATCTTCTGTACTCACTTTACAATAACTTTATTTAAACATAAATTTACCATCAATTCTCCAAAACACTATTTTATAATATATTATTGTATTATATTACTTGTATTCTAATATATTATTTATAATATATTTGCTTTCTCAAGAAGTATTTCTTATTAACAACATTGAAAACTATAAAAACGTTAAAAAAAAAGTGATTGCTTAATTTATTTTTTGGAAACCAGGATACTTAAAAAAAAAAAAAAAAACTATATCCTACCATTTCTATGCAAAGTGTTGGGGGTGGGTAAACATATTCCAGTAACATTGAGTAGCATTCTGGCTAATCGTGGGCAAATGTTAGCGCAGTGCCAGATCATCAGTGCACTCTAATTTTGCTCATCCTTTAAGCTGCTCAATCTTCTTAAGCCCCTCCCCCTTCTCTTTTGGCCGTATGGCTAATAAAGAGCCTTAAGCCTATGGATTACCATCACAACCTCACATAGCTGCTGGCACGGCCGACCTGCAATTCTTCTCTCACAGCCAAAGCCTCAGATTAAATACCCCATTACAAAGAGCCAAAAACACAGGGCTGATATGTTTGAGATTTTACTAAAAACTGACAACAATGGTATCTCAAGACATTTTTTTTTTTAATTGTTGACTACCAAGATATTCTTATATATATATATATATATATATATATATATATATATATATATATATATATATATATATATATATATATATATATATATATATATATATATATAAATTCATAAGACTCACTTATTACAAATGTCATAGGACATGTTTTTAATTATCGTTCATGTCTGCCCCACAAACGGTGTAGAAAACATACGTCTAACATTTGATAGGCACTAAGAATGAGCAACAAATGAGTAACTAATAATGAAAATGCTGCTAAACATTTAATTTTAGATCATTATTTATTTATCTGGAAGGATGATCCATTCAGAGCATAAAGAAGGATCAACTTTCCCATATTATCATATTATGTCTAAT
Source organism: Carassius carassius (assembly GCF_963082965.1). Classification (NCBI taxonomy): domain Eukaryota; kingdom Metazoa; phylum Chordata; class Actinopteri; order Cypriniformes; family Cyprinidae; genus Carassius; species Carassius carassius. Next base: position 17,370,793 of record NC_081764.1, read on the forward strand.
AGTGTCTGCAAGCTCTTAAAACAACATCTTTCCAAAGTTCAGGCAGAGAGAGAAAATGCAGTCCACCTTTAACTGCGCCTAAATCCCATAAACTGCCACACACAACAATCACTTACACACTATCAGATCTCTTCTCGCCAAATAAACTCAACACCAAATGTAAACAGACTGTCATTTTAAGATTACCAGGGGAGACCGTATTTAAAGTTCATTTAGATGTCCCATGTGAAAAAAAGGCCTCTCATACAATGCAAACGCTTCCAACTAAACTGGACATGATAAAGAGCTCAGTGAAACTTACAAATGCAAAGCCTGACAGGCTGAGATAAATTAAAGAGAACAATGCACAAGCCTAGACCATCAGGCCAAAACAACAAATGACTTACATGTGTCTGCGGTGGAGCTCCATGATCTTTTCTTGCACACGCTCCTGATAGGGCAGCAATTTATTAATCTTCAGAAATTCCCTGTCTGCTATGTCATCGTAGTCACCAATCTCAGCTGTGTAGGGGGAAAAAGAGAACCATAAAGGGTCAAAGACAAATAAGAGTGGCCAAGAAAAATTAAAGGAAAACACATGTGCAAAGTCCTTAGAAATGTACTGCTTGTATTCATGTTGGTTTCTGAAAAAAAGGAGGGCATATGACATTGGAACAACACCAGGGTAAGTAAATAATGACTGATTTTTCATTTTGGGTCAACTCTCTCTTTAAGCACCAAATTAGCATATTACAATGACTTCTGAAGGATGATGTGACACTGAACACTGGAGTAATGGCTGAAGAAAATTCAACATTGTTATTACAGCGGAAAAAAGAATTTTCAATTCTATTAATAATAGAAAATGGTTATTTTAAATTATAAAAATATTTCACAACAGTACAGTTTTTATTGATCAAATAAATACAGCCATCTTTGAAAAACATTTTATAAAGATTTTGAAGATTAAGTTATTTTGGGGGGTTGCACCAAAGGACATTTTACTACCTGAAATAACCTTAAATAAATACAAACAAAATGTCAAATTATACGTCAAAATACTTTCTGACCTTGATACACAGTAAGAAAGTAAGATGCAAGAGTCATCTCAGTGATATTAATTGTTCCATGTTTTTTTCTCTGTTTGTGAATATGCTGAATATGAATGTCCATTTTTAATGCATTTTTGAATCCAACAACATTACAAAGCAGAGACACAACAGAGTCAGTGTAACATAATACATTTAAAACAATATGGAGGACAGGAGTCAGGACTTCCGATACACTAGTTGATCTCATATTATACATACACTGCACCAAATGAGAAGCCAGCAGGGCAGCAGTGTTTTCCGTACAGTTCAGTCGTCCCTCCATTAGATCCCTCTTGATTTGCAGAGAAAACAAGTACCTGGAGAAAAAGCACATAACAGGCACAGTTCACCTTATCTACAAGTATGTAAAGGATGAATAATGATTTCAGAACATCTTCACACCTAGTAAACTCCTCCTGAAGCTGACCAGGATCTGGAGGAAAGAACTTCACTGACAGCCGAAAGAGTGTGTTCATTGGCCCTGTGGATAGTAAGTAGAAACACACTGGTTTCGAAGACCCCAAGATCCTTTGATGTCTAAACTCAACACAAAACAGAAAGTGAACTTACGTCTCACTTGTTTCACTATGAGCTTGGTGGGCTCCAGCCAAACCTGTAGAAACAAAACTTGTCTTTCAAGAAAGCATTAAAACTGAAGAACATCTCTGTCACAGAGGCCACAGATGAGATCTTGAGATACTGACCACACCAAAAACATATTTCAGGAATTTCTGGAAAGCCTTAGTATTTTTCCCAGTTATTTCCTCCATAGTGAAAAAAACAAATCAAACCAAACCAAACCGCAAAAAAAAAAAGAAAAAAGAAAAGAAAGAAAAAGCAAAATAAAAACAATACCAACAACAACAAAAAGGATGTAGCAAAAAAACACAAAACACTCCAATCCATCCAAAATGAAAATGTTATTATTATTTGTTATTATCCTCTCACCTTCATGATCCTCTCACCATTCCAAACCTGTATTTCTTTCTTCAGCTGGACACCAAAGACGATATTTTGAAGAATGTTGGTAACTAAACGGTTTCACTTCCCTTTGATTTCTATTGTATATTTGTCCATGCAATAGTCAATGGGAACTAAAAATTATTGGTTACCAACATTCATCAAAATATTTTCTTTTGTGTTCCACAGAGGAAAGAAATACAGGTTTGGAACAACATAAATGAACACATTCTATAAGCCTATTTATTATCAAAAGAACTAGCTTATTAAAATATCGGTTGCACTTTATTTTACAGTACGTGTACTAACATGTACTTCTACTGTACTTACAGTGTGTTTATCTAAGAAAGTTCTGGTAATACAAGGTAACTACATGGGGTAGGGTTAGGTTTAGGGGTAGGTTCAGGGTTAGTACCTAGTTATTACATAGTTATTGTAATTACTATAATAAGTACATAGTATGTACATGAGGAACAGGACTGTAAAATAAAGTGCTACCAAAATATCTCATGGTTGCCTTGTAAAGCATATAACAATGTACAATTTGTCAGCAAATTAAAATTACAATGAATATGTAACTGACATTACATTGGTCACTGGTCAAATAAAACTAGTTCCATACCTAACTCACACTATCGGCAGTGTTGCAATCAATTTAGATGTTTTCTCTGCCTATTAAGCAAAGGTAGGTATATTAAGACTAAAAAAAAAATACATAACATACTTCACCTTGACGTTTTGCAACTACTTTAGCCTGGATCACACAATCCTTTAAATATATTGAATCTAATGCCAGTCAATACACAGACCTGTTTAAATCAACTGTAAAATCTTTCATATTTAAGTTTAATAATTCTGCATAAGTCTTTTGAATGACATGGTCCATTTGCAGATGTTCTTTAAGATGTGTTCTTTAAGTTTGTGTCCCTACATCAGGCAGGTTTAAAGGGAACAGCAAACTTCTTGGGCCCAGAGAGAGGCAGCACAAACAACATAATACACCTCCTTGTCTTTTAAGAGCTTAGCCGGAGCGGGTCGTTCACAATCCCGTCTTTGAGTGAGCAGGGGGACTGTTTGTCAAGTGGCCACTTACCCAGTTCATCTGCAGATTCTGAAACTCCAGACCAAAATAATCGCTCTCAATGAGATTGATCCGTCTGTACACTTCAGATGAAAGAGTCTGCCCATCCGCTTTTGACTACAATAGAGAGAGAAAAAACAAGAAGTCAATTAATAGATTTATTAGAAAATATATATTTTTATACTTTTTTTCCACAATCATGACAATTTAGCTGAATAACAATAATTACAATTAATGATTTAATTGTCCATTTTGTTCATTAAAGGATAAGCATAAGACAAACATACACCTTTTTTGTAAATGTGTTATAGTTATTTATTTACCCTAGAATTATTCAACAATAACCATATAGTTTAAATATTATATAAAAAAAGTTCAATAAACACATTAATTAAATTAATAATATGAATATTTCTCTTCACTTTCCATTCACACGGATTCTAATATCATGGTAATATTATATTGGTTATTATTGTTGTAACAAATATCAGAATATTATGCATTTGTAATACATTTCAAAATGTTATTAATTCATGAGGCTAAAATTAAGCAAAATTGCAGTTATTAGTTTGAACTCAAATTCAATTACATTGATTCAAATTCAAATTCTAAGTTTAAAGTTGTAGTTCATTTTATATTACATAGTCTACATTTCTTAATATTTCTTTTCTGGAGGCCCCGGGAAAGACCAAGGGACTACGTCTCTCGGCTGGCCTGGGAAGTCTGGGCACCTGTGCCCCCCGTGACCTGGCCCCAGATAAGCAGATGGTGATGTATGGACGGATGTATGGATGGTCTGCATTTCTTATTATTTCTTTTCTGCCCCCCCCCCCCCCTTTTAAGACTATGGGGTTGTGAGTGGTTAAATATTTCTGCGAAAAAGCAGCTGCGTCTGCTATGAAGTCGCTGGATATTTGAGGCTAATGGGTGTCAGGGGGAACTATCTGTGGCCTATCTAAGTACTTCTCCACAGCATACAGCCGGGCCGAAACCAGACACAAGGCCACAACACAGTCAATCTCTCTGAGGTCAGCTGGACTGTCTGTTGTAAACATATAACTGTGAAAGGCGAGGAGAACATCTGAGGACATTTCAGGGCACAAAAGCGGTTAAATCTGCTTAAAGGAAAAAAGGGTTTTCCCTATAAACGGACTCAGGGGCTTGTCATTACAAAATGAAGGACTAATTACTATGTACCCAGAAGACATTGCGCTTAGATTTTTCTATTTGAGCTTGTGACTTTCTGGGAAAATTATACAGCAGACAGCTGTTTGTAATGTGAAATGTATTTTTAAAGACCATAAAAACAGCCTGACTTGAATTGGGCAGGCCAGATTGTTACCCTCCAGTTCTTTGGTACATTCTAAACTTGACTGATACTTTCTGCCTTTAATAAAGATTCTTAAGTAAAGAATGTACTCTCCATGCCAAGCAGGGTAAGCACTTTCCAATTGGCCTCCTCTAGGCTCTGCCAAAACTACTTTTAATAGTTTTTAATTGTTATTTTGATCTGAAGAAGAAAAAATGTATGATACCATTGTTGTTAGAATTTAGTGCTGATATGAAATACATTAGGGCTGGGTATCAATACAGATGTCCAGATTTGATTCGGATTAATAAGCCCTTGACTTGTTTCCGATTTTGAATCTATTCTTAATTTAATTTGGGGATAATTCAGTACAATGGCATTTATAACACTGCAACGGTTTCTGTCTTCTAATGCTGTATTTTATACAGGGCAGTGTTTCATAATTCAAAACCGGTAATTCACGTTTTTAAACTATTCTTTAAAAGAGCTGGACCATAAAGGTCATTCATTCATTCATTGGGAATCAGGCTACACTGGTTGTGGTGTATATTCTTGATTCCCTAAGAACATCTCTAGAAAAGTATGATTTCTTCTACCTACCTACTTTACCACTGAAGTAGATGTACTACCATACAAAGTATGGGGTAAGACTTTTTGTGAAAGAAAGAAATGGATTTTAAAAAATGGATAAAAAAATTTAACATTAAAACAGAGGTCTAGAAAAACTAGAAAAAAATTAATTTATAAAATTTGGGAAAAAATAAAATGGATTTCATAGGGCCCTATTGTGCAGGGTTGGGGATGAGGGAGGCCTCAATTGAGAATTGGCTCTTTAGTAATAATAGAAATAAAGCAAAACCAACAACAAAAACTACCCGTGGGGGGAAATCAGGCTGTCAGCAAGGCTCTGCAAGGCTGGAGAGGACAGGTCAAGGCAGAGCAGGACATAATCATGATAGATACACAAAAATTCAATGTCGAACTGGCAAAGGACTGCAAACACAAGGAGAATAAATAGGGAGCAAAACAAGGAGGGTAATGAGGGAAGAAAGGTTTGGAAAATAAACTATTAATCAGGTAACAAGGTAGGCAGGGTCAAACAATAGACATGAGAGCACATGGCACATGGAAACAAACAAGAAAAGCACATGGCCAACAAAACAAAAATCACAAGCCATGTGCTTGAACAAATCAAAACACGAACAAGCTGTGTCTTCACACAAAACATTACAACATGAAAGCACGCAGCCAATAAAAAACATGAATAAACTACACCAGTGATACTATGCTCGGATTCCAATCGAAACAAAAAGTGTCCATGTTAACATGGCTATTGTTATGAAAGATTTCCATTTCAAATAAATGCTGTTGTTTTGACATTTGTATTCACCAAAATATCCTAAAATCAAGTACAAAGTTTCCTAAAAAAAAAAAAATAAATAAAGCCAGGAATAAGGAATTTTCCTTGCGCACCAAATTAGCAATTTTTTTATTTATTGATCTCTGACAATAACATTTTATATTATATTAAAACGTAAAAGCTATTTTTAATTGTTATAACATTTCACACTTTTTAACAGTACTGTAAGGTATACTACTGTGTCTATAACTGATCAAATAAACTGGCAAAAAAGGCTGCCAATTGATAGGGTTGTGAATAGGCATGGGCCGATTACCGGTTTCAAGGTATATTACACCATTTGAAAATTTCATGGTTTCAACACCATTAATATTTTCCATTATAATGTTCCTGCGGTATGCTCTGTTTCCATGTCTCCTCAAAGACTGAAATAGTAGGCATCCCTCAGACTGAGTGCAGTGTAAAGAGTAACACTGACACCTAGGGCTGTGTATTGCCAAGAATCTGGCGATACGATATGCATCATGATACAGGGGTTTGCAAATACAATATATTGCGATACTGTAAGCAAGACGATATATTGGGATATTTCTTATTTTAGGAATAATATATATTGTTAGGAAAGTTGTCAAAGAACACCACCATATGCAAACCTTAGCAATAAATAAATAAATAAAAATTGTTTAACCAGAACACAGTGGGATCTGCATTTGCAATAATCAGTCCCTGTAATATTCAACTTTACTGAAACACTTTTTGCGCCGTATGAGTAACGTTAAAGGGGGGGAAATTTAATTGCTTTCAGGATCCTTTAGTTAAATGTATATTACATATACAGGTCCTTCTCAAAAAATTAGCATATTGTGATAAAGTTAATTATTTTCCATAATGTAATGATAAAAATTTTACTTTCATATATTTTAGATTCATTGCACACCAACTGAAATATTTCAGGTCTTTTATTGTTTTAATACTGATGATTTTGGCATACAGCTCATGAAAACCCAAAATTCCTATCTCAAAAAATTAGCATATCATGAAAAGGTTCTCTAAACGAGCTATTAACCTAATCATCTGAATCAACTAATTAACTCTAAACACCTGCAAAAGATTCCTGAGGCTTTTAAAAACTCCCAGCCTGGTTCATTACTCAAAACCGCAATCATGGGTAAGACTGTCGACCTGACTGTTGTCCAGAAGGCCATCATTGACACCCTCAAGCAAGAGGGTAAGACACAGAAAGAAATTTCTGAACGGATAGGCTGTTCCCAGAGTGCTGTATCAAGGCACCTCAGTGGGAAGTCTGTGGGAAGGAAAAAGTGTGGCAAAAAACGCTGCACAACGAGAAGAGGTGACCGGACCCTGAGGAAGATTGTGGAGAAGGACCGATTCCAGACCTTGGGGGACCTGCGGAAGCAGTGGACTGAGTCTGGAGTAGAAACATCCAGAGCCACTGTGCACAGGCGTGTGCAGGAAATGGGCTACAGAGAAGCAGCACTGGACTGTTGCTCAGTGGTCCAAAGTACTTTTTTCGGATGAAAGCAAATTTTGCATGTCATTCGGAAATCAAGGTGCCAGAGTCAGGAGGAAAAATGCCAAAATGCCTGAAGTCCAGTGTCAAGTACCCACAGTCAGTGATGGTCTGGGGTGCCATGTCAGCTGCTGGTGTTTGTCCACTGTGTTTTATCAAGGGCAGGGTCAATGCAGCAAGTTATCAGGAGATTTTGGAGCACTTCATGCTTCCATCTGCTGAAAAGCTTTATGGAGATGAAGATTTTGTTTTTCAGCACGACCTGGCACCTGCTCACAGTGCCAAAACCACTGGTAAATGGTTTACTGACCATGGTATTACTGTGCTCAATTGGCCTGCCAACTCTCCTGACCTGAACCCCATAGAGAATTTGTGGGATATTGTGAAGAGAAAGTTGAGAGACGCAAGACCCAACACTCTGGATGAGCTTAAGGCTGCTATCGAAGCATCCTGGGCATCCATAACACCTCAGCATTGCCACAGGCTGATTGCCTCCATGCCACGCCGCATTGAAGCAGTCATTTCTGCAAAAGGATTCCCGACCAAGTATTGAGTGCATAACTGAACATAATTATTTGAAGGTTGACTTTTTTGTATTAAAAACACTTTTCTTTCATTGGTCGGATGAAATATGCTAATTTTTTGAGATAGGAATTTTGGGTTTCCATGAGCTGTATGCCAAAATCATCAGTATTAAAACAATAAAAGACCTGAAATATTTCAGTTGGTATGCAATGAATCTAAAATATATGAAAGTTAAATTTTTATCATTACATTATGGAAAATAATGAACTTTATCACAATATGCAATTTTTTGGAGAAGGACCTGTATATTGTCTTTTTATAAAATACATTTTATATTTTTAGACCCTGCTTTAAAGGTTTACATTTTAAGTTTACAATTGTGACATACTATGTCATAACATTTTGACCTGAACAAAAGAATTACATCTGCTTAATATCAATGAAAAATAAAAAGCTGACAGGATTGCTAAAGAAAACAAAACAATTGTAAAATGAAATGAAAAAATACAATGTACAATGAAAAAAAATACAGATGTTGAACCTTTCCACTTGGATTTCACAGATTTTTCAGTTATTTATGTTCCGCGTGGAATCACCGAAACCGCGATGCGAGCACCGCACCAACACAAAACGCCCCCAATATGAGAGAAAGCTGCAGCCGCGGGGCGACGTTCCTGCCTATGGCTGTGCCCTGCGCGAGCCTCTTCACACGGGTCACAACAAGCGGTGGAACCGAGGTGGTGTCAGCGCCACAGTCCCACACTGGACGTTACCACAAAAGCCTAAATGACGGCACACTTCAGCTTTGTACAACGAAACATGAACTGGGACAAGTTCTCATACCGGCCCATGCCTAGTTGACAACCTTCACTGGTCTCACGGTTCGGTTATGATTATGTCATCGATTCGGTTCAATTTGAAGCAGCACTGCGCAGGATGAGTGTATGACATCAACCTTGAAAGCATAAGGATCTGTCTGCTCTCTTATCGCTCTTGAGGTACATATGTCACACACTTTTTATTCTGCGCAGCGGCACTTCAAGCTGAATGCATCTAATGTATGCTACCGTGACAAAGAATGCATACGACAAATGACATCTGAAAAGCGTCAGTATGTTATTATTGGTTATGGGCTATTACTGAACCGATACCGAATAGTCCTCGTCTGCATCACGATTCATCGAAGAAATTATTCATTTCGATACCCCTACCAACTAAGGAATTTTGATTCTATTAGGTGCTACAATAAAACAATAAAAACTGCAGGCATGAACACATCTTAGATGTCTTACGTTTGAGTGTGAATTCTACGGACTCTGTTCACATACTTCAGCAATAATTGGATTAAGTCTCTTTTTCTACAGCTTTCTCAAGCACCCAAAACTAAAAGCAGTACAGCATATCAAAACTAAGCTGAGGATCAACTTGGTGGTGTTGACTGCAATAAGGAAATACCACCCGGGGCATATTTTCCATGTGTCAGAGAGCCCGCTGAAGCCTCGAAGCACACGGACACTATCCAGCATGTAGGAGTTTCCCTGTTACAGTTGGAGTGTCAGTTGGGCAGGTTTATGGGTCAACAGTGGCTGGGATTACGGAGCAGCAGATGTTCACAGTCTGGGGAATCTTTCTCGCATTCACCAAGCCAACTTGTAAGACTACATTGGCAACTGCTGAAACCAAACTAACAGTAGTCTGTAAGCTTTTTCATTTAGTCTGTCTGTGAACAGAATCTCTGATCATCCGTTTGAGTGCTGAGTGTGTTTGGACACGTTGAGATCTCAGCAGGAGGCATTTCTTTCTCACAGTCTAAGCAGATAGCAGCTTGCGCTATGTTGCAATGATTTCAGCCACACCTTGACACAAAGCGATAAAAAGTGTTGGAAATAATTAACAGGTAGTTACAGGAATGAATTACAGTGTTTCTGTTTCCGACTAGAAGTCACACTTTTTTTCATAGTTTGGCTGGTCCTGCGACTTATAGTCAGGTGCGACTTATTTATCAAAATTAATTTGACATGAACCAAGAGAAATTAACCAAGAGAAAACATTACCGTCTACAGCTGCCAGAGGGCGCTCTATGCTGCTCAGTGCTCCTGTAGCCTACACTGAAAACAGAGCGCCCTCTCGTGGCTGTAGATGGTAATGTTTTCTCTTGGTTCTTAGTCCTAAATAAATGCGAGTTATAGTCTAGTGTGACTTATATATGTTTTTTTTACCTCGTCATGACGTATTTTTGGACTGATGCGACTTATACTTAGGTGCGATTTATAGTCCGAAAAATATGGTACATAAATACGGAGTGCTCCAATCAGAAATTTTGAGGCCAATCACGGATCGCTGATCACAGAAAGCAGTTTTTGCTGATTCGATCACCGATTTTTAAAACCTTTTTATAATTTATAACCATTTATAGTGATACTCCAATCAGGATTTTTAGGGCCACAATTTCATTTTTGAAAATTGAATTCCCCTCTTAGTTGACTCTTGTGAGAGGGGAAGCAGCATGGACTGTGCTTTCACGCAGGAGGCCGCTACTGACCCATGGCTTGTAGTTGATTGTGGAGGACTGGGGTTTAATGACATAAATCCGGCAAACATCACAGTCTAGTCTGCCATTTCCACCAGATGATAGAGTTGGCATTTTGATTCATTTTATTTTGATTAAACAGAGCAAGGGCAAAAAAAATCAAATATTAAACATTTACAGTGATGAATATTTCACAATAAGATCTCTGACGTGCATTTTCAAAACGGATAGGTTGAAGTATAAAAAAAGTTAACATTACTTCTACTGAAACCCATCTTAAAATGAAGCAAGTTTTGTGTACTTAAATTTTGTTGTTAATGTAAATCAACTCAAATGACACAAAGTCACAGAAAATGTGGCAGCCCAAGCCAAATGATTTTATGAATGTAACAGCCAACACATGACTGCACATAATAGATCAACGATTTAGTTCAATATTTAGCTTGAAGTAAGAGGAAAAGCTCTCAGGAAATGTGCTGTAGATGGCTACATGTCCCAACGTTTTGTCATCGTTGTAAGAATGTACATGCAAAGTAAACTAAAAAGTGAAAAATACACAGGTCCCAGGCACTCAAAAATAATTCAGTTGGAGAAGGTAAACGTTAAGAAGCCTTTATTGTGGTATGGCCAATATCAAATGATATTGGCCATAAGAAAAAGACAAAAAAGGGACAATGCAAAAAGAACAAAAAATATAATATTAACATATATACATACACATACATACACGTATACATACATGCAAACAAATACCTACATATAGTAATTTGTTTTTTTTCTGTGTATTTTTCATTCTATATTGCTTCCCCATTCCCAGAGCACCTACTACGAGTTCTTATCTCACCGGAGCGCCGGGTTGAATCGTTTTCTATTAAACTAAAAAGTAATGTAGCTGACAGTACAATCAGGTTCTTGACCATTGACTAATTTAAGAGCACAGATCAACACTCTCCCTCACTCAATGCTCCCATTGTTACACGCATCAACTTAACGCTTCAGGAATCTGACCCCTAAAATAAACAGAACCAGGTCATTTAATTTACATTGCATTATAAATCTGATTTCTTGTTGTATGCATCACTGACTACGTTTACATGCAGCCAATAACCCGTTCAAAACCGGGATATTAGCAATAACCCGGTCGGGCACGGCCATGTAAACACCGGCAAAAACCCGGATATGCTCATATCCCGGTTTTTAAAAAGAATATTTAAAAAGACTGTTTTTAACCCGAATATTTGGTCTTGTAAACGCGTTTCGGCATATCCCCATCAAAATGTGTGTTTTGCGCATGTTCTATTCGCAAGGAATCTTGGTCTTTTGAGTAGAGACGGCGCATAAAAAAACCCTGCGTGCAGTATAGAGGCACAGTAGTGTCAAGTGCTGCTGGTGGATCAGTACCAGCACCAAAGCGCAAACAAAGACTATCGCTATCTGCCCCAAACTATTCATTATCCGCCTGCTGCTGCTGTTGTTGTTGTTGTCTTTGGATACAGGAAGAAGAATCGGAAATGACGCATATTGCGTCTTGTTGTCCGTACGTCCAGACGCTAACCGTGCGTCGCCGTTTACATCGGGATTGGCAACTGATTACACATTCCATGCATACAGGAGTAACTCTCTCTGCTCACGCATGTAAACGGGTTATCCCGAATGTTTCAGAAACCCGAATAGTGACCTTAACCCGACCATAACCCGAATTTTAACAGCATGTAAACGTAGTCAATCTGACTGACTCTTACAAGCAATGTGTGACCATCATCTATGTCTAGCATCTCGGCAGACAGCTGGACATACACAGAGTTTGTCAGCAGTTAATAAGGGTCAGAGAAGGGTTTAGGTGTACCTGGCAGTAGTGACCAACTGCCCAAGTGTGCAGTGTCATCCAAGCAATTAAACGCCTCGCTAAAGCCTGCCTAATGAACTAAACTCCAGTGTAGTTTCAACATGAACAGTACACATGGGGTTTGGTGCTCAGTCTCATTCAACAGGCACAGCACAGAGCAACACATTATCTAGCAGTAGATGTAATGTGATTTAGTCAAATTATGCAAATATCTTGTGTAGATAAGTTCCCAGGAGTTATGCTATCATTCGCTCTCTTTTTGCCACAGTTACATTACATTTTTAGCTGACGCTTTTATCCAAAGCGACTTACAATTGCTATATATGTCAGAGGTCGCACACCTCTGGAGCAACTAGGGGTTAAGTGTCTTGCTCAGGGGACACATTGGTGTCTCACAGTGGATTCGAACCCGGGTCTCTCACACCAAAGGCATGTGTCTTGTCCACTGCGCCAACACCACCCCACGGTTGTATCTAGGCTAAAACTATTGCTAAGCCCTGCCTTGCTTTTCTGTTTACTAGGGCTGTGCAAAAAAACCGAATGCGATTTTCATGCGCATCTCATCAGTAAAGGCGCTCCTGTGATTAGTAGTATATCTCCAGCACGTGCGTTCAGATCAGGGTTGCCAGGTTTTCAAAACAAATCCTGCCCACTTGCTTCTCAAAACTAGCCCAATCGTGTTTCCAGGAGGTCCCCAGATAAAAATTGCGTCCCGGGGTTAAAATACATGTTTTTTTGGCAGGGTTGCCTTGGTAAAATTAGCATTTTAGGGGCTAAACATCATGTTATTGGTATTGGAGTCGCTTCGACCCGCGGACATGAAAATCAACCGTGGACTTGGCAACACTGGTTCAGGTGGAGCGGCATTTACTACACAGAGCCAAAGTCCACCGACAAGCTACACAAAATCACTTTCAAAATCGACAAAGAATCGCCTGCGATTTTAAAATCGATTTTGTGTGGATTTTCTGTGAACTACGGCTCTGTGTAGTAAAGGCCAACCAGTGTTGCCAGGTCTGCGGTTGTTTTTCATGTCAGTGGGTCGAAGCGACCCCAATACAAATAACGTGATGTTTAGCCCCTAAAATGCAAATTTTACCACTGCAACTAGGGCTGTGTGATTAATTGAAATCGAATCGAAATCGCGATTTGAGACGTTTCGATTTGCTAATCGCAAAAGCCTGCGATGTGGACGCGATATTACTCTGTTCCAGCATATGCATGACTGTAAGCCTTCAGTGACAGTCATACTAACCAATAGAGCGAGCTCTAGGCTGCTGTGTAAATGCCGACCATTAAAAAAAAAAACGGAAAGCAGGAGAGAGACGGAGTGGGATTATGGCGTCTACAGGGTCAGGTCAATAGTTAGGCAAATTAAAACTAAAGAAAAATGTTTGTTAACTTAAGCTTTGAAAAGACAGACAACGAACAAAAAATATAATTTACAAAATCTGCGTCACAATGCATGTCAAGAGCATCCCTTATTACATGTTCGCTATTCCCCATTCAGAAGACCGTACACACAGCCTGTCTCTCTGAATGCTTCTCATACACGGCGCGAATCCTGCGTCACGGATGAGCCGTTCACACTCGCCGCACTCACGCAGTCAGTTTCGTAACGCTCGGTTATATTCTTGCACAGCCCTGCACTGCAAATCTCCACGAGCGCATCTGGCAGTATGAATGAGGCTCGACACAGGTTCACGCCTGACTCTTGTTTAAAACCAATGTAAATTCAGTCTAACTGCTTGCTAATTTCTCTTAAATGAAATGAAACATTCAGCACATTTTCCACTTGTTATTAAAATCCCAAATACATTGTAACATGTAATACTTTAATGATTGACTAAAGAAATACAGTTCTTTATTTATATAAAAAAAGAAATATCTCCAGTGAAATTCAGTAACTAAGTTAATTCTATAAGATAAGTTATACCATTCTAATCTTGTCTGCTAAATATATATATATATATATATATATATATATATATATATATATATATATATATATATATATTAAGCTGAAGCTTGACTTTGCAAATGTAAAAATCGCAAATCAAATTGCAATCGCAATATCTGTCAAGCAAAAAAAAAAAAAAAAAAAATCGCAATTAGATATTTTCCCCAAATCGCACAGCCCTAAAGGCAACCCTGCCAAAAAACGTGTGTTTTTACCCCGGGACGCAATTTTTTTTTTTATCGGGAATCCTCCCGGAAACGCGATTGAGCTAAGCAAGTGGGCAGGATTTGTTTTGAAAACCTGGCAACCCTGATCTGAACGCACATGCTGGAGATGTACTTCTAATCTCAGGAGCGCCTTTACTGATGAGATACGCATGAAAAAAAATCACATTTGATTTTTGCACTGCCCTACTGTTTAACATAACGGTTTAGTTCACTTTTGCCACAATTTAAAATTAATATTAATTAATATCTCTGTACTTTTTGGCTGATTTGCAGTATACTGTAGCCTATACATCTTGGTATTTTGTATTAAAGTAAATGTAATGTAGAAAAATATTATGTGCAAAAACAAAAAGTTTAAATCACATTAACTGTAACATTGTAACATTGCAATCTATTTCTAACATTCTGCTATTTTTAAAGCAGTAGTAAAAGTTACTAAACTGAAAATGAAAATAATAAAAAGCACAGACTAATTGAGTAAAAAGGCTATTTTGATTACCCATTACACCACGCTTTCATACAAATACTTGTAGTCTTAAAATTCTACATGTCACATTCAGAACAGTAAGGCACAAGAACAAGAACAGTTTCTTCCCCCAGGCAATCTACCTCATGAACAGTTAAATGTTCCCCACTTATGCTTATGCAATAAAAATGTGCAATATCCTTATATTTATTTGTTACCCCTTCATCCTGGTACATCCCTGCATCTTACTCAATCCTATTCCATTATCATTTATAGCACACTTGTTTATACATTTATTTATTTGCCTAATTAGGGGCCAAGCACTGAAGGTGCGTAGGCACCTATTGTAATTGTTCCCGTTCCTATTATTATTAATTATTCATTCTTCCTTCTTCCTACTAGGAGTCTATGGCAGCCCATAGAACCAATTGCGGGAAAGTTGTAATGGTTTGACATTCTGATAGAGGACAGTGCCAACATTAAGTACACCAATTTTGTTGTGTCTAAGTCATTCCCTCTAGCGCCACCAACTGTCCAAAGTTTCACTTATGTTTTGTTAATAAAGGCTGAACAGTAAGGCCAATCAACAAAATAGAAATATGGCCGCCATTTGAATTTTTTTTAAAAACCTACTTTTTCAAACTCGTCCTAGACGTTTTGTCCGATTTACACGAAAATTGAACCAGATCATTTTCAGGCAGTGCTGACCAAAAGTTATGGAATTCAAATTGATTCGTCAAACAGTTTTCGAAAAACGCTCGAACAAATTTTACGTAGAGCTTGCAAAAACAGTCGTAAGGCTGTATATCTGCAATGATTTATCATATTCAGACCAAACTTGGTACATGTCATAATAAGCATGACCTGAGGCTACATGCTGCGTTTCGGCGCAGCACCACCTACTGGTCCGGAGATATGAAAAATTGCTATTTTTTTATTATTTTTTTTATTATTTATATTTTTTATTTTTTATTATTTTTTGCTATTATAAAATTGGTCATGTTAGATTCAGTGCAACATGCCGAGTCGACTGATATCAAATTTACCATTTTGGCCATTTTGACTGTTGTGCTAAAATGCTGTATTTTAAGAACACATTAACGGATTGTTACGAAACTTGGTATGGATCATCAGTACAATGTCCTGAAGGAGCGTGAGAAGTTTCGAAACAGCACCACCTAGTGGTGAATTGTTTTTTTCAAATGCTTATAACTTCGGGTATGGTCGACTTATTTTCACGAGACTCATCAAATTAGACTCCTAAACCTTACCGAGTCCAAGATACCAAACATGCTAGGTTTCGCCTTACAGTTTGTGTAGCATTGTGATTTAGTGCTTAAAAACCATTTGGCTATATCTTCCAAACCGCTATTCCGATCGAGACGAAACCACCGTCAGAAGTTCGGAAACATAGGTCGATAGCTCAACAATAATGCCCAAATGCGAAAATATTGATAGTAAGGGGTAGTACAGTTTAATCAAAGTCATATATCAGTCATTTTTTACGTGTTTTTCATATAAATGTCTATAACTCTAAAGTGAATTGAGATATTTTCACCAAAATTGACACACATATGTATGGGCTCACTCTAAGGACACATAAAAAAAATGGTGGGACTGAGCCTCTTGGTGGCGCTATAATAGAACAAAACATGAAATTCCCATTGACTTCAATACAGTTTTGTGTAATAAAATGCTATACTAAACAAATGCATTGGTGTAATATTATGAAACTCAGAATGTGCGAACAACACCATCCCCTGAAGGTACTCAAAATAATTTGAGTACTAGTGGTCAAAAGTTATAACAAAATTTGCAAAAGGCTAATAACGTTTGAATAAATTTGGCTATTGAAATGCCGCTGGTATTAATAGATTCCTTTGGTCAAGCCGAAAACATAGATACCAAGTTTTCCTTATTAGGCCGAACTTCCTATCCGCCATCTTGATTTTCAGTCAAAACCTCCTTTTCGAACTCCTAGACCATTTGTCTGATTGTCACCAAAATTAAATCATATCATCTCCAGATTGAGCCAACTAAAAGTTATGGATTTCGTGTCAATATACAAAATGTTCTCATTTAGCGCATCAATGAATTTGCTGGAAGGATGCCAAAATGCATTTGAGGCTGTATCTCAATAAAGCTTTGACATTTTAGCACCAAACATTGTATGTGTCATTGTCACCTCACACTGACCATGCAACATCAATTTTGTAACAACGCCACCTATTGGTCAAGAGTAATAAACCAATCATTAACCATTAATAATTACACATAAAAATGCTAATAACTTTTAATTGCATCAGGATATTGCAATGAAACTGGTCTCAAAATATTCCCTGTCTTATGCTGACAACATAGATACAAAATATGCCAGAATAAGCTGACCTTCCTGTCCGCCATTTTGATTTATGTTGTTAACCTACTTTTTCGAACTCCTCATCAGCCGTTGATCAGGTTTTCACCAAAATTGAATCAGATGATCTTCAAATTGTGATGGTTTTTAAAACGATGCACAAAACCGTTTTTGCATACCACCGTAACGAATTTGAGGCATGATGCAAAAATGACACTTCAGCCTGTATCTCTGCAATGCTTTGGCATATTGACCTCAAACTTTGTGTGTGCCATTGTCATCTATCACAGAATACGCCAAAATGATTTTATAACAGCTCCACCTGTTGGTAAAAGTGATAAGCCATTTAATCATATTATTAGTGATTATATTTATGATTTTTTGTTGCTGTAATTGGTAATTTTTGCATTTGGTGTGTTGCTCCATGCCTTGCTTATCTCCTAAATTTGCCAGTGGACTGCTTGGCCCCTTAATTGCTGCTTGCAGCCAAAATTTTTGTCTGTGTTGTTGTTGTCTCTGTGTACTGGAAGCTTATGTCACTAAAACAAATTCCTTATATGCGCAAGCATACTTGGCAATAAAGCTCTTTCTGATTCCGATTCTGGTTATTGCGCTCTCATTTCATTGCTCGTTCTAAATGCAGTCTGTGGAGTTTAGCAGAGAATCGCTAAAGCAAAAGCTTATGCACTTCTGACAGCAAAATGGAAATTTTCCATGGCTATTTTTAACATTTACAGTTGGAGAAAATACCTGTGCAATGTAAGTTATGCATTAAGGAAAACTGCACATCTCAAACACATTAAACAGTGCATTTCTGTCAGCCTCACATGTAGCCTTTCTGTCAGAGCATCTGACGGAGCGAGCACGAGCCGCTTGAACTGAAACTATAAGCTATAGGCTACTACAAGAGAAACAAAACTAAATATTTAAATGCAAAACAAACAAAAAAATTCACTGATTGGTTGAACTCTTCATCTTTTTCTGTTGCTTGTTTTGAATATTCCGCGTGGACAGGGGTGTCACTAGATTTTTGCGTAGTTTAGAGTGACAAATCGTACCAGTGTACTTTCAGTTCAAAATGCATAGCTGCAACGCAAAATGCATACAGGTTGGCAGATCTGTTATTGGTATATAAAATATTGATGCTGAAGTCTTTATATATAGTTAGTCAATAGTTATAGTTTTTATTAATTGTACCACTTCAGTGAGGTGTGAGAAGGGTGGCTTTTAGAGTTACGCTGCTCCCACAGTGGGAACACAGCTTGATTCCGGCCTAGCAGCTTGAGGAGCAAAGCTATTGGTCCAGCAAGGCTCTTTGTTAGCCCTGACTCACACTGGCCTGATAGTGGAAAAGCGGCTGTGGTAACATTGGCTGGACATCAGTCTTACATGTGCTGGGATGAACTGTGACCATTCAAAGCATTTGTCTCTGTGGTTTTTCTTTTAAACAATTTTTCAATTACACAATAACATGAGCACTCCTTAAATGGAACTTGTTGTATTTAAGAAAAGCATTTACAAGTGAAAACATTCAAAGTGGAAAAAAAGATCTATTGGTAAAGAGTTTAGTTCAAAGAAATACATTTTGCTTGTATCATCACTTGCGTCACATTAGAAGTGACCTGGCAAACAATGCTTTACTGAGTTTTTAGGCATAATTCTCATAAAATCAAATTTAAAACCATTTCAAAAATGGTTGATAAAATGTAAAAATTTTACATTTCAACAATACTGTACTGTGAGCAGGCATTAAATGAAGTCTCTTTGGAAAGAAGTGAACTCGATCTGTGCTATAGCAAATCCCGATTTAAGGTCAAAGCCAGCAATGGCTGCCAACAGGGCCAAACTAATGAAAAGCCCAATCTGTCATGCTTCAACACCCTCAAATTATATCAGAGTGAGAGATGGCAAAAGTTGTCATCTGAGTTGGGGGCGGTGGGGGCATGAAGCAATCAAGAGATGCTGACCTCTAGGATTTTCCTCATGGCCAGCTCTCTCAGAGCAGTCACTAATTTGTTCCACTAATTGCATCATATGGTGGACGTTAAGCAGGCCAAAGGAGAGGGTGTATAAGGCTTCCTACTACCGACTGTACTGATAGGACTGACTGCTCGCCCTGGGACGTACTTTTTGAAAGCGGTTTTGTCACTGTTGATTTGCTACACAAGAGTGCAACTAAATATTTAATAAATCTCAATCTTTATAATTAAAATATATCAGCTTATCAAACAGGATTGCCATTATACCAATTTCATATAATCAGTAGAAATACAAGTGAGAAAATTTGATAACACAATACAGTAACAGAATGAGGGCATGAATACACACGCACTTGCTTCAATGCTAAAAAGGGAATTTAGTCATCAGTTTGAAAAAAAAAAAAGGATATTTTTTATATTTTCTCAAGATTACTTTTAACAGTGTTCTTAAATTATTCCTATTTTGACTGTGCGTTCACACCAAATGCGACTTGCGTGATTAAAATCGCGCTATTGTTGGACGCTCAACATTGAGTTCATTCGCTTCATTCACGCGTGAAATTAACTTCACAACAGACGCGAATTTGCGTCATGGGAGGGGCTTCTGAAAAATTAGTTCACACAGCATTGTGATTTCAACCACCATTTATTCGGATAATTAAAAAAATATTACGGTTATTGTAGCCTAAGTCAAACTTCGTACTTCTGCTCAATTCCAGTTCGCTTCTGTACGCAGTCTGAAATAGTCTCCCAGTTTTCCTCCAGCTCCAAAACAGCTGGTCAATTAATGAACAGATGGCGGGCTGAGAGCCGTGACGTAGACGCTAAGCGTCGAATTTAGGATTGTAGTTTAGTTTAGATTAGGGAAACCGAAAACGACAGCGGACATGGAGACACGGAGATGTTGTGGCCCGACAGGTTTTGGGAAAAGTAAAATTTATCAACTCTTACTGTGTGATCACACCACCACCGTGGAGAGCGTCAAATTGGCCAGAAGTCATTCTTTTTCAATGTGAGCCGGCATTGAGCAGCGGTGAGGAGCAGCGTGGCGCGACTTAGCCGTTGAGAGCGTCGAGGAGAGTTGAAATCAGGGCAACTTTATGGTAATGCGGTTCGGCGGCAACCAATCGGAACGTAGAATTCCACCACTTGAGAGGATTCCAGAGAACACCGCTCCGACCACATTAGTTCCCAAGCACTATAGAGGACAGGTTGATTATAGCTGTTTGCAATAATCTATGTTGTGTCCCTGTTTGCGTACAGGGACATAAAAAAGAAAATAAAAATTATACGTGGACCAAGGTGTCTGAGATTGTTCATGTTCTTGATGAGTTGCTGATTTGCAGTAACGATCTAGGAATAATATCTAATGATATAATGAATATAGTACAATAGTCCCAGTTTACTTTTAAACAATTTTCCTTTTTTATACTTACATTAAGTAATGTTTATACTTGATTATATTTACTATTTTCAATGCAGGACTTTTACTTGCATTAGCGTATTTTTACAGTGCTTTATGTATTATTAGATAAATCATCTTAATACTTCGTCCACAACAATATTTAATGAATGTAACTTATAACGTTACCCTCATTGTGGTTATTCTGCACAAGTTTAACAAGCTTGTTTGCTTTGTGGCTACTTTACAAGATAAGCATTCAATCTACATCAGAGCATCACAAATCTTTCTACAGCGTTGTGAGCAGGGGGGCCAGAGCAATTTTTTTTTTTAAATGTGTTTTGCCGATTTCGGAGACGATGCGATCAGCAGGGGCTCAGTGCTCATTTATCCGCCTAGAGCAGTCTCAACGCAGCTAGTCCTTCTGACATTTGCCGCCAGCTCTGATGTCTCTTTAGTGGTTACACATAAAATATAATTTGTTTTGGGTAAATCTAACAGGTAATCTTTGGTCTTTATTCAATTAATCGATTTCTTCCAAGTAAGATCCTTTTCATTCCTGTTTCTGTAAAAGTATAAAGAAGTATAATACAGCTCCGGGTGTCCACATACAGCGACGATGACTTTGTCCTCCATTGTTGTTTCAGATTTTTCCTCCGCTCGCTACATTGTAATCATGTCACTACTAGAGCAAGCTCCTGATTGGTTAACGCAGCGCAATATTTCTGATTTTTCAACTCTCACGATTTGCCTGAAACGCTCAATTCGCACTGCTTCTATCATGCAAATCGTGCCGCAGGTTGTCTATTCGCATTTTTGCGTTGACTTAACATGTAAATTACTTGTGCTTAACGCTTCATTGGCGTCTGGTGTGAATGCACCATTGAAGAGTCATTTAAATAAAAAAAAAAAAAAAACTGTATTGGAACTTTTGCCATGCCTAGTATCACATGTGCAGTATCTCATCAGGGCTCCAGACTGTAACCAAATAGTCGCAAGTCGCATGGTTTTCTTGCTGGTGAAACTGACTGGTGTGACTGCAAAATTTTAATTGAACTATATTTAAAATTAATGCACAGGTGATTTCAGTAACGGCACATCCTGTCAGTCTCTGTTTTTCGCTTAACAAAACCGCGATACTCGTTTTAACTGTGCAGTACTTGTAGGGCCTGTTGCTGCATCAGCACAAGCGCAAAAGTGCGCACAGCAAAAATGACACCAATGTTGAGGAAACGATGGATGTTTTTCAAGCCAAAGTAAATTAA
Source organism: Carassius carassius (assembly GCF_963082965.1). Taxonomy (NCBI): domain Eukaryota; kingdom Metazoa; phylum Chordata; class Actinopteri; order Cypriniformes; family Cyprinidae; genus Carassius; species Carassius carassius. The sequence goes on from NC_081764.1 coordinate 17,392,660, forward strand.
AAGACCGCTTCTTAAGCCAGAGAAGGTGAACATGTTGGTATTCTTGTGGGAAAAATAAACACTGTCACCGACAGCAAGTTTGGATTTAATTTTCTTTTTGCTTTTATTTTGAAAAGCATGTTATCTTTGCAGTTTACCTCATGTTACGCTATGGAGGCTCTCTTTTATTTGATTATTTTTTTATTTGAGTCTTCAGTGTTTGCTAAACATTCTGTAATTTATTAGTCGGTATATAATAAAGCATGTGGTGTATGCCATGCCTCATCTTAGTCGTCTTTGTTAATGTTTTGTAAGCTGGTTTGTCATTGTATCTCACGGTTTTATTGTTGCATCTTACAGTTTTATTGTGGTTGTACTTTTTAATTAAGAATAACAATGAATCCATATTTTGTTTTAGTATTAAAAAGTGAAAGGTGTGTAGATGTAAGCAAAACAGACAAATCATCTTTTCTTGTAAATCTTAAAAACAATATCGCAAATTTGAAGCCAGTTTGATAGCAAAAAAAAAAAAAACCTCAAATTCAAATCACAAATAATATTACTGATGAAAAAGAACGGGTTGAAACTTTTATTTCCATAAAACTATAAACTATGATAAAAGTTAATCAGCATGCATTGATTAATCCCATGTTGTAGAACAAAAAAGTAAAATGCTCATATTATCAGCCATCAGTCAATCTACACTCTAGTTATTAAGAGTTGCACACTTAAAATAATCAAAATATCTATAACAGTTGACCAACACTAAAACTAGGTAAAGCAAGACAAAAAGAGAGACAGGTCATTGTATGTTATGCTCAGCTTTAATTGCAGGAAATTGTTTAAACTCCAAATGTTCCTCATTACAGCAACAAATCTGAATCGCAAATCATTCCAAGCATTCCACTGAGGACTCTCCATTTAAATTTTCCAGACACAAACAAACTCACAAAGTCATAGGTCTTTAAAGTTTAAAGGCATGTACAAAAGCTGGACTTTAATGTCCTACTGCTTAAAAGAATACTCCACTATTTTTGAAAATAGGCTCATTTTCCAACTCCCCTAGAGTTAAACAGTTGTGTTTTACCGTTTTTGAATTCATTCAGCCGATCTCCGGGTCTGGCGGTAGCACTTTTACCTTAGTTTAGCATAGATCATTGAATCTGATTAGACCGTTAGCATCTCGCTCAAAAATGACCAAAGAGTTTCGTTATTTTTCCTTTTTAAACTTGTCTCCTATGTAGTTACATCATGAACTAAGACTTACGGAAAATGAAAAGTTGTGATTTTCTAGGCTTATATGGCTGAAGCTATTAGAGGAGTTGGAAAATGAGCCTATTTTGAAAAATAGTGGAGTGTTTCTTTAATCTAACACAATACTAATGCCACACCAACACAAGCTGCCCAATACTCAAATACCTACTCCCACCTACCCCATTCCTCCCACTCATCCCTCTATAGCCTGTCAAACAAACTATTTATGAGCTTGTTTGTTCATGCTGGACAAGTCCTGCTCTGCTCCCTCCTCTGAAATCCCACCAGCCAGCCCCTCGGTCTCCACTGTTCCGCATTCCTCACTGATCGAAGCAGCCCCCTCACTGCACTGACCCCTCCACAAAGACTCATCTGTGCCTCACACAAACAACACACATTTATATATGTTCATTAAAACAAAGACACACTTTCTTCACTCTGCAGGTCTGTCTTAAACACAAAGCAGGGAGTGAAAACTAGTGCTTTTTTTCTCTACTGTTGTTATGAGTTGAATAAAAAGGCCCAGTGTTATTGAGGTTCCTGGTGCTGCGGGGTGTGGGTGGAGCCCTGTGCCTGCTGACCAATCCCGTTCAAAACTCTTTTTTGCAGAGCCGCCCATTTACCTGGTGTCACTGTGGCTCCTTCACTGTCAGTTGCAGTTGTTTTGATTCTGAAAGCACATTCAAAAATGGCTCCAACATTAACAAAGGAAAGAATCTGGGTAAAATGTCTAAATAAACAAAGAGAGAATGTCTACTTCGGGTCTTTGCACAGCCTTACACAACACACATTGTTTTATTAAGAAGAAAAACACACACATTATAAGGGAGGAATTTTGCCAGTAAAGACTAAAGTTGGCACATGGAGCCAGCATTCTTGGAAGGCATAATTTACTTTCTGTTGTGCCATTAATGTCATTTACGTACAGGAAATGTCTTTTATTGTAACTGTTTCCAGGTCTGTGCAGGTTCAAAGACCGTTTCTAGTCACTGGACATTCTCAGTGGTACAGCTTTGAAAAGACGGGCTGTTTTTTCAAGGCTTTTTCATTCAACTGAGCCAGTTCAAATATCCAAAGCAGCAATTAGTGTCTATTTTTACTTGCACATCGATGGAGAATAAGCCCAAGATTGAATTACAAATGTGTAAAGTCAGGACAAATCAGTTTTATGATTCACATAAATCATATGTCGTGAAGTTATGTTTATCACACATTCTTGCAAATATTCAACATGAATGATGAAAGGGTCAAAGACAAAAACAATCTGCCACATTTTGCAACCTGAACTAACCTTGCCAAGCCTAATATATATATATATATATATATATATATATATATATATATATATATATAAAATAAAAAAAATTAAGAAATATTGACCATAAGGATCTTCATGGGTCCTCTCGATGTCAGTTCTTGTTTTTTGTTTATTTCAAAATATTTAAGATAAAAAGTTTCACTGTTTAAAGTATACTTTATACTTTAATACTTAGACATTTAATTCAGAAATTAAAAACATGTTAATCTTAAAAGAGGTCCAAAAAAAAAAAAAAAGAGCCATGTCGTTGACCAAGAAGACTGCCATTGACTGCCGTTGCCATTGTAAGTGTAACATTTGGATGTAACATTGCTAAAACTTGCAGCCTGCCAATAAAATTGTAGTCTTGGATAAGAAGTATTTGTACAGACAAAGAGGACATTATCTCCCGGCTGAGGTGTATTTATATCGCTTGCATAGTGTCACTGAGCAGATAAAGGGGACTCTCTACTCTCTCCCTCTCCACAAGCAGCTGTGAACAGACCCTCATTGGAGAGTATTTGGCAAGGGTCCTGGTCCTGGCAAAGACTCAGCTCAGTAAGAGAACCAGTGTGACATGCTAACCTATCCTGCCTCTCTTTAGGACTGAAAGCAGGGGCTCTCACAAAACACAGCACTCTCTGGCCCTGAGTTGTGCGATAGGTCTCTGCAGTCTCTGTTTAATAGCGTCTATTTCTGCTGTCCCCCCCTCAGAGCCCCAGCGCTCCAGTTGATTCCTCAGAAGGTCACAGTAGGGCTTGAATGGCCTGCAGCATGCTCTGGTCAAATTCCATGCAAATGTGCATGTGCGCAAGTTCTCTCTTTGTTTTTTAGAGCTGAGACAGCAAATTAAATGATAAAAACCAATGATCTAAGATGAGCCCTCTCCATCACAGCTGCCAGAGTCATTGTTATGACCACAAAATTAATGCAATCCAATGGAAATGTATTGGACAGATTTAAATCTTACAGAACCAGTGTTATTGTAGCTATATTTAAAAACATTAAATAAAAGCATTTCCATTAATTCCATTAATATTAACTCAAATAAAATAATTTATTTTAGCTACTAAATAAAGGCAACAGGCCTGTCACTGACTTTGACTGTCAGCTTGAGTGATTACTTTGAAGAGCGAGTAGAGGCCTGCATCGTCCCATGGGTGTAGATGGGACAGGAAGTTTAGGCTGCTGTAGCTGCTTCCTCATCACTTCCTATTAGCCTAGTGAACCAAAACTCATGGGGAGCCAGACGTCTGACAGGTTTAGAGTGTCCCGAGCCTGTTTATAACAGAAATGTCAAGATTGCAAATCATCGCATTTGCACTGACATGGACCAATTATCTTTAAACTTGATAACCTACACTTTACTATTCCATTATGCAAAGGGAGCTGAAGAGCCATCAGATTCAAAGAGTATTATTTTTTAAAGACAGGAAAAACTATGAGCTAAGCAGCTGTTCTTCCTCGCACGTTACTGTACATTTTTTAGCAACAGTCAAGTAAATTATTGTGTTGCTGTTGTATATAATAGGTCAAAGAACACGCGGGTCAAAGGATGATGCCAAGATGGCACATGTAGTATGTCCCGGAATGTATTTACACCCATAGCTGAAGAACACACTTCATCGACAGTTCTATACAATACATACTCTATGCATTAACTGTGTAACTTCGGAAAGCAGCTTATGTATCCTACTTTGTTTTCAACAGAAATCCAATGCATAAAAATGAACGTCATGTACAGTAACTTACTGACCCCAACTAACTTTGGGGTCAGTAAGAAATTAGTACTTTTATTCAGCAAGGATGTAATCAGTTATTTAGTTGACAGTAAAAAAAATTATAAAGTCACTAAAGATTTTGATTAATAAAAGGTGTACTAAGTGATTTTTGCAAAAAGATGTTGATATCGTTGATACCCATACCCCAACAGAACCTCACCTATATTTTGATAACTCTGCCCCACATGTACATACCCTGGCAGTGATGATGGTGGATCTGCCATGCCTGCTTGCCGCAGCATATTTAAGCAAAAGCCAACACAAAAAAGCTGTTAAAAAGCAAAATTAACATAACTCACCTACCAAGAAGAAACAAAGCAACCTTGGCGTCCGATTTCCTTCAGTTTCTAGAGTTCTCTCCACTGCAGGAAAGCTACTCCAATATTTACGCAGTCCTACCTCTTGCCTGATCGTAACCCTTCTTTTTAAAGTTTTGTTCCTCCAAATTTTTTTTTTATCTGCCATCTCTTGCTATCTACAGTCCATCTGCTAAAATCTATCCTGTGCACTCACTGATCGCTCTCTTCTCCTTAACATTACTAGACACCAGAGGTCGACTGATTGATCCGCCGATTTTTGGCAATTTTGTTTTGTTTTTAATTAATCAGCATCGGCCGATTGTGCTGCCAATTAGGCCGATTTCTAGGCAGGCGCACCGGCAGGCAGCTAATCTTGGTTGGTGAACTCCCTCTGAGGCATTGTTGCCAAATCCGGCTACTTTAGTTACCCTAGTAAAATTAATGTTGGAAAGTTAAGTGCAACAAGTCATTTTCTTGTGAAAGTAGAAACACATTACTTAAACACATTACTATCTTGTACCATCTACTATCTAGTACCCTGCAATCATTTGCTTAAACTCACTTTTATGAGATGAAAAAAAATAAAATAAATAAATAAATTGACCAAACATATGAGCCCCCCTCAGATGGATCCTTCAAAAAATTATGCAATTTAGACAATACACACAAATTACATTTGGCCAGATGAATCAGGAATGCAGTAAATCTCAAATTACCTCCTAAAATGGTTTGAGTGATCGGATGGTAATCTGTTTTAAATGTGTTTAATTTACACCTGGTCTTTCATCATCAGAACAGCTATGCGATCAGTGCAAACACATGAAATAGACAAATCTAAACAGACCAAAATATTCACAATTCGGCTACAAATCCCAAAACAAAAAATTACCGATATCATAATCCAGCTACAGGGGTAAATGTCCATAAATACATTTTCACTGATTTCAAAGTAAGAGAAAATTATAACTCTGGCACATGATATGGAGCAGAGAAAAAACCCAGATCCATAAATACATGCTGAGGCTGGGATTGCTGCAGGCCTTCAGCCTTTAGATGGCAGCAAAAATTACAAGTTGGCGAGGCAGAGGAGCGGCTCACAGATCAAGAGAGCAAGCCAGTGGGTTTCCGGGTGAACTGGGAATAAGGTTAGAGGCAGAACAAACAGACTTATGCCCAATATGCATTCCCTCATGCCAAATCATTACTGCCAGTCCCTAAAAATCAAACAGCTGATAGTTTTATGCCAAATTAGGATTATATATATATAAAAAAAAATAATAATTATTATACAAATTACCAGTATTGTTGGATAACAGTGAATCAGTGAGTGAGATTGACTAGTTTTCTAATTTATTTTTTTTTATTTTATACTTCATTTGTCGAGAACCGCGCAGAAGAAATAATATGCTGCGCGCTTTCACATGGAGCAGCATTTACTACACAGAGTCATTGTTCACTGACAAGCTGCGCGAAACATGCACAAAATATGATTGTGGTTTTGCGCAGCTTGTCAGTGAACAATGACTCTGTAGTTAATGCTGCTCCATGTGAAAGCGCACAGGTGATGGAGATATACTGCTGATTACAGAATCAGCTTGACAAGGCTACTGACAAAATAAATTAAATATCGCATTAGATTTATCGTGCAGCCTCAGACTAGCCAGTTGATCAGAGAACCCACCGGCTTGATGATTATGAAAGTATGTTGCCTAGTTTAAAAGTGTCTGCATTTGAACAATGAACAAACCTGAGGTTTTAAGCTTGAACATTTGAAAAGTGAATCAAAACAATCTCATCACAACCATCACCAGACAATATGTTCCAACTATCAAGAGCAGTAGTTCAGCACATCCGTCTTTGTTTCTTTGGTCTGGAAGTTTAGAACTGAGGGTTAATTTGGGATATTTTCCCACAGCTTTTACACTCGTGTACCTGTGTGTGCATACGAGAACACAGTCCCATCTTGGAAACAGATGTGGCTTCATGACATCAGACCCATAATGCAGTGAGCACACAAGTGCACACGCACACTCCCACACACACACACACACACACACACACACACACTCTCCTGCTGAGAATAAACAAACCCCTTTCATGAGCAACACCAGACTGTGTTAGCGTCAGTTTGTGCATCATGGAACAGATCACAAAGCCACGTTGCCTTATGAATCATTACACACAATCTGCCTAATAAAACATCCACATCATCTGACAACAGATCAATCACTACCGCAGTTCAAACACACTCAGCAGTGCTAAATTAAGTGTAATGGAAAACAAGTCCCAAAGCACTCCTGAGGAAGACTAGAAAGACTAATAAATCTTTGAACCAGAACTGACCCCATTGTTCTTCCTTTATCTAGACGTAATATGAACAGTCTTTAACCTCCAGCAGGGTCTCTCTGATTCAGTAAAGCATGTTTGGTGGTACCACCGCATTCCTGAGTCCTGTAGCTTAATAAAGCCGGATAACAACCGTTTTCCACTCTCCCGTGTTTGATCTTTGTAACAGGGGAATTCAAAGCACACTGTTATCTGATCTAATCATGGGAAGTTCTCATCCTCCATCAAATTACTCAGAGACTGTCTTATAACACCACATTAAGATACTCTTCAAACGTCAAACCAAAGAGACGTTAAAGGAACATTTCATCCAAAAATGAACATTTGCTCAAAATGTTCTCAACCTCAGTTGTACCACGCTACATGAACCTTTTCATATAAACTGCAATAAATACAAAACTAGAGCCAAACTAAAACTGAAATGAGACATTAATAATAAATAAAATAGTGAATAAATGAAATAATCAAGGCTAAACATTAAAGAACAGTTTGCTTCATGTGTATTTTTTTATCCATTGTATTTGTCCTTAGCATTTTTATTACTGACAGTTTAATTATGTTCAATAATTTTGAGGACTTTTTGTTTGTTTGAAGTTCTGCTGGTCTTTACAACGTAGATGTAATAACAACCTTATTTACAGGAATATATATATTTGAAATGTACCACTATCTTTAAATCACTCATATAGAGTTCTGGTCATATGGCCCCCTCATAATTGTGTTAAATAATTGTGATTATGATTTTCGCCATAATCGAGCAGCCCTAACCTCAGGCCATCCCTGGATTTGGAAAAAAAAAATAGCTTTAGATCACTTGACGACCAGTGAACCTTGTGCGGTAAGCGGGTGCCATCAGAATCAGAGTTCAAACAGCTGTTAAAAACATCACAATGTTCCACAAGTAATCCACACGACTCTAGTCCATCAATTAACGAACGCCTTGTGAAGTGAAAACCTGTGTTTGTAAGAAAGATACACCAACATTGTTTAGAACTCTTTTCACCCATAAACAGTGCATGATCTGTGCACATTTCTCTTCTGATTTGGAAGAGATGACTTTTCACAGGAAAAAGCGATATTACTGATAGACTCGTATTTTAGCTGGTAGCAGTGATTTGATGTTAAAAAACTTCCTAATGATAGAATTGTTTATTACAAACATGCAGCTTTTCACTACACAAGATGCTAATTGATGAACTAGAGTGGATGTGTTCTGAATTATTGGGATGTTTTTAGAAGCGGTTTGAACTCTCATTGTAATGGCACCCATTCACTGCAGAGAATCTATTGGTGAGTGAGTGAGGTGATGCTAAATTTCTCCAAATCTGTACAGATGAAAAAGAAACCAACTCATATACAATCTTGGATGGCTAAAGGATTATTGAGGTGTTGTTGCTGTAAAGCCAGTTAATTTTAACATGTCCCAGATTAAGCAGCTCTCAACAATAAACGTGTTTTAAAAGCCACCCTGCTTATCTCAAAATTGCACAAACCCACACAATCCTAAATCTTGCTTCGTCCATGTCATTTTGCATTCAAATGCTGATGTCATATTGTAGGAAATTCATTCTATGCAACTTCACCAAAAACCTGAGCTTTTTATTTTTATTTTTACCCATTGTGATAAAAACAGAACTTCAAGGCAGAAAATGCATACATCAGATGTGTAACAACAGCCAGGCTAGAACTTACAGTGACTTCAGGCCTCGGGTGTAAAACAGACTTAAAGACGCAGGATTTAAGAATTGAAGCCATGTGGCAGCTGTCACCCACCACAACCCAACACGCAAAGCAAGTCTGCCAGAAGTCTCCGGAGAGACGTCGTTTACATTCTCCAGCACAGCCGCAAATGGACAAAACCAAACGCAGTGTGCTCTTATTTTTAAATAAACTTTGGGGAGCTTTGCAAACATAATAGCAAAAGTACAATATTTGTGCAGCGGAATCAAACAAACAAAACATCGAGGCAAACAGTTCAGCCAGCCAGTGTAGTCAAAGTAGATTCAAAAGATTTGATTAGATAAAAAAGTAAACTAGAATAAAAATCTAGTCAAAAATAAATCAAGGCATGTTTCATATATGTTCTACACTGTTTTTTTTTTGCTAAATTAATACAGGGAAGAGTTGAATTTAATTATAATTATTATATATACACATATACACACACACACAACACTGAAGACTCACATATGGCTGCTGAAAATTCAGTTTTAAAAGATACATTTTTTAATATATTAAATTCGAAAAGATATTTTAAGCTATAAATATTTCACATCTCATTTCATGGTTTTAACTGTTTTTGATTAAACACGAAGCACTGGTGAACAAAAAAAGATTTTAATTGATAGTGTACCGTGAGCAAATATAAAGCCCATTAAAAGACGTAATATTTTATATTTGAGAAAAAATCATCACAAATATATTAAACTTCAGGATCACTCACACAGACCTATATGGAGATGAACAGTTGATGTGAAGTGACTCACCTCGAGCTCATAGAACTCCTGAGCATCATCCAGGCCCTGGACGCGGATCTCCAGGCTCTTGTTGTGGCCTTTCCCTCCTGCTCCCATAGCTGAACTAAGGCTCTGCCCGGGCTCCAGGGTGCTGATGCCTGTGTTGTACTGAGCCCCGAGCCGTGTCCCTGCAGGGGTCTGCAAGGAGCGGTAGGTGCCATCTATCTCACCCATAGCTGCTCCCAATGCAGCCTACCGCCTCTCTCACACACATATAACCCCTCCTGCCCGGAGACAACAGAACAATTAAAGAAATGACAATGATACGAAATCTATTATGAAAACGGAAGAAACCAGATCTGCAGAGATAGCTATTAGAGTATAAAGACAAGAGCATAATTTATGACCGGTACCATATTCATTGTATTAATGTTAAGTTCAATACACAGTTATTAATTATTATTTTATTCCTGCTACTAAACACGATAACAACCATAACAACCTAAATAATTAACCTACAAACATCTGAAGGTGAACATACTCCTCCAGAAGACAAATATAGCACAGTTTAAGAACTTAATTTTAATTAAATGATTTTTCACAAGACTCTTTTGAAAGACTTTGCACATGTGTTTTCCACTTTTCAAGTTCATTCATCCTTGTTATAGCCGGTCTAATTTTTTAGAAACTCTATATTAAGGAACCAACATCCAGATAAGTGGAAATGTTAAACTTCATTAATATCATTCAAAACAATTATCTAAGTGTTAAACAAACAGATTATTCTGTCATCATTTAAAGTGTATGGACAGATTTTTGTATGTATTATGACGTACATCGGAGTAAATATTTCAAGCTATAAAATAATTTAAAACAAACCGTACATTGATTAAACATTCGCAATAAGATAAGAATAAGATTTTCAATTTCATGCCAACTATAAAAGACAGGCATGAGTCAATCAGAGCTGATGTATTTATTTTCAACCTTGACTGACTAATTCAAGCATTCAAAGCTGCTCCACATGTTCAAAAAAAAATCCAATGACAATTAATATTTACACTAAATAGTGTGATCCAATTTCCTTTTCTTTCATATGACATGTCATAAAGTTCCTGTCATGACTGGCCGGCACAATAGCAGTGACCACAAGACCCAAGCTCAGGTTAGCCATTACAAAATACTAATGTACTGCCAAATTCAGCAGTGACTTTGCATGAGGTCTGATTAACACTGGCAACACCAGAGGCGTCAATGCAACACGACCAACTCAAACAAACTCCACTTTAAATCTCTTGATCTCTAAAGCAACAGGGACACATGAGAATAACACTCATTAAAGCCAACATCATTCAGAATGTTTCTGGCTCTTTTAATGCAACATGCTGGTTTAAGTAGTTGACTGGAATGCCTTCAAATCACAGGCTCACTTACAAGCTGTGGTCCAAACTTAGCCATTTCCCCTAACATTTGAGACGGAATACTTTTATCCATGAGTTTGAGCAATGATCAGTGACCATTAATCTTTTTTGTTTTGTTTTGTTTTGATAATGAAAAGAGAACGGTTTCATTGCAGAATGCACTTCATATTGCAAATATGCTCAAAATGATTAACGTAAATAAACTCTGGAGTTGTGTAACGTTACGTTAATGTAAGTAAATGAGATAAAGCTGCATGGAACAAAAAGATAAAAATCTCAGCTACAGCTTAACCCCCCGCGACGAACTTATTTTACTCGTCGTATTTCACCGACACCGACAAATATATCCTCATCTGCGACGAAAAAACTAAAAGGACACGTTTTGCTGTTTGTGAGACAAAGACTGATAAAGTTTAGTCAAACCACACAAACATGCAAAGAGACCATAAAACCCTACCGTATGCTTCACCGAGTCAAGTTTAAATGAGCTACTGCCGGAAAACTATTTTACATTTGCTTTTACAGCTCTAATTTGCGATAAATCGACATCATACCTTTTCTTTTTCGCCTGGTATTTCTTCTACTCTGTATGAGTCACGTCCGACCGTCGTTGTAGGCGAACTGCGGCCAGAGCTCGGCTCTGATTCGACGACTTCAGACAGATCCTGCCTTCTATTGGTTTAGACTCGGACTGAAACGGTCGGCAGCTATTGGCTGAGATGTGTACCTGCGGATTAATTTGATTGGTGTCGTAATGCCATGTAGTTTATAATATAATATAATATAATATAATATAATATAATATAATATAATATAATATAATATAATATAATATAATATAATATAATAAAAATAAAATAAAAAATAAAAAAATGCTGTATAAAATACTGTAAAATTACAGGAATGCCAAATAATGAAATATTGTTTGTTCACATGCAAAATAAGTGAAACTTCAAGCTTCACATGTAAGGTGCCATTGAAAACAGTGAACATTTAAGCAAATCAGTGTGGAAAGTTGAGGTGTCAAATGAACAAAAACTGACCAAAAGAGAATAGAGGGATATAGATTGTCATTACAAAATTTATTTAAACAGTATATGGAAAATAACAGAAGGGAATAAGCATGACCACAGTACATGCACAGTAAAAAATGCACAGTACATTACATTAAAAAAAAAAAAAAAAAGAACAAAGCAAAAACTCCTCATGTGCAATGCTGGAGCAAGAATAAGTACTGACCGCAATTTTTTTTTTTTTTTTTTTGTTATAAACCATCGAAATTAGTTTTAGTGTGTCTTAAATCATATGTAAGGACATTTACAGTTATAATGAGACATTATATATTATAAACTAAGACCAAAAGACATGCTGACCACTTGGCAGTAGGTCAATCAAATTATATATAGGTTGTAAATATAAGTATTTACCTTTTTTTAAGTCACTAAGTGAAAAAAGTCTCTAACTGTACAGACTCTCATTTAAAGCATTTTGTGGTTCATATAAGGCCCCCACTGCGTTGTTTCAGCAGGCGTGTGGCTGACATGATACCGCTGACGAAGGTGACGTCTCTGCCCATGTTCATTGGTGATCTTTACCACACATGCAGCAGAGAACCAGCCCTGCTCTCCATCCTGTACCCTGTGGCCTTCCACAAACCCTGCAAAAGAGCAGAGAGTAGAAAATGAACATGCAAATTCTCCAAATGTTAATTGATTTCAGACATATTTAATTTGGAGTGGCAGGGTTGTGTTGTAACAGTACCATCTGGAGTCTTCTGCATGACGTTCATCATATCTCCCAGCTGTAGACTGAGCTCCCCTTCTTGTTGTCCACTATACAGACAGACTTAGACACAGTGCCTATTTGATTCAGATTTGCACATTGTTTATTCTTTATTTATTCACACATGTTTTATAATTTTAAAGAAAGATTGTTTGCTCTGATTTAGAACAGATGTCCGTCTCCCATTTTTGGAAACAATCTTGAAGCCATTGACACTTTTGCCTCCTAGTGGACAATGTGTAGCTGCACAAGCTGCTGTATAGCTGCTGTATACTGTATAATATCAATTAATATTTATTACTGCCAATGTTAAAATATTTTGTAGACACTGTCATTGAATCTTTGAAATAACACCTATAAGTAAAACACATGATCTGACATATATTCATATTAGGGGTGTAACGGTACGTAAAAATCACGGTTCGGTATGTACCTTGGTTTTAAAGTCACGGTTCGGTTCATTTTCGGTACAGTAAGGGAAAAAATGCAAACATTAAACTGCAGGTTGTTTATTACTATAAACTTTTTTTTAACAATTTGTTTACACTTTTTTAAAATACTTTTTAATAAAATATATATAAAATAAAAAAAGAATAAGAAATAAAATACTGCTGCAAAGTTCTCCACTAAATAAAATACTCTCAGTCTCAAACCAATATCATATAATAAAATATAATGAAAAATATAAATAAATAACTATGATTACAGTGCAGCATTACCAATCCCAGCTTGTAGGCCTGCTCATATTTAATATATATATATATATATATATATATATATATATATATAGGCCTATATATATATATAACTTTTCCAAAGTGTAAAGTGCAGCATGAACAGTTTCAGTTTTTAGACCTGCTCAGATTTCATTATTGCGTTGGACCGATCGGAATTAATAGCAAAGGTCCGTTTAAATGCCGACGGGAGCTGCGTTTGAATTACAATCATTTTTTTCCTAGTTGTAGTGATGTTCACACTCGTGTGATGCCTTTTGAAAACCTTAGGCCGGTGACACACTGGCATATTGCACCTGTCAAACATAGTCTATTTTGCCGTCATTGACGGTGTCCTTTATCAGTAGGCTTTATATTTATGTTCAACATGAAGTATAGATATTGTTGTCGTGAAGACAAGATCCTGGTCTGTCGGCGGTCTCCCTCTATGTCACCTACAGCAGCAGCAGCGCGCCAGCGCCGCGTCAGGCACGATTCTGGTGTGTAAAGACACAGAAAACGCGAAGCAGCCGTCACGCAACTGACACGCAGCAGAAACGCCACGCTTGTGTCATGTGGTGCCCCCCTAGTTGTTGTGAATGGTTGGTGCCCCTGGGCACTGGCCCAAGTGCCCTTATGGATAATCCGGCTCTGCGTACCGTTACACCCCTAATTCATATAAATGTTTTTATTTACCGACCTGACCCCAAATCAGTGTAATGTATGAAATATATAACAATAAAAAGGAAATTATTATTATTATAAATTATTATATAACTCTAACAGATAGTTAAGTGATGAGATAAAGAAAAGCAAATTATTTCACATTACATTGTTCGATTAAAATGATAATTAAGAAAAAAAAACATAGTGTCATTATGTCATTTATATTACAAGAATTGTTTTGGTTTCCATTGAATTGACACAGACAAGCACACTTAAAACCTGGTATTGCATTTAATGATTCATTCTTACCCCACTGTTCATTCACAGTGCTCTGTCCATCTCTCCGGCCACCCAGAAACTCCACCCACAAGTCCTTCTCGGCTGTAAGAAAACAAGACGAAACATGTTTATTGAGGGAAACATCATAGAATTTTATTTTGTTTTAGAGCTATTTGTTTTGATAAAGACTAGAATGCTGTGTC